>NC_133141.1:15892604-16207604 GCF_048418815.1 Hemitrygon akajei
TCCCCAACCTAGTCCATCATGGGAATTTCCACCCAATTCTTTAATGCTACACAGGTAGTTAACCCTTTTGTCAAGACCATGCAGGCTGATGTGTTTCAGTTCGAACCTTTTTCTCCGGCCGCATTTAAATTTCGGCTTCCTCACAGCGCTTACTTGAATAACAATAGCGTGTGAGGCCCCTTTACATTCCAAATCAACCTGTAATCGATGCGCAGGCATCAATCTAGACTAACTTTTTTTCATTGGATTTGGGAACTACAGATTTACTGTTCTCCTCCACAACAACAGTTATCTCCCCATTCGTAAACTCCACATTAACTCTGAACACCCCCTTCAGCACAGACACCTTCTTCCCCGAACCAAGTCTATCTGATCCAAAAGGACGGTCGTCTCGTCCAGCCGAGTCAAATACCTCAGACTTTTTCTGAGCTCCGTGACTAGGTTTAGGACCACGGGCATCCCCATCTTGGACACACTCAAACGGGGCATTGGCCTCTTCCAGGCTTTCAATACCCATACCCTTTTCAAATTCTAAATTCCCCTGATCCTCCCAGTTACTCTCTGGGCTACTCACTTCCGGAGTAAACTCAACCCCTTGGGCTGAAACAACCTCATCTGCCAACCCAGCAGACTTCTTCAAGGTAATGGCATCCTTTTCATCGAGGACTGCCCTCATTTCATTATCGGGAACACCTTTAGACTCATCCGTGTCCAACCCTGGACCTTTTAACAGCTTTATCTGTTTCTCATCTTTATTTCCTACCTCTAGGACCTTTTTCTTCGCTAAGGGAGGATCTACCTTCTCTCCCTTACCCCCTTTTACGTTACTATTCCTCGTTTTACCACCCTCGAAACCCTCGTGGCACAGGGTCGGTAAAGACGTCTCGGCCAAATCAAAACTGGCCAATTTTAAACTGCTCCCGTTCTCAGCTGCCGCTCTCGACAGGCTGCGAGTGTCCGCGCATGTGGGATAGCTCGGGGACTCTATGGGCGGGGCCTCAACTCTCAGGGGCTGGGTTGTCAGCTTCACGGCTGCTCCCATCTTCCCACCCGCTAGGTCGTTACCCAGAAGGACGTCCACGCCTTCCCCCGGCAACTCCGGCAGGACCCCCAGTTCCACTGGTCCCGACACCAACTCACAATCTAGAAGGACCCTATGCAAAGGCACTACCTCGGTCCGGTTTCCTATGCCTCTCAGGGCTACCTCGCCCGTCGGAGGTCCGAATGGTAATACGTTACGGCTAATTAATGATAGCTCCGCCCCCGTGTCTCTCCAAATCCGTACGGGGATAGGCAGGTCCCCCTTCCTCACAGACACGGTTCCGGGTGACAGATAAATCTCCGACCCCTCGCGCTCTCTGCTCCCCGGGACCCTCTTGCCGATTTTCTGATTACCACTGCACGCCCGATAGGGATCGCTGCTTTCCCTCTCTCTGGCTCCTTTCTCGGAGCAAAGCATTTAGATGCAATATGACCCACCTTTCCACAATTAAAACAGGTCAAGCCAGGACCTCTCCTGCCGTCTTGCCTCTCCTCCTCAATCTTACCACTAGCTCCCAGCGGGATCTCCGCCTCAGCCGGCGGGCTTTCCCTACCATTCCGACGGTCTCTCGGGTAACTTTTTGGCGAGGAAAACTTTGGCTTGTGGGTTAGGGCATATTCATCTGCGAACCTAGCAATTTCTGAGATGGACTAATTCGTCCTCTCATTTAAATACATCTGGATCTCTTCCGGAACACAACCTTTAAATTCCTCAATCAAAAATAACTCCCTGAGACGCCCATAGTTCTCGGCCACCTTTTCCGCGGTGCACCAACGGTCCAAGAGCACACCCTTCTCATGGGCTAGCTCGGTATACGTTTGATTCCACCCTTTCCTTAAATTTCGGAACCTTTGTCTATACGCCTCAGGTACTAACTCGTAACCTCGGAGAATGGCCTCCTTTACTTGGTCATAATTCCCTTCCCCTTCCGGGGGCAACGCTGCATATGCCCGCTGTGCTTTCCCTCGTAACACGCTTTGTAACAACGCCACCCACTGCTCTCTGGGCCACTTCTGATTCACTGCCACCTTTTCAAAAAGCAAGAAATAACTATCAACATCCGTCTCCTCGAACGGGGGGACCAACCTCAACGCCCGACTAACATCAAACCCCTCCTCTCTCTCTACCCCTTTCTCTCTTCGCTCTTGCCTTCGCCTGTCCAGCTCCAACTCATGGCTCCTTTGTTTCTCTTTCTCTTCTGCTTCCAGCTGCTTTAGCTGGAGCTCATGACCCCGTTTCACCTCTAATTCCTTTAGTTTGAACGCCTGCTCCCTTCCCTTCTCAGCCTGTTCCTTTTCCTTTTCAGCCCGTTCCTTTTCCTTCTCAGCTGCTTCTAGCTGCTTTACTTTAAGTTCATGTTCCAACCTTACTTTCTCCAACTCTAACTGATCTGTCCCACTCGCTAATCTCTTTTCGGGGATATTTTCCAAATCCTCAGCTGCAAACACCTTCTTCCCAATGTAATACTGATTTATGACCCTTCGCACTTCCTGCTTTTTCATTGATGACCTCACCTCTGCGAGGTCTAACCCCTTTGCCAGATTTACCAAGTCTAATTTGGTAGCCGCCCCTAGCGCCTTTACAGTCGGGTTTCTCATAAATTCATCCACATCCATCTTTGCTTGTTTCCTGTCTGGCTACCTGCGTAACCAGATTTAAGTTTGGACTTACAGCCCGATTCACTGACCCTCCCCTTTGGTTTCAAATCCCGGACGAGTCCCCACTTGTTACGTTCCCAGTAACCGGGTGACTTACCAGCAAAGATAGAGAGGTCCACTGAAGCCTGATATACTATTTTCAAACGTTTTATTTATAAAGGGGCACAAACGTATGGTTAATACAAAACATTCAGATCATATACATCGTTAAAACTCAATCTAAAGCACAGGTATAATAATAATCAATCAAAAATAAGCTCTATTGTTGTTTAGGGGATTCTGAGTCCAATGGAATATAAGAGTCACTCAAAGTCTGCAGGCTTCCCCGTTTCGGGAACCGCTGGCATTTCATGTGTTGGAGAGAGAGAGAGAAGGAACACTTGCCCGTCGTCTTTGCGAAGCAAATCCCTGTTGTTAGTTAAAACGGTTTTTCCTTTGGTTTCAGCCACAGACTCCCAATCCAGAATCTAACGCACGTGGCTTCCTTCAGAATGGCTTCCCGCTCCGCCGGGAAGCGCTATCGTGTCTTCTTCATGTGTCTCCTTGGTGCGTCTGAGGCCCCGCCTCGGCAGCCCACCTTTTATCTGGACTGGCAGGGTTGTAGATGTCAATCAGGGTGGGGGTGAGGCAATCTTTCCCCCCATCACCCAGCCCACGTTGCCCTGAGGATTTGCACGTAGTCCAGTCCCTTATTCCACAAAGGTGTCTCCCAAGACAATGGCTATTTCCATGGCTTTTGTCTGGCTGAGAGGCCAGCCCACATTCCAAACCGTAAGGCTGCTCTCTCTCTCTCTCGCGATTCTCACAAAGGAGGGGGCTGGGGTTATAACAGTACCCTACCTCCCTTTGTACTGCTGTACCCAAGCAATCTTTCCTGCTCCCTCTCAGTTCTGATTCAGGGCCTCAACCCGATACGTCGACTTACACTAGATGGAGAAAGTTTGGCTCATCAGCTTCTGCACTGGTAGAAGCTGCACCTGGGATGAAATATTAGGCCTGGTTGGAATATTCAGTCACTCATTTGGTCCACTAAAGTGTTGTTCAGAACTCATCTCAGCTGTGATACACAATCAGGCAAGCTCTGCAATTAACCACTTCCAAGAAAAAGCTCTATGTTGAACAGTGGTAGTCAAACCATCCCAGTGAAACTGATGAAAACTACCCCTCACTTAACAGTTAATTTACCTGTTTGTTGGCAAGGACAAGTAAGACAGCATCACGCAATTCATCTTCTGCAAGCATTCGCATCAGCTCCTCACGTGCCTCATTCATACGCTCTCTGTCATTACTGTCAACGACAAATATCAACCCTAGAAGAACAAAGCGAGCACAAAACTTCAGAACATAGTTAATATACAGTATCTCTTGCTTTCCTTCTCATATCCTAAAATCAGAAATGCCTTGGCCAAAGAACGGATGGGTAAACCTGCTTCCCAAACAATTCATCACTACATACCATAAATTACACATTGGCAGCCCATTAGTTGAGACATTTTATTATTCAACCCTCAAAGTACAACAGACAAGTAACTGGCCACGTGGAGAACTGCTGTTGCACTAAGTAGTTTTACGCACCTCTGCACCGAAGATAAAGATCACCTTCATTTGTCACATGTACATCGGATCATAGTGAAATGCACCAGTTGCATCAAAGACCAAAACAGTCTGAGGATCTACTAGGAGCAGCCCATAAGCGTCACCAAGCTGCTGGCACTAGAATAGCAAGCCCACAATGTACTAATCCTAACACATACTTCTTTGGCATGTGGGAGGAAACCACAGCATTCAGAGGAAACCCACGCGATCAACAGAGAGAATGTAAATCTGCTTACAGAAAGTGGTGGGAATTGAACCCTAATCACTAGTGCTGTAAAGTGTTACACCAAACACAACATTACTGTGCCACCCATTAAATCATTTGAGGTTTATGAGATTAAAACATTTATATACAGTACCGACAGTTAAACATTCCAACACTGGTATCCTATTAAATAACAATTGTGTAGTGTGATATGGAGAGATGAGATGCAATGGAGTCACCCACTGACAGATGTACTGATCTAATATCTATTCACAACCCTTCTCCTCCTCTGCCCTACACCCTCCCTTCTAATTAAGTTGGAAGCATTCAAAACTACAAACAGGTTTCCAGACAGGAGGTGGTTGATGGGTGTTTTGTGATTTTTCCACTGCTCAATGTGAAGGATATTAAGACAGGAGAAATGAGCATGTTCTATGCAGAGTGTACAGGGGGTGACAATGTAACATCCCAGAAAGCAGCACGATCACTTTGGCCACCCTTCAAAAGTATTTCACTGGATGCAAAGCACATTGAGACGCCCTATATTTTCTTATGATAGAAATGAAACCATTTGGCCCATTGACTTTCTGCTGGCTCAGAGTAATCCCATTCCCCCATTTATTTCTCTCTAACCTATTCACTCTCATATGCTCATCGTCTCTACCACTCATCCACACACTATTAGCATGTTAACACCAATCCGCAAGTCTTTGGAATGTGTGAGGAAACTGGAGCATTCAGATAAGACCAACATGGTTGCAGGGAGGATGTGCAAACTCCATGCAGCCAGAACCAACGGTCAGGACTGAATCTAGGTCACTAGAACCTAGGTACTTGTACTACCCGCTGCACCAACATATTACCCTCTTCAAAGGCACGAAAGAAATTAAAGGCACTAGAAATGCAGGCCCTTTGAAAGCTTTCATTTTCATCCATTAGTGCTGCACCGCCTCTCGAACCCTAATTCCTCCTTTCACCACCAACTACACTCGTCTACTGCTTGCCGGTCTCATACAATCCATTAAACTTCAACTTTCTCAAACACTGCTGAATGCATTCTACCTCATACCAAGATACACTGGTTCCCTTTCTCCGTGGAAACATCTCATCTGTCCCAAATCCATCAGCTCCTAAAATTCAATTCCTCTAACCTTCTGAGCATCAGCTGATGTAGACATTCCTTTAGAGAAATTATTGAAGAAATTATAGCGGTCAGCAGACAGAGATACACGTGCAATAGGCCCTTCCAGCTGTGCTGCCCAACAACCCCCAATATAACCCTAGCCTAATCACAGGACAATTTACAATGACCAATTAACCTACCAACTTGTACATCTTTGGACTGTGGGAGGAAACCCATTGGTCACGGGGAGAATGTACAAACTCCTTACACACAGGGGGCAGGAATTGAACCCCGGTCACTGGCACTGTAAAGTGTTGTGCTAACTAGAACACTACCATGCCACCTGAGCATCAGATGATATCGACACTCCTTTACAGAAGCTATTGAGTAAACTAACAGACATTTAATGAGAATTAAATCTCAGAATCCATTCAATATTTAATAAGTATATCTCCCAGTTTTAGAACCTTAGTTATCTACCTTAATACCATTTAAAATGTCGCCAGCGAACAACAATTCCTCAGTTGACATCTTCCAGATAGCGAATCTTTTCAATTATTACACTTTTTCTATGCCTTCTACTTGTTCTTTTTGTATTGTTTGTGTTTCAAAAACTATTGGAGCCTGTGATGTACAGTTTCAATCGTGATTGAAGGATTCAGCACTTTGCTGTGTCCGGAGAGCTACCTCGTGGAGATCGGGGGGGGTGGGGTGCGCGCGCCGAAAAGGGCTGAGAACACAAGCTGACTTGTGGAAAAGACCAGAGACGAGGCACAGGGTCATGAACGACTCCATCTCAAAGTGGTGAGGAAGATTGAAGCATCAAGGTGAATGCGGAGGGGTCAGCAGCTGGATCAGCGTGTTCGATTGGGATCGACAGCGGCATTCGGACCGAGGTCAGCGGTCACTCCCCTTGTGGCTGCTCTCCTCATACGCAGATGAAAAGACGTTTCCCATATTCTGAGATTTATATGATTACTGGACTGTACTTCATATTGGTTTCCTTCAGTTTTTCGGTGGTTTCTTCCTTGTGGACAATTGACAGACAGCTGATCTATTAATTTTTTGTAAGGGGGAGGGTTTTGATGCTACTGTCACTGTTATTTTCTGTGAGTGAGGGGGTCGGGGATTGTTATGTGCAGACAGTTTTTGATTATTATTGTGGCTGCTTTTTACTGTGAATGGGGGTTTTGGGGTCTGCAAGTTTTGTTTCTGATTGCAACTGATTTTTTTTAACCTCAGAGCTACATCACTGTCTCCTTTGTTTCCCTTAATATCTAAACTCCAAAACTAGTATCTGGCTTATTGTCAAAATTTTATTTGATAATCACTCCTATGAAATGGCTTGGTAAGTTTTGCTATACATAAGGGTTGGACAAATAAAACAAATCATTGTTGGACTTTAAAAAAAAGTGAATCCCAAATACTGTGCTGTTATCCAGTTTCTCAGTGCAGGTGTCTTCTTTCTGAATACTCTCTCAGATGTGCTGCAAAGTCAATTATGAATGAACTCATTCTTAAGTATTCAGCAGTTTAATCTCTTTGAAAAACAAACTGCTCTTAATTTAACTGTATATTACAATCACTGTGCCAGTTGGTGGCAACCAGCCTCTACTTCGTCAGGAAATCATCTCAACACACTGCAGTATTTGTCACAGGAAATAATTCCCTGTTTCCAAATATTCAGTCAAAATGCTTCATTTCCAACTAAAGTGCAATGATTTGCAGATGCTAAAGGGAATAATTCATCATTAGCATCATGTTTTTATTAGACCAGAGGCAAATATTACTGAAACTTGATTTGCACTAAGGTATTTAAGCCAAAACTGCCATAGCTCAAAGCAACAGCTTTTGTGCTTGATTTTGTCACATCTTATCTGGAGTTGGTCACTTTGTGCCAAAGAGTGGCAATTCCAGGCTCTGATCTGTAGCAAACATCTTTATTGATATTTTCCATTTGAACTATACAGAACAACGTATTGCTACAAATGGTGTTAAACACAAGGTATCACAAGGAGAGGCATAAACTTCACATTATCTAGGCCACAGGCTTGGAGAATCACCATTGCACTGATCTTTGTTTAAGTTTGTATCACTACATCAACACTAATTTGAAACATTGCCGAAGAAAACCAGCAAAAGATTAAGGAATGGACAGACTTGTGAAATGCAACCCCACAACTATTAGTACAGAACATGGTTGCTTTTTTATGGCAATTAAAAATATCTGAGGCTCAACAGTAATTTCCTCGATGAGGAATATTTTCTTCTGACTTACTTTGAGAAGTCCTAAGGTTGTGACAGCTGAGGGTGGTAATGGGGTCAAGCTCCCTCTATCTATTAAATGCTCCCAATGGCGTGTGTCTCAAATTGCCTCTGGCAACCAAGTCCAGCTCCTGACCTTTATGTGTGGTTTAGCTACTAAACCCAGCAGAACCATTTCTACTGAGAGGAGAGGAGCAAAGCCAGGTTACTGGTGCCTTAAAAAACCAGTCGCTTTGGGCAGATGGGGCTCATCAGCCGTGGTTGGTAGCTTATCCATGAGAAGAAAAACTGATCTCAAACCTCTGCTCCCTTGTCTTTACCCATTCAAGGAAAAGACTTTGGGATTAAAACCCAAGGAAAAATCCAGAGCTGGAGTCCCTAAGGCAGTCCTACGTTGAGTTCAACACTGACTGGCAGCTCCTGTGATGCTGCTGGTACCAAACTGTATCGGTCTCTGCTGTTCCTTTGGGTTCACCAGATGGGTGGAGAGGAGGAGCTTGCTACATGGGCAACAGCTTGCTCTCCATATCGTACTGCCCAGCCTTGTGCACCTAGACAGCTAGAGCACAACATCCATGGTCAACCCTGACCAACAGAGGCCTACTACTACTAATTTGTCATTGTAAATAGAAATTCTCAATGTGCTGTCCAATAGACATATCTGATTGTAATTGTTATTTGCAGGTAATATCTAGTATCTAGTGGAAACATGACGGGAGATGCTGCAAATTATCCAGTACCTTTCAGAAAATTTGTTGCATTGAGATGCTCTCAATACTTTCCCTGTGCATGCATAAAAATTACGAAACATAGAAAGCCTACAGCACAATACAGGCCCTTCGGCCCACAAAGCTGTGCTGAAAATGTCCTTACTTTAGAAATTACCTAGGCTTACTCATAGCCCTCTATTTTTCTAAGCTCCACGTAACTATCCAAAAGTCTCTTAAAAGACTCTATCGTATCTGCCTCCACCACCGTTGCCGGCAGCCCATTCCACATGCTCACCACTCTGACTAAAAAACTTGCTCCTGACATCTCCTCTGTACCTGCTCCCCAGCACCTTAAACCTGTGTCCTCTTGTGGCAACCATTTCAGCCCTGGGAAAAAGCCTCTGACTATCCACACGATCTATGCCTCTCATCAACTTATACACCTCTATCAAGTCACCTCTCATCCTCCTTTGCTCCAAGGAGAAAAGGCCGAGTTCACTCAACCTATTCTCATAAGGCATGCTCCCCAATCCAGGCAACATCCTTGTAAATCTCCTCTGCAACCTTTCTATGGTTTCCACATCCTTCCTGTAGTGAGGTGACCAGAACTGAGCACAGTACTCCAAGTGGGGTCTGACCAGGGTCCTATATAGCTGCAACATTACCTCTCGGCTCTTAAACTCAATCCCACGATTGATGAAGACCACAGAGTCAACCTGCGCAGCTGCTTTGACCATTCTATGGACTCAAACCCCAAGATCCCTCTGATCCTCCACACTGCCAAGAGTCTTACCATTAATACTATATTCTGCCATCATATTTGACCTACCAAAATGAACCACCTCACACTTATCTGGGTTAAACTCCATCTGCCACCTCAGCCCAGTTTTGCATCCTATCAATGTCCTGCTGTAACCTCTGACAGCCCTGCAAACTATTCACAACACCTCCAATCTTTGTATCATCAGCAAACTTACTAACCCATCCCTCCACTTCCTCATCCAGGTCATTTATAAAAATCACTAAGAGTAAGGGTCCCAGAACAGATCCTTGAGGCACTCCACTGATGACTGACCTCCATGCAGAATATGACCCATCTACAACCACTCTGCCTCTTGTGGGGAAGCCAGTTCTGGATCCACAAAGCAATGTCCCCTTAGATCCCATGCCTCCTTACTTTCTCAATAAGCCTTGCATGGGGTACCTTATCAAATGCCTTCGATAAGCCTTGCATAGGGTACCTTATAAACAGTGATGTACAACCAAACCCACTGCATTTATCAACGAAATACCTGAAATATTGAGACCAAATATGACTCATGATTGGATTAATTCAACTCTGCCCTGATGCTGTTACTGGAATGTCAGAAGAACAACTTCAGATCATCAGGGCCTGAAATTGCCACTCTGTTTGGCACAATTTGACTAATACCAGTGTGGCCAATTCCAAATGTCCTTTTTTTTCTTGCAACCTTTGAATGAGCTCAGAGTATTTTCAATATTTATTGTAGAGTACTCATTGGTAGCAGAGTATTCTTTCCTTTTGTGGGTGATCTGTTATGGCAGAGGGTTCAACTTATTCAGAGGAAAAAATAGCATATACTTGTATTTAGAATTAAATTAATCTGGTGGTAAAATCCCTACAATCTGTTTTATTTTGCTACATCCATCGAAATGAGTGATAAGGAAATTCCTGTAAATTTGCAATTGAACCAATTCAACCATTATGTATCTACTTCAGTGAAACAAACCATACAACAGCAAGAACCACTAAGATTTCCTTGCCAAAAATGAGGTTTGAAGGAACACGCACAATGGCATGTGCAGAGGATTGCGGACACAGTTGAGTGCATCATGGTCTCCCCATTCCCATGGGCTTGGTAAACCAGCCAACATAATTAAAGATCTCATGCATCCTGGAGATTCTATGCTCCCTCACATCACAAAGAAAATACAGAAGGCCAAAGGCACGTAGAAGGATGGCTTCCAACCCACTATCATAAGACTATTGACCAGCTCCCTAAATGGACTTGACCTCACAACCTACTTCCATTACTATAACCATAACCTCCTCACATGTTAACCCTTTCATTCTCAGGGTCATTTTCATGAACCTCCTTTGGACCCTCTTCAATACCAGCACACACATTCTGAGATCAGAAGCCCAAAACTGCTGACAATACTCCAAGTGCAGACTCCAAATGTAGGTAACATGCCAAGTGAAAAGCCTGCAGGCTTAAATCTCCGAGACTTGAACACAAAAAATTCTAGTCTGGTACTCTCATGCTGAGCTGAGAGAGTTCTGCACTATCAGAAGTGTTGTTTATTGGATGGTTATACCAGGAAAAATGAAGATACAACAATGGAGTATTGCTTTGTTGCTATTTACAGCATTACATTTCCTTAGATGACTCATGTCTGCTGCATGCCTTTGGTTAGATACAGGCCCTCAAAGTATTATCTTTAAAAAGGAGCTTTAGTTTAGTTTATCATAAAGAATGCAAACTGCAGACTGGCAAATTCCCAGACCTGCAAGCACTGACATCAGGGGAATCAAGAATGTATTTCAGTTACATTCTTTAATCTCCTAATTTGTCCTGATAATTGGCAAGGCCCACTGTCATTGGAAATTAAATTCTAACTCAGTACCGATCTAGGGTTGCCATCATTGCTTGCATTTCACGCTGCTGCCTTGGAGATATCACAAAATAATTCCAATTTGCAGCTCTGATAGACGTAGGAACATGGGAACCAGGAATGAGTGGTAAAATTTGAGAGCAATACTAATACTGAAGATCATTTAGCAGAACTACCTGGGCAATTGATCTGGATTGCTAGGATTCTTCCCTGCCTTCATGAGTGGAAACATGCCATACAACCAAACTTTTCTCAATAGTACTGAACACATTCTAGAAGATCCAAGCATGTGGAATCTGCTGCTGCTTCTTTTCAAATTTTGCTGGTTTCCTACCTTGCCTAAGAAAGGCACTTGACATTGTATGTGCACCACAGGTTTACCACAGCATGCAATGGTGGAGATCCTACAACACTACACTCCTCCCCCCCCCACCCCCACACAGAAGCAGTGCTGTAGGTACTGACTTGTCAGAATATCAGTCCCTAAAGTCAGAGGCTTATGCCCAAGACTCATTATTAATAATTACAAAAACAAGTAGAGGTCAGAAAAGTATTCACTGATGACTGCATGACATTCTAGCTGCTCTCCAGCATTAACCTCAGCATAAGGAGCCTTTAGCAAAAAGTCAATAGCAAGGCACTTGGCAGATTAATGGTACAAGTTGAAGATCCACCCCCTCCACCCCAGAGGATGCGTTGGGAGGATGCTGGAGGTGACAGAACTATCCACACTGTTTATTCCTTTGATGTAATAATTCATTCATCCATTGCACAGGACCTGACCAACAACTCCAAGCTCCAGCACAATTTTCAGCTTACTTTAACTGCAAATTTAAAAAGCCTCCACATGCTAACCTAAAATTTCATTAGCAATTAACAGGAATTAGTGCATCCAAATTGCACTATGTGCAACGAAATAGCTTTGTGGCTGCTTGCTGATAAAACTATACTGTGGTTTTGCCAGCATGAGTGTGGGCAGTGGCTTTAACTTAAGAACATCTTTGACCAAGTTAGTTTCATAATGGAGACTACACTATAATACCCAAATGAGGTTTTTAAAAAAGAAAAAAAGTATTTTTATTCCTTTTGTTGCCTGTTTGCATAAATTGGAAGCAGCAGATGCAGGGAATAACTAAAGAGCATTCACAGGAGGAATGAAGCCAAAAGCGCAGGGGTTATTAGTGCAATAGTATAATCTATACAAGTACTTACGTACTCACTGATGCTAATATACTTTTCACATTTTCTTCAAACCTAATGGTGACAAGTAGGGGAAAAAATCCACAAACTGCTGCACAGGTATGAGATGGGGGTGGGAACTCAAGCACCAGTGAAGGGGAAGAGAAAGAACCAAGGTACCAATCCAAGTTACCGAGGATAGGCTGGCAGACAATTGGGCTTTGAGTACATCAAGACAAAGTATTTTTGAAGTAAACTTAATGGCAGAGGATCTTGGAATACGAGACATTTTAGGTACTTTTAAACCAGGGGTTCCCAGTCTGGGGTCCACCGACCCCTTCCTTTAATGGTCCATGGCATAAGAATGATTTGGGAACACACAAAATGCTAGAGGAACTCAGCAGGCCAGGTAGCATCTATGGGAAAGAGTAAACAATCAATGCTTTGGGCTGAGACCCTTCATCAGGCCAGTCCTGGAAATGTGCTTTTAATCTGTGTTTCCTTACTAGAGCACATTTTTAATTGTAGACAATGTTCAATATATTTAACTTAACCATGTCATTGTTCTCAGTAAATGTGCTCTAGGAGGGAGGCACAGGTTAAAAGCATATTTCCATTTTTTAATTCTTTTTTCACTAATTTACTAACATGCACTCAAATGTGCAACTTTCCATTATTTCACTATTACTTCAAATATCCCCATGTTATTTGTAAACAATATTAAAATTAATGTTTGGTGAGGCTGATGTGCAGAGGAAAGTAACTGGTGTTGCCTTTACAAAAGCAGTTTCCACTACCTTCAGGAATTCCTTTTGTACATGGGTCACTTGTGGGAAGAGCACCAATTTGTGCATTACTCCTCAACAGGAAGCAACACAAATTACTGGTCAAGGACAAAGCAGGAGTTAACCAAGTGCCAGTGCGATGAGTCTCAAACTCCTAAGCATGCAAAGAGGTGGAAGGGTGATGAAACATTAAAGCAAGGCATGAAGTAGGCGGAAGGATTGTGCTTATTTGCATGGTTTATGAGTGTCTTATTTCTAAACATCAACCAGTTGAAAAAGAAATCACTACAAAAGAAACCATTTGCCTTGTTACAGTTCAGCGTTAGACTGAACTCAAGCCAAAGGTAGAAAACATCCTGGACTTGGCAGAAGTGTCATAAAGGCATCTCAGATGGGTATTAAATTCCTATTGCACCAGTCCTCTCCTGTAACTTAAAAAAAAAATTAGCAACTCCTCCATTATAAACTGTGGTAATGTAACCTCCACCAATAAAAACCTGAAGATTCTAACTATTTCTGGAGCTCAGTTTCATTGATGGTAAAATGCTTCATTCATTGCAAATCAAGACATTTCAGTGAAATGAGACAAGAGCTCCACAAGGACGATTTAGCAATCGTCCCAGTAAGATGTACGTTCAAATGTCTTGGGGGAAGTCAGGGCTAATATGTGGTGAGCTCCACTTCTATGGCAACCAGAGAGGAATCTGAACAATTTTTCAGAGACTGTTGCTGTCCATTACGTCAGTCTTCTGGTCTTTTGTGCACTTCCTCCATTAGAAAATACTGCATTTCCCCGTCTGGTTACATACCAGTGTCAGCTGCTGTGCATTGGAAAAGACAATGGCCGAATCCTCCAGTGTTTTAATGAAATTACTGCCTGGGTCAATATGTTGACTTGTGATGTGGAGAGGTTACACTGGGAACAATGTGGACAGGCTTAAAGCGAGAGACAGACAAGCAATAACTGCTCTGAATAGGGCAAAGCCAAGAGTGGCTCCCAACCTCTGCTCAGTCTCTCTGCTTGTATCAGGGAGGGATAGACACAAGGAGCATTAGGACCCAACAGCTGATCAAGGAGAAGCTCAGTGGGGCAAAGAGCTTTCTGAGCATTCCTGTCATTCATCTGTAACAATGAGATGGATTAGTGAAGAATAGGATTAGTGGCAGCAAGATCCCAAGAAAAAGGTTTCCAGTTCAGCCAACCCCTCTCCTAACGGTTTGCTTTGTATTATCCCCCAGTCCCACAGTGAAACTGCAGCAAAAACCATCTGAGCAAGCAATAATCCCCTTCTTTAGTGGACCGAAATTTAAATAGATTTAGATATGTTACCTGCCCTCATGAAGCCAAGATCATTCACCATTAGTGCTGGAAGGGCCTGTTTAAGGAAACCGTACTAGAAGCATCTCAAATGCACTAGTACTTGAACAGAAAGGCATCCATTCCTTTAAGATCACTGAACTTGCTCCACTTTCAATTGCATAAATGAGAAAAACTCACCACAGTGAAATGCTTCATTGTTCATAAAGGAGATGCATTCAGTTTTAAAAAGTGACAGTTAACTGATAAAAAAATTATGCTGGTCTTTTAAATGGCCAATTCAATTAAATATGGGCACATTCAAACTGCAAGAATCAATGGAAATCAGACGAACAGGAAATGCACCCCCCCCCCCCATACACATAGCAGGACACAACCAAGGCAGAGCTATAACCGTAAAGTCACAAAATGTAATGGTTACTAAAGTGCCTTGCTTTGTCATCTCCAGTTTATTTTTTCCAGGTACTTGTTTGATTATTGTCCAGTGATTGTCATCAGTGCCAAGGCCTAGGATGGAATGGACTTGCCTTTTACACATGAAGATAAGCTTGAATGGCAAATATCACCCAGCCTTATAATCTTGGCAAGTATAAATAGAGTACAGATTTTGAATTTAAAATAAATATTAAACTGAAATAAGGATGCTGTGATATTATAAAACAATACTACCAAAGGGAGTTTCAATATCCAATAAATGAATACATTCCATCTAACAAGTACAGTGTAGCAGCTAGCATAACACTAATACAGCACCGGCAACCCAGGTTCAATTCTGCCACTGTCTGCAAGGAGCCTGTAACATACTCCTCATGACTGTGGGTTTCCTCCAGGTCCTCCTATTTCTTCCCACATTCCAAAGATGTACAGTTGGTAGGTTAATTGGTCACTTGGGGTAATTGAGCAGCACATGCTTTTTAGCCCAGAAGGGCTTGTTATGAAGCTGTATCTCTAATACATAAGCCACTAATCCTGTGAGTATTGGCATTTAATCACAAGGGTCCAGCTTGATCCATATTCTAACAACATGAACAATGCTTCTTTGAGGTCTCTTGCCAATGAAAAAATTCCAGTCATCCACTCTAAAGCCCAAAATTGTGAAAAAAATGTTTCTCCATCCCACTGTCTCATCCCTTAGACATCAATTTCTTCAGTATAACAATCCACTTATAGCCGCTTCCCCCCCGCCCCCCACAAACCACAACCTCCCCCCAGAAATCTTTATTGGATTGCACAATGCTTTTGTCAGCCCAGGAGCATGCATAAATACTGCAAAAACTTAAAAAAGAAAATACTTTCCTGTTGTAACCACAGCTAACTTGAGGGAAGTGAACAAAACTCAGAACGGATACTTCCTGATATTTAAGAACAACTTCTCCAGGTTAAATAACAGCTTCCACCAACTGACATTTTCTGTAGCTGTCAACAACTCAGTGAGGGAATGGTCTAGATACAAACCTGGATCCTGGAGTAAAGAATGGCACTTATCCACTGCACCACAGGTCCCAAGCTTTGAATTGGAAATTGAAATGCATGAAATGTTTACAATTTTATAAAAGGTTCAAGTAGAACTTCAATACAAACAATTCTGCCAATTACATACTACCTTGACAATGTGCACCAACATCCAAGCATACAGCAACATGGAGTCCTTCTCCATTCCACCTGCTCTACAAACAATTAAATGTGTGCTATTTTGAATGACAACGCTTGAGAATTACATATGTACACCTCATTGCAAGGAATGCCTCTTGAACGTAGCTGGTCACTTATTATTGCAGACGACTCAGTGGCTTCACACAAGTATTTCAGCACCTTCAGTTAGTCTGCAAATCAGTAACCACTTCATTCACCCTTCAATAAAATGGTTTGAAAGCAATTGGAAACCACTTAAATACAGAAACAAATGTCAGATCAATATTTCAGTACAGTCACTATAAAAAATGTCAATTTTATAATTTCAGCCATAGAAAGATACTGACCCACACTATTTTGCAGAGGTGGACAAGTAAAGTGTTTAATTAAGCCAATTTTACAGTAACAATGAAAGCATGGAGAAGTGAACAAAACTGTTGGGAGTTCCAGTACTCAAGTGCAATTTAAAAATACAAGCAGAACGCTCCATTTATTGGAATGTGATAAATGCACTGTTGATAAATTCAATCTTGATGCATTGTTTTTTTTTCCAAGATCTTTCTGCACAGGTCCAGTTCCAGTTCAAGTTTCTTACATTTAAGCCAACAGCAGCTGTTGATGAGTCTTGGAAAAGAGACTACAATACAGTCAAAGGACACTACTGCTTGGATCCCCAATTCAATAACCAGAAGACACCATACCCCAAGGAAATGATGAAGATTAAAAAAAGTCAGTGTAGCCAAATTCACCTCATCAGGACAGTTACATTTTTCCAAATACACAATCCTTGGCAAGCAGTCATCACTTCTTTTTCAACTGACTGGCTAACCAATCCAGTCCATTGCAGAGACCCTCACCAGAGGTGGCGCACGTAGCCTGAATATACCACTGTCGACTGCGCAGATTGTGTAGGCCCAGTTTGTCTGTGATTTGAGCTGCATTCATTGCATTCGGAAGATCCTAGGAGGAAGAGGCAACATTTATACCTCAGGATTATATTGCTTTATGAGAAGCTGCAAGATTGTCCCTGATCCCAAAATGCCCTTTTCTCATTGCCACATTAAAAAAAACAGTAACTAATGGAGAACGGAAAGAGAAATACCAATATGAACATTAAGTGAAAGTAGGTGCAGCAACAGAATCATTAGGTCAGGGTGCTTGAGTGCAAGACAAGTTCAGAAAGATTAGAGATGTGCTGGTTCCTTAACCTTAAAATGGTATGCAAGAAAGTTATGTTAAACTTCTGTAAATTACTAGTTAAGCCTCAGCTGGAGCAGCACACCCAATTCTGGGCATACACTTTGGAGAAAGGCATCAGATGTCTTAGAGGATACCATTTACAGGAACTTAAATTGATAACCAGAGAAGCTAAGGCTCACCTTCAACTTTTCAGGCTCTGATATAATCTGACAAATATTTTAGTAAGTGTAATTAAGAAAAACCTATTTTCAAACAGAAGGGTTATTCACCAGAAGACACAGATTTAAGATAATTTTCAAAAGAATAAGTTGCAAGATGCAAAGAACATTAACTTAATAAGACAGCAGAATTATGATCCAGAATTGTTACCTGTAAAGGATTGTGGAAGGTGTGGAGGTAACGAGAATTGGACAAATGCTAAAGAAATGGGGCCATGTGACTGATTGGATAGCTCTACCAAAGAGTCAAAATAGGCAGGATAAACTGAATGATTGCCTGTGTTGTGGTACTGAGACAAGCATTTGTTAAAATGTTTAGCAAAATGCATAGTACATGCATTATTCACTACTTCCTGGATAAAAGTTTATTATTGGCAATGAAGCATTGTAACCTAGACTATTTGAGAGGCATTATTGCAAGAGAAACGAGATTTGCTGTTTTTTTAGCAGTTTGCAATGCGCAAAGACTAATGCTGCCACTTTGCTGAAGGTGCAAGAAACTAAAGTACCAAAGTACAACAAAACATTTTAGCAGTGACAATTTGCGCAAAATTACAAATGCTATATTTTGTCATGCAGTACTTGCTAGGCCGCAAATACGGATAAACTAAGAATGTGGCCTTTTAGGAAAAGTGATCATGGTGAACCCAAGAGGGAAAGTCAGGCTCAGTTGCTGCAAATGTGATGAAACATCAGGCCAAGTTGGAATATTCAGGCACTCATTTGGTCCACTAAAGTGATGTTCTGAACTCATCTCTGCTGTGATACACAATCAGGCAAGCTCTGCAATTAACCACTTCCAAGAAAAAGCTCTATGTTGAACAGTGGTAGTCAAACCATCCCAGTGAAACTGATGAAAACTACCCCTCACTTAACAGTTAATTTACCTGTTTGTTGGCAAGGACAAGTAAGACAGCATCACGCAATTCATCTTCTGCAAGCATTCGCATCAGCTCCTCACGTGCCTCATTCATACGCTCTCTGTCATTACTGTCAACGACAAATATCAACCCTAGAAGAACAAAAGTGAGCACAAAACTTCAGACTATAGTTAATCTTTCCTGATTCTTACAACACCAATTTCTCTGAACAACAGTTAAATACACTGCAAGAAACATACACAGGTTGCAGTCCAAGTGGAAGCAGAAGTGACTGCCATTTTGGATAGAAGGTCATTCAGCCCTTTGAGCCTGTTCTAATCAGATTTTTACTGCAATTCTATTTTAAAGGCCATCTGACTTAACCCCATCTCCCTCAATATTCTAAATAAAGAGTGTGAAATAAACATTTGTGGGTGGTGAGGGGCAGGAGTAAGGACGGAGAGTTCTACTCTCCCATTGTCCCTGCACCTAAAAAGACCAAGGTAACATGTCCTGGCACACTCACCTTAATAATAAGCAAATGCTTTGAGAGGCTGGTCAAGGAATACATCTGCAGCATGCTACCACCCACACTGGACCCCCTACAATTCACCTACTGACACAACCAATAGACACAGCTCTACACACCGTCCCTGCACATCTGGAGAAGTGGGATGCTTATGGGGGAGTGCTGTTCTTGGACTACAGTTCAGGATTCAACACCATAATTCCCTCCAGGCTCGACAAGAAGCTCAAAGACCTTGGCCTTCACCTTGCCCTGTGCAGCTGGATCCTGGACTTCCTGTCAGATTACTGACAGGTGGTAAGAGTAGGCTCCCTCACCTCTGCTCCCTCCTTTACTCCTGACTGTATCGCCACCCACAGCTCCAATCTGCTAATTAAATTTGCCAACAACATTACATTGATTGGCCTAATTGCAAAACAATGATGAGGTAGCCTACAGAGGAAAAAGTCATCACCCTGACACGGTGGTGTCAAGAAAACAACCTCTCCATTAATGCAGCAAAAACAAAGGAGCTGTTTGTGGATTACAGGAGGAATGGAGATGGGCTAACCCCTCTATTGACATCAATGGATCTGGGGTTGAGAGAGTGAACAGCTTTAAGTTCCTCAGTATACACATCATCAAGGACGTCATATGGCCTGTACATACCGGCTGTGTGGTGAAAAAAAAAGCACAACAGCACCTCTTTCACCTCAGATGGATGAAGAAGTTTGGCATGAGTCCCCAGGTTTGAAGGACTTTCTACAGGGGCACAATTGAGAGTATCCTGACTGGCCGCATCACGGCCTAGTATGGGAACTGTACTCCCCTCAATTGCAGGACCCTGTAGAATGGTGTGGACAGCCCAGCACATCTGTAGTTGTGAACTTCCCATGATTCAGGATATTTACAAGTACAGGTGTTTAAAAAGGGCCCGAAGGATCATCGGGGACCCGAGTCACCCCAACCACAACTGTTCCAGCTGCTACCATCCGGGAAACTGTAAAAGCCAGGACCAACAGGCTCCAGGACAGCTTCTTCCACCAGGCCATCAGAATGATTAATTCACACTGACATAATTTATATTTTGTATTTCTAAGTTATATTGACTGTTCTGTTGCACATACAGTACTATTTATTACAAATTACTATAAATTGCACAAACGGAGACATAACCTAAAGATTTTTACTCATGTATGTGAAGGATGCAAGAAACAAAGTCAATTCAATCACAGATAAAGCGCTTACCAGTTTAGAAATGGATCATAACTGTACTGTTCTTTCCAGACACTGCTCAAAACTAGTTTTTCCAACAACCATTGAACACTGAAGTTTTAAAAACCTTGAGAACATCACCTTTCAACTTGAAACTTGGAATACAAGCCAATTTATGCAACCCATGGTCAATATAATCTGCCAAAGATGCAGTGCTCAATGCAAAATAATTTTTGAAAAGGAATACCCACGACTCTGTACAAGAAAAGCAAAAGTTTTCACCTGTTGTGTTCCAGCCCCTTTGAGATACAAAACCAATAATCCATTAGTTGAGTGACTTAGTCGCTGACTAAAATTCAACAAGTGCATTGAAACTACGAATCAAAGTTGTTAATGCCTCACTTTTTATAGTCTTTGCTGCTTATAAACTTAGAACCTAAAAATGTGTTCACTCAGTTCTTCTGTTGATAGATTAAAACTAGACTCAAATGTACACCAAATCTAAAAATTACACATTGCCCTCACCTCATTTCACCCTACCCTTCCAAAATGCTCATTAATAAATGATATAATTGAATATCCAGTAATGGCTGTAGTGTCAAAATAAAGAAAGTGTAGATAGAAAACAAAGTCACCCCCTTACCTTGTGTGTTTTGAAAGTAATGACGCCAAAGTGGTCGGATTTTATCCTGTCCACCGACATCCCAGACTGTGAAGCTTATGTGTTTATATTCCACGGTTTCCACATTAAAACCTGAAAAGAAAGACATTTTATTATCTGGTTATCCCATCCATTTCCCCTTTTACTGAATCCACCAAATCTATCCAACCAGAAATTTGGCATCAATACTGCAAATTTAATCAAAAGCACAATTATTTAGTCAAAAGTCATCATGATGCAAATAGCCAAGTTGGAACCTTGAAATTCTAGCTGCAGCATTAAAGCAGAAACTGTTCTCCAGGTACCAAGAAACCATCTTGCAGTTAATTTGGTTGACTAATCCAGCTTTTCTCCCCCATAGGTATTTAACACCCTGCCCAACTGAGTATTAAACAGTCTTTTTCCTATATCGGCACCAACATTAAGAGTAAGTGCACAAGGAATACAAAGTATTTGAAAAGTACCTGTTGCAATTCTTCAAAAAAAAAGCAGGAGCACCTGTTGATCCTATTGTGTCATTCAATAAGATTATGGCTGATTAGATTACAGACTCAGCTCCACCCATCTGCCTTTTTCCCCATAACCCCTAATTTCCCTGCTATGCAAAAATCTGTGTATTTAATCTGGTAGCTACCACTGCTTCCCTGGGTATGAAGGAGCTGGAATTTATGATTTTCACCTGGAAATGCAGGAGTAAAAGCACAGATTTTATGACAGATTATAGAAATATGATATGATGTCAACATGGGTAATTCAAACTAGTGAAACTAGTTACCAAAAGTCTCCAAGTTTATTGATCACCTCAAGGCCCAAGAAGAACTTTAACCATTTCCCCTTGTTCTTTCACACGGATGATTTGACTCAAAGCTGTTCTCTTAATTATATTCAACAATCCAAATCTCTAACACAATGATAAATACCCAAATATGCCCAAACCTTTTATTCAAGGAAAAATAAGGCACTTAGCTGCAGACAGATTGTAAAGCATCACTTGCTAATTAGAGTACTGGAATCACCAGACTGACTCAAATTACAAGCTGTAAAAGATCTTCCATTATTGAAGTTGAAACAACACAATTGCTGATTCTTCAATTATAAGGCTATTTGAACATACCGATGGTAGGAATTGTGGTAACAATTTCTCCAAGCTTAAATTGGTAAAGAATGGTGGTTTTTCCAGCAGCATCTAGACCAACCATGAGAATTCGCATCTCCTTCTTTCCAAAGATGCCTTTAAGACCTGAAGCAAAAATTCCCATGGTCACGCTCACGTACCTGCATAAAAGAATAGTAGTTTAAAATTTTCCCCAAGATATATTAAAACATTCAAATGATCATTGCATGTGCCAAATTAGAAAGATTATTAAATATGTCACAGACTCCATTGTTTTCAAACAATGTATCACAGAAAGGTGTAAATTAGGTAATTAAGTAGTTTGGTACAGGAAGATGTCTATTCAGTGTTGTTCTTAGAACAGCCAAAAATCCATTTCCTTTTACTGATGGAGGCTTGGCCAGAAGCCAAATTAAACCACATTTGCCAAATACAATTTATTGTCCCAAATCTACAATATTACCACATGGTTAAAAACTCAACTTCTGTGTAAGGTACTCCCTGGTCAATGTGGTCAAGGTCTTTGAAGCTTTTGATACAAAACAAAAAACTTTGATTATGAACAAATACCTGCAATTCTTTAAATGCAAAGAGGCATACAAACCAGAAAGTGAAGCATTCAATAAAGTGAACTTTAAACAAGCTCAAATCATGCTTATACCCAAATTCAATTAATATTAAATGTGTAGAACAGTTCTGCAAGAATTAAGATATATTTAATATTTAACCACCTGGAGGTCGGTGACTAGTGGAGTGCCACAGGGATCTGTCCTGGGACCCCAGCTATTTGTGATTTTTATAAATGACCTGGATGTAGAGGCGGAAGGATGGGTGAGTAAGTTTGCGGATGACACGAAGATTGGAGGAGTTGTGGATGGAGCTATAAGTGGTCGAAGGTTACAAAAGGATATAGACAGGCTGCAGAGTTGGGCAGAAAAATGGCAAATGGAGTTCAATCCAGACAAGTGTGAGGTGATGCATTTTGGAAGGACAAACCAGAAGACTGAGTACAGGATTAATGGTCAGTTACTTAAGAGTGTGGATGAACAAAGGGACCTTGGGGTTCAAATCCATACATCCCTCAAGGTCACTGCACAGGTTGATAGGGTAGTTAAGAAGGCCTATGGGATGCTAGGCTTCATTAACAGGGGGATTGAGTTCAAGAGAGGCCATGTTGCAACTCTACAAATCTCTGGTGAGACCGCACTTAGAGTATTGTGTTCAGTTCTGGTCACCTCATTATAGGAAGGATGTGGAAGTTATGGAGAGGGTGCAGAGGAGATTTACCAGGATGTTGCCTGGTTTGGAGAACAAGTCATATGAGGCAAGGTTAGCAGAGCTGGGACTTTTCTCTTTGGAGCGTAGAAGAATGAGAGGGGATTTGATAGAGGTCTACAAGATTATGAGAGGCATAGATAGGGTGGATAGCCAGTACCTGTTTCCCAGGGCACCAATAGCAAACACCTGAGGGCATATGTACAAAATTAAGGGAGGGAAGTTTAGGGGAGACATCAGGGGTAAGTTTGTTTGGTTTTTTTTTATATACACAGAGGGTTGTGAGTGCCTGGAATGACTTGCCAGGGATGGTGGTGGAGGCTAAAACATTAGGGGTATTTAAGAGCCTCTTGGACAGGCACATGGATGAAAGAAATATAGAGGGTTATGGGGTACTGTGGGTTTAGTACTTGTTTTTAAGGATTATATGGGTCAGCACAACATGGAGGGTTGAAGGGCCTGTACTGTGCTGTAGTGTTCTATGGTTCTATATTGTTGTGTTAATATTAATAGTTCTATGCTCCTATATTTATGTTCAATACTGCAAAGTTATTAAAACTCCCTTTGCAGCAGAAAGGATTTAATTCTTCAACCATCAGTTTAAGAGTTATTGGAGTCACGTTACTATAAATGGTTACTATAGTACTACAAGCAGAAGTCAATCTAAAATTTGCAATACAAAAATGACAGTCCTCACAAAGGAGGAAGAAAAGTCATCTTTAATTTTCAAGTCAGATTTTGCTCAGGCGTCACTTGCAGAACATCTAGCTTCTCCGGTTACTGGCTTGGATCTTTCAACTAGCTCGACAGTAGAAATAATTACAAGTTACATAATCTGAAATTTGAATTAATGTGCATTTCACAGTATCAATTACTAGAAACAGGATCCAAAAAGGTTTACCAACACCTAACTATGCAAGTGTTCCACTGGATCTCAGTTTAGATTACAAACCGTCGAATACAATAAGGTCTTCAGCCGTGCAGCAGTTAGCTGCCCAAATATTATGCAAAGGAACGTTATTATATTCCTTTAACAAAATTTTTAAAAAGCTGAGGGCATAAATTTATAAAAATCTAAAGCCTCCAAATGTATTGAGTTTCAAGGTATGAACATTTAAAGATCAGCATTCTACATACAGTATGTGCTCATATTCCTACAGTTCTGATCAGAACACTCCAGAACCTGAGCCTCTACTTCCCTCTGCAACTCGATCCTCAACTTCCTAATCGGAAGACCACAGACCATGCAGATCAGAAACAACATCCCCACCTCGCTGACAGTCAACACTTGCACACTGGGTGTAATCTCTCTACACCCATGACTGTGTGGCTAGGCACAGCAAATTTAAATTTGCCAATGATATTGTTGGCAGAATTTCAGATGGTGTTGAGAGGGCGTACAGAAGAGAGATACATCAGCTAGCTAAGTTGTGTCACAGCAACAACCTTGCACTCAATGTCAATAAGACTAAAGAACTGATTGTGGACTTCAGAAGGGGCGAGACAAGGGAACTTAGACCAGTCCTCAGAGAGAGCAGAAGTGAAAAGAGTGAGCAATTTCAAGTTCCTGGGTGTCAATATCTTTGAGGATCTATCCTGGGCCCAACAAACTGATACAGCTACAAAGGCTATATTTCATTAGTTTGAGTAGATTTGCAAATTTCTAAATATGTCCCGTGGAGGGCATTCTAACTGACTGAATCACTGTCTGGTATGGTGGGGGGGGGGGGGGGGGCTACTGCGAAATACGATGCAGAGACATGTTACCTTAGTCAGCTCCATCACGAGCACAAGTCTCTGTAGAATCCAGAGCATCTTCAAGGAGTGATGCCTCAAAAAGGCAGCATCCGTCAATAAGGACCCCCATCACCCAGGACATGCCCTCTTTTCATTGCTACCATTAAGGAGGTACAGAAGCCTGAAGGCACACACTCAATGATTCAGGAACAGCTTCTTTTCCTCTGCCATCCAATTTCTGAACACCATCTCTCTACTTTTTTTATTTCTATTTTTGCACTACTTAATCTAACTATTTAATCTATATTTACTGTAATTGATGTTTTTTTCTATTATTGTGTATTGCATAACAAATTTCACGACATATGTCGGTGATATTAAACCTGATTCTAATTTTAGTAATTCAGACAGCTGAGCTCTCCAAATTATTTTACATTAGTTTTAATACCACTGTAGTAAATAGTAGTTGCCCCACCTGAAGGGTAGTCATTTTGATAGTAAATCAAGCAGGTCTATTACTTGTTGATTTCAAGAGCCAGCAATGCCAAGACATTAGGACAAACTGATCAACCCAGCTTGCAGGCTGGTCTTGCCCCAGTCCCCTTGTCCAATCCCCAAGGACACCAAAATTTACATTCAGCTTATTTCATCCAACTCCAAGCCTCACCATCACATTAATCCACTGAAGTGCAGCAGCCACAAGCAACTAGACCCTGAAATCCCATCTGTAATTTACCTCAATGGCTTTTTGATGGCTTCTTCTCTCAAAGAGCATTTTGAACTGCATTTAAGTGTCTGACAGACATGTAAACAGTTGAAATGGATTCAAAAAATATGAAATTTAATTGACAAAGCAAACCACTCACCTTTTTATTAACTCAAAGGGATTACTGTGCACAGGTTCAAAGGTATAGGAAACGACCTTCAGCTCACCACACTAGGCTGTGCTCTTGGCCTTCATGCTGCTACATACAGGTACAGAAGGAACTTTGCTAGTGGTTCCCCTCCAAACTGCCAAGTTTGGCCTGATAAATTTGCTGGTTAAAAGTTCTGGATATACAAAAAAGCTCCAATTCAAATTAGTAATACTACTACTACAACATCGCAGAAATCCCATTCTTCTGATTCCCAGCATGCCCATCACCTCCCTCCAATTCTCTCACCACCTGTATACACTAAGGGCAACTGATAGTGCACAATTAACCTGCCTACTTAGAGGAAACCAGCACATCTGGGGAAATCCACTTGTGCAAGCTCTACTCAGATAGCACTGAAGATCAGGATGGGACCTGGGTCCTTGGAGCAGCAAGGACAATAGCACCTACTCTACAACAATTAGCAACAAGTTCCTCATTTGCCTTCCTCTCCAACCGCAATATGCTCTGCAATACATATTAATTGTTCAGTGGTAATAGTTGAAACAAAACCTATTGTAATGGGCAGCCCATTACAAGCAGTAAGCCCCTTGTAGACAATGATATTCTGCATACTTAACTCAAAGCATCAACTGTTTCCCTCCTTAAATGATCTGCTGTGTTCTTCCAGAACTTCAAGCATGTCGTTCACAATTTCCAGCATCTACAGAATCTCGTTTATAATAACTATTTGCTTAACATAATGCCCAATTGCTCTTAAGGGTTAACATATTCAACAGTATTTCCCTAACAAGTCTAATGACCCTTACAGTTACATTCATGGTTCAGGTTTGCAATCCAAATGAAAGATTTGGAAGTTAACACTCTCAAAGTCCAACCCTTACATCCGTCATGAAAGCAGGTGGAAATGGGTGAAAGCTGTATAGGCCAATCCCCTGCACAGTGGATGCAATGGACTGCAGAAGTGTTGATGAACTCCAACCATCGACTTCAGAGGTAATCGATAGCCTATGCTTCAGTGGGAGCTACGGGCTCAAGTAACACTGATTCACATGAATAAAAAGGACCATTGCAGTCCAGTCCATCAGGCTGAACTGTAGAGGAACCATCCCGTGATTACTCTCTTGCTCTATTTCTTCTGGAAAAGTCAACCTCAATCCTCACAGTGCTTTTCATCCTTCAGGCTTACCTCAAACAAAGTGAATTATTGTTCAAAACAAGACTAATCACTCCCAGGGAGCTATGTTCACTATCAGCTCCTTCCTCAGGCATCCATTCCAGTATGAGGTTCTCAAATAGTGCCCTGAAAATAGATGACTAACCTCCTTAACTATGCATTAATTAGAATGCAGAGGGTCAATTGGCTTCTAAATTTAATCTAGCCCAACATTATTAAAGTGGATTATTTGCCATGATACAGTGTGCAGCCCAGGAGGATGAATGGACTTTACACATATCTGAACATTAAAACAGAAAATGTTACAAATTTATAAAAACTTGAATAGTTATGGGAAAGTCAATCAAATAAGCATCTTGCAGTCCAAAACCCAAGTGGGTTTTCAACTGCAATTATTCAGTATGTAAAATTGAGAGGCGAATCAGCCACTTGCTTCCAGTAAAAGTTTTTTTTTTAAAAAAACATCAAGATGTCAAGGCCAATGTTTTATGGTAGAAAGAGTTAGTGGTTTGGATATCACATTTGAAGGCTACTGAAATGTCAACCCCACTCCTTTAAAGATCAATTTGTACATACCTTAAGTGTTACCATTTCAATTTCACTTCTATCATCATGCACGGGCATTTCTCAAAGCTGTTCTCTGGCTAAACCGCATTAGTTTTAGAAGAACTGCAGCACAGCATCATGAGCAAAGTGTATTGATCCAATGATCAGAGGCATCACTTGCAGAAATTTAAGAGGGCAGAGTGGGACAAGGATTGCTATCATATCAAAGTGTTCTCTGCCTGACGTGTACAATCCTATATTTCTAACCTCCCTTAAGTGAGAAAAAAGTTGGTCTGAATTTGCACAGATCACAGAAAATAAAGCACCTGAAACTCAAAAGTGCAAATGCACCTCAATTATGGTACTTCATGTGATAGACTTGTTCTCATGTGTTTTCCTTCTACCTCTAAAGATAGGTTAGCCACGCTGATCCATTTATCACTAATGCAGCTCCATTTCACCTAAATGAAACATGCCACATTTAACCCTGGCTTCACTAGGATATAAAATACATTGCCGCATTTACGTAATAAAAGATACACTTTCTTTCTATTTCTGCAGGGATCTGTGCTGGGATCTCTATTGTTTGTGATGGCCTGGATGAAAATGTAGATGGGTGGGTTAGTAGGTTTGCAGATACTACCAAGATTGGTGGAGTTGTAGATAGTATAGAAGACTGACAAAGAATACAGTGAGATATAGATCAGTTGCACATATGGGCAGAGAAATGGCAGATGGAGTTTAACACAGATAAATGTGAGATACTGCATTTCGGTAGGGCAAATGAAAGGAGACAGTACACTGTTAAGGGCAAGATCCTGAACAGTGTTGCTGAGCGGAGGGAACTTTGGGTCCAAGTTCATAGCACCTTGAAAGTGGCTACACAAGCTGATAAGGGGCCTTATGGAATGCTTGCTTTTATTAGTCGAGGCATCAGGTTCAAAAGTCAAGAGGTAACATTGCAACTTTACAAAACCCTGGTTAGGCCACATCTGGAGCATTGCATACAGTACTGGTCACCCCACTACAGGAAAGATGTTGAGGCTATGAAGAGGGTTTACCAGGATGCTGTCTAGTTTAGAGGGCATGCACTATCATGAGAGGTGGACAAACATGAGCTGTTTTCTTTGGAGCAGCAGAGGCTGAGAAGAGATCTTATAGAGGTTTATAAGATTATGAGAGGTATAGATAAAGTGGAAAGAGTATCTGCTTCTAGAGTTGAAATGTCTAATACCAGAGGTCTTGCACTGAAGTTGAGAGGAGGTAGGTTCAAAGGGGATGTGGAGAATGCCTGGCACGGTGATTGGGGCTTCTAAGAGACGCTTAGATAGGCACATGAATGAGGATGGAGGGATATGGACATCGTGTAGGTAGAAAGAATTAGTTTTTCAGGGGTTTTGATTTACTTTTTAGCTGGCTTGGTACAATGTAGTGGGCTGAAGGGCCCATTCCTGTGCTGTACCGTTCTATGTACTTTATGTACTTCCACAGATTCAGTCAAAATGCCAACATTTCAAATAAAGCAAACTTACTTTTTTGAAATTAAGCTAGCAAATATCCACAATCAGAGAGAAGTGGTCTGCAAAATGACAGGCATGAGATAAGAGATAACAGCAAGGAAGGATTTGTACAACAACACATACCTTAAACAGAAACCAATTTAGGGATGATTGGTAACAAGACTTGAACGCTGATCTCTAGAGAGTGCAAAAAATGTCAAATAAGGCAATGCAGAATGGTAAAATCACAATAGGAGAAATTCTGCAGATGTTGAAAATCCACAGCAATACACACAAAATGCTGGAGAAATTCTCAGCAGGTCAGAGAGCATCTATGGAAAAGAGTAAACAGTTAATGTTTTGGGCCGAGACTCTTGTTCAGGACTGGAAAGGAAGGGGAAGACACCAGAATAAAAAGGTTGGGGGGTTGGGGTGGGAAAGAGGAGCAAAAGAGGCGGCGGCTAGCTGGAAGGTGATAGGTGGAGCTACATGGATGGGAAAGGTCACGGGCTAGAGAGGAAGGAATCTGATAGGAGAGGAGTGGACCAAAGGAGAAGAGGAAGGAAGAGGGGATCTAGGGAGAAGTTATAGGCAGGTCAGAAGAAGTGAAACGTCAGAGTAAGGAATAGAGGAAGCATAGGATGGTTGGGGGATTTGTTCACCGGAGGAGAAATCGATATTCATGCTATCAAGTTGGAGGCTACCCAGATGGAATACAAGGTGTTGCTCCTCCACCCTGACATGGATCAACAGGAATGAGAATTAAAATTCTTAGCCACCTGGAAGTTCAGCTTGCGGTGGATGGTGTGGAGGTGCTCGACAAAAACATGGATGTAGCACTGAAACATGGTTGATATACAAAGTGAGAAGCAATGATACAGCTTCAATAGGGTAACTTCATTACTGCCTTGAAACCGGCCAGTGAGCTGCTCTAAAGTTATCTTCAACGCAAGGAATAAAATTTAAAATTTATGACCTGCCAGCTAGCAGTAATTCTTCACTAAAACAAGGGAGGTACCACGAGACTTTTCCATCCACATGCAGATGCTCATAGTGGTTACACGCCTCTAACTTGTAATGCATTGATGTACTTTGTTGGTTCTGTTTTTATTGACAAAATCATTCACAACAATCTTAAAATATGCCAGAGAACTTTTTGGATCTTAGAAATGACAACTTAATAAGACTAAAAATTGTTACTTCAGTAAAGTACAAAGCAGGTACAAACAGAAAGCATCTTTAATCAACTCCCTGCATGGGCAATTAAAAAGGTGTTACAAAAGACAAGATACTGTATGCAAGTAATTTCCACAAGGCTCAGTAACACTTGTACTCTTCCTGTCATTAATATTTTTAGCTACAATTCCTCTGATTTTGTCCATTATCAAGGGCGTCTACAAAGCTGCAGAAAATTCAATTCCATGCTCAACTCCTCAAATGTAACAGCTCACCTCCTCAAATGTAACAGCTCAACTCCTCAAATGTAACAGCTCACATCTACATACAGCAAGACTAAAATAACTTTTGGGCAAGTAACATTCATACCAGAAAGTGACAGGTCTACAATAAAAGTTTAACCACCTTTGACATTCATGGCATCAAATATCAAGCCCACCATCAACACCTCAAAGGTCACCATTGACCAGCACACATTAATTCATCTGCACCAGCCACACAGATACTATGACTATAAGGAGAGATTGAAGGCAAGAGACTTACCTCCGCTGACACTCTAGTCTTTGCACCATCCACAAGGCCAATCAGCAGCATTACAGAACACCCTCCACTTCCCTAGCATAGTGCAGCTCCAATAATACGCTGGTTGAACACTACCTTAAACAAGTCTCCAAACTAGTAATCCATTCACAACCCAAAACATTCATTTTCCACCATCAGGATTGCACTGCTCAGAAACTACACAGCAGCCATTCACTTAGATTACTTCAAAAGATTCAAGGTGCATTTATTATCAAAGTATGTATGCAGCATACAGCCCTGAGATTCACCTTCCCACAGACAGCCACAAAACAAAGAAACACTATGGAACCCGTTCGGTGAAAGACTTCAACCCCACACATCCCTAATGTTCAAAAAAACAAATCGCGCAAACGGCATGTCACAAATCCGAAACCTTTACCATGGAGAATGGCAGGGGTCCCCGATTAATGGGAACACATCCTTTAAGTGTTCCTCTCCAATTCACACCAACTTCACAGGGAAATACATTATTGCTCATCAAACTTATTGGGTTTAATCGCTGGCATTCATTAATAGGACTACAACGATGACTGCAGCAAACCAATTAAGGCCATTAAATGGCCGTCGACATAACCGTCCATTCCCAAATTAACGACCAAAATCCTTTCTGCACATAACCGTTAATGGTTACTGGGAGCCTCACTTTAAACGCTAATTTGAGACAGGAAGCGAGGAAAACATGCACGAAAGGTAATTAAATAACATGTACTAATTAAATCATGCAAAGCAAAACAAGGCTAGCTCCAAGGCTGCAAGGTAGCAGTTTGCCTTTGCAATTGTCATTCACCGCACCCTGTACCACCCATGAATTCCAGCCGAATACCCCAGACGAGTTACCACAAAAATACGGTAGCTCGTCAATGAAGGCCAAAGCCGGCCCTTTCACGTTACTTGGCCAGGCGGCCAACCATCGACTCATCGAGTCGTGGTACCTCCCCGCTCTTCACCCCTGCACGACACGGAAGAGCAACAGTACCTCCTAAGTCGAAACCGTTAATTTACCTGCTTCTCCTCGGTGTAACTGCTACTCACCAACTCCAACGAGCACTGCCAGAAACACGTCATACGCACCACGCAAGACCCGCAATTCATACTGCCGCGTGCCTCCTCTACGTCTGACGCAAAAACTTGCGGAGCACTTTCCAAATGTTAATCATTTATGAATGGCAAGTGCTGGCGAACGCGGGGGGTTACTCATGCATGATGTCGTTTGAAAGCTAACGTGTAGGTGCGACAGACAATTATGATGGCAAATATCAAGTTGTCCTTTATTGCAGGAGGATTTAAGTGCAAGAGTAAAGGTGAATTGTGTAGGATGTTAGTGATTCCACACCTACAGAAGTTTTGGTTTCTACCGATTGAAAGATATCCTTGCAATAGTAGGAGCGCAGCAAAAATTCACCAGACTGGTTCCAGTTTCAGAATGGTGTTGTCATCTCAGAGGACCTGTCTTGGGCCCAGCATGTAAGTGCTTTATGAAGGAAGCACATCAGCGCCTGTACCTCCTTAGGAGTTTGCGAAGATTCGGCATGACATCCAAACCTTTGACAAACTTCTACAGGTGTGTGGTGAAGAGTATATTGACTGGCTGCATCACAGCCTGGTATGGATACACCAATGCCTCTGAATAAATTTTTTTACTAAAAGTAGTGAATACAGCCCGTTCACGGGTTAATCCTTGCCCACCATTAAGCACATCCACATGGAACGCTGATGCAGGAAAGCAGCAGCCATCATCAAGGGTCCCTACCATCCAGGTCATGCTCACTTATCGCTGCTGCCATCAAGAAAAAAAGGCACAGGAGTCCCAGGACTGTCACCACCAAGTTCAGAAACAGTTATTACCTCTCAAACATCAGTCTGTTGAACCAAAGGGGATAACTTCACGCCTCATCACTGAAATGTTTCCACAGCTAATGGACTCACTTTTAAGGACTCTTCATCTCATGTTCTTAATATTTATTGTTTATTTGTTTATTATTATTTATCTCTTTTGCATTTGCAGTTTGGTGTCTTTTGTACATTGGTCGTTTGTTTGTCCTCAATGTAGTCTTTCACCGATTCTATTGTGTTTCTTGTATTTACTGTGTATGCCCCCATGAAAATGAATCTGAGTTGTATATGGTGACATAAATGTAAACACAGAAAACATACAGCACAATACAGGCCTTTCTGCCCACAAGCTGTGCCAAACATGTCCCTACCTTAGAACTACCTAGGCTGTCTTACTTTTACAATCAGTCTGACTGCCCAATATGGGTGGCAATGGAGTTGAACTCTAATAAGAATCTCCCCAGCTCCGCACTTCCTTGCCATTTGCCTAAGTCAATTGTTAATCCGGTTATCAGACACACTCTGAGAATGTGGGCTCAGTTCAGAAAATATAATGGGCTTCACGGTCTCTCTCTCTCTCTAGTCCTATTCTACATAATCATCTTTTTCAGCCTTCTATGCAGGATTTAACATTTCTAGACTGGCACAGAAAGGGCATTAGGTGTTTTGAAGATCTTTTCATAGATAAGCACTTTGCAACTTTTGAACAATTGTCTGTAAAGTTTGGCCTACCTAACACTCATTTATTTAGACATCTCCAAATTAGACATTTTAACAACCCTTTAATACCAAACTTTCCTGAGGTACCCGTTAAAAATGGTGTGGATTTGTTTCTTCATGTGAACCCATTGGGTAAAGGTTTAATTTCTACCATTCGAGATATGTTAACGACGTTGAGGTGAGCCCCCTTCGACAAAATTAAAACTGCCTGGGAGCATAATTTAAATTTTTCTTTGTCTGACGAGGTTTGGGATTCAATTCTCAAGTCAATTCAACTTCTCTATGTGCTCGCCACTGCCTTTTACAGTTCAAGGTGGTACACAGGGCTTATATGTCTAAAACTAAATTGTCACGGTTCTAACCTGATATTAGTCCCTGTGGCGATAAGTGTAAAGGGGGCAAGGCTTCTCTTATTCATACGTATTGGGCTTGTCCTAGCTTCGAGAAATTCTGGAGAGATGTTTTTTAAACTTTATCTCACATACTTAATTGCTATTTGGAACCTAACCCTCTGATTGCTCTTTTCGGTACTTCGGGAGAAGCTGACATACATTTAACTCCGACTAAGCGTCGTACACTGTCTTTCGCCTGTCCTTTGGCCAGACGTGCAGTCCTTCTTAGGTGGAGAGAAGCTGCCCCACCCACCCATGCTCAATGGCTCAGAGACATTATGTCCTGCTCAGATCTTGAAAAGATTCATTATTCACTTCTGAATTCGGACATAAAGTTCCAAAAGGCGTGGGGACCTTTTCTTGAATGTATTCATAATTCCCGTTTAGATTAAGGGTGTATCCCTCCCTTTTTTTTTCTTTTGCATTTAAATCCCTTACTTCCAGCTTCTTATGGTTAAGATTTACAGTTTTTTTTTGATGTGTAAACATATTATAGTTCAGGTCATAGACAATATACCTTCTTTTTATAAATACAGCTCTGTGATGATAAAAGTTCTGATTAACTTTTTTATATATCGTAAGGTTGGCTTGGAGTTGGGTAGTGGGAGGGTGGGGTGGTAACTATACGATTCTACTATGGGTGCTTTTTTAAAATTGTTACGAACTGTACATTTGATACGTTTGTTTTGCACTGTATAAACCTCTACTTTTTTTTGTTTTGTCACATTGTAGAAACTCAAAAAAATTAATAAAAAAAGAACTACCTAGGCTTTACCCATAGCCCTCTATTTTTCTAAGCTCCACGTAGCCATCCAGGAGTCTCTTAAAAGACCCTATCATTTCCGCCTCCACCACCGTTGCCGGCAGCCCATTCCATCCACTGACCACTCTCTGTGTAAAAAACTTACCCCGACATCTCCTCTGTACCTACTTCCAAGCACCTTAAAACTATGCCCTCTCATGCTAGGCATTTCAGCTCTGAGGAAAAGCCTCTGACCATCCACACGATCAATGCCTCTCATTATCTTGTACACCTCTATCAAGTCACCTCTCATCCTCCGTCACTCCAAGGAGGAAAGGCCAAATTCACTCAACCTATTCTCATAAGGCATACTCCCCAATCCAGGCAACAGCCTTGTAAATCTTCTCTGCACCCTTTCTATAGTTTCCACGTCCCTCCTATAGTGAGGCGACCTTAATTGAACACGCCAAGTGGGGTCTAACCAGGGTCCTATGTAGCTGCAACATTACCTCTCGGCTCTTAAACTCAATCCCATGATTGATGAAGGCCAATGCACCATATGCCTTCTTAACCACGGAGTCAACCTGTGTAGCAGTGTTCAGTGTCCTATGGACTCGGACCCCAAGATCTCTCTGATCCCCCACACTGCCAAGAGTCTTACCATTAATACTATATTCTGCCATCATATTTGACCTACCAAAATGAACCACCTCACATTTATCTGGGTTGAACTCCATCTGCCACTTCTCAGCCCAGTTTTGCATCCTATCGATGTCCCGATGTAACCTCTGACAGCCCTCCACACTATCCACAACACCTTCAACATTTGTGTCATCAGAAAATTTACTAACCCATCCCTCCACTTCCTCATCCAGGTCATTTATAAAAATCACAAAGAGAAGGGGTCCCAGAACAGATCCCTGATGCACACCACTGGTTACTGGCCTCCATGCAGAATATGACCCATCTACAACCACTCATTGCCTTCTGTGGGCAAGCCAGTTCTGGATCCACAAGGCAATGTCCCCTTGGATCCCATGCCTCCTTACTTTCTCAATAAGCCTTGCATGGGGTACCTTATCAAATGCCTTGGTGAAATCCATATACACTACATCTACTGCTCTACCTTCATCAATGTGTTTAGTCACATCCTCAAAAAATTCAATCAGGCTCATAAGGCATGACCTGCCCTTGACAAAGCCATGCTGACTATTCCTAATCATACTATACCTCTCCAAATGTTCATAAATCCTGCCTCTCAGGATCTTCTCCATCAAGGCACCAACCACTGAAGTAAGAACTTTGATAATAAATTTACTTTGTACTTTGTGTCCTATATGGCACAACTTTTAGATGAGGAGAGATTAAATAGGCTACAGCTCTGGAGGTTAGAAGAATGAGAAGTCACCTCAGAATCCGAATCAGGTTTATTATCACTGACATACGTCATGAAATTTCTTGTTTTGGGGCAGCAGAACAATTGAATACATAAAAATACTATAAGTTCCAATAAGAAATATAAAACTAAGCATATAAACAGTGCAAAGAGAGAGCAGAATAGCACAGTATTGTTCATGAATTCATTGACCGTTCTGAAATCTAATGGTGGAGGAGGAGAAGCTGTTCCTAAAACTTTGAGTGTGTGTCTTCAAGCTCCTGTACCACCTTTGTTGGTAGTAGTGAGAAGAGGGCAAGTCCTGGATGTGATGGTCCTTAATGATGGATGCCGCCTCTTGAAGATGTCCTCAAGGGTGGGGAGGCTAGTGTCCGTGATGGAGCTGGCTGAGTCTATAACACTCTGTAGCTTTTTTTGATCCAGTGCATTGGAGCTTCCAAACCAGGTGGTGATATAACCAATCAGAATGCTCTCCACTGTACATCTGTATGTGCAATGTACTTAGACACTTTCACAGGGTAGATGCAGAGATAACGCTTCCCTTGACTGAGGGGTGTCGACCTATGGGTCACAGTCTCAAAATATGGGGTGGCTACTTAGGACTTAAAATGAGGAGACATTTCGTTACTCAGAGGGTGGTGAACTTCTGGAATTCTCTACCCCAGAAGACTGTGACAGTTCAGTTATTGAGTTCATTCAAAATTGAGTTCGACTTCTGTGGTCAAAGCTCAGCAATCCTGGAGGTGGAGTTGGCAGGCTCTGAAGAGACCAGCGAGTCCCAGGTTGTCAAGTTTTCAGTCAGAAGTCTGTACAGTTAGAAGACACAAGGGTCTGTCTGAGTCCAGAATTCAAGGACCAAAGGTTAAACCCATGATTGGCAAGTCCTGCAGCCAAGGCCTAAAGATAAACGCATGATCAGCAAATCCTGGGATCAGTACTTAGAGGTTGGTAAAGTCTGGAGGGCAAAGCAAAAGGTCAAAGTCCAGAGCTGGCGAGTCTAGAGGTAGAGACCCAAAGGTTGAGTCTGTGAGTCCAGGCCAGCAACTGGAGGTTGGAGACTCAATGTCTGTGAATCTGTGAGTCTGGAGTCAAGTGCTGGAGGCCCAGTGGTGGTCCATCCTTGGGTTGGAGGCCTGTGTGTGTATGATGATGGGGGTGGGAGGGTGGTAAAGTGGCTATTTTTGCTGCTGTTATCTTGTTTTGGTTCTGTTGATGTTGTGATGAGAGACCTAGATGAGGATGGTGAGGACCCAAGTGTTGGAGTATCTGGGACTAGAATCGAAGCACAATATGAGACTGAAATGAGGACAGAGTTGTAAGCTCGATGCTAGACGAAAATCCAACGTAGAGCTGACGATTGAGCACTGAACCTCAGTTCAGGTGCTCTTTAAATATTAAAATCCTGACGCCAAAACATGGCTGCCAATTAGTGGGCTGGGCCTGGTCTTTAAAGGGGCTGTGCCGACTATCCATATTCCAGAGAATTAGAGCGTCTAAACCCCAGAGGTTGGTGCGGTTGGGTGCTTGTTTTAACAGTTGTTGCTGCTTTGTGTGTTCTGCAGGATATTGTGGGCATGTTATGTTGGTGCCAGATTGTGTAGCAACACTTGTGGGCTGCCCCCACTACATCTTCGTGTGTGTTGGTTGTTAACACAAATGACAAATTTCACTGTATGTTTCGATGTACGTGATAAATAAATGGGATGACTTGATCTGAACACAGTACTCCAAATGTGGTCTAACCAGGGTTTTAATAGAGCTGCAACCATATGTCGTCTTATTAACTCTATCAACTTGCAAAGCAACTTTGAGGGATCTATGGACGTGGACCCCAAGGTCCCCCTGTTCCTCCACACTGTCAGGGGTCCTTCCATTCACTCTGTACTCTGCCTTTAAGTTCAGCCTTCCAAAGTGAATCACTTCACACTTTTCCAGGTTGAACTCCAAATTCTCACCAAATCTTGTGTTCCAGTATCCAGCTCAGTACATCTGCTTTCACATGTCCTTCCTGTCCTAAACTAATAGGAGTCATACCATCTTCAGCAGTGGCTTCCCATCCCTGAGCTATTGCCACTGCAATATCCCAAAAATCTGTCAGTGCTGCTTCTCCAAACAACTGTCTACCCCTCAGGATCATAGTTGTGGGCTCAGATTGCATATGTTCATCAGTATAAACCATCAGTGCAATCTACTTGCTTCTCCATGGCCTGGGAGAGTGAGAGGCTGGTCCACTATCTTCAATCTCTCTATTTTACCAGACACACTAAAACATTTCTGTATATTTTTGGGCTTCCTCTCTAGTGAATGGGTTTCCCCCACCACCTAGGTCATGTCCTCTTCTCACTGTTACCATCAGGAAGGAGGTACAGAAGCCTGAAGGCTTTCAGTGATTCAGGAACAGCTTCTTCCCCTCTGCCATCCGATTTCTGAATGGACATTCAACCCATGAACACTACCTCACTACTTTTTAAATTATATCTGTTTTTGCACGACTACTTTTAATTTAACTATTTAATATCCATACATATACTTACTGTAATTCACTTTTTTGTTTTTTTCTATATTGTGTTTCATTGTACTGCTCCTGCTAAGTTAACAAATTTCACGACATATGCTGGTGATATTAAACCTGATTCTGATTCTGAAGTACATTTCTGCAAAACCTCAAAATGCTTTTAGACAAATCCTGAGTGATCTATGCGTATTTTCATCATTTTCTATATTTTCTATTCAATTGGAATCATAAATGAATGAACATTAATGCGTATTACTCAATCATAGATGGCCCCTTAATCCACACAAAAATGAGGTGTGATCCCAACGGGGCCAATGTAGCTATATAGCTAGCGTATTTCAGCAGTGAAAAGGTAAATTGGTTTATTACTGTCACGTGTACCAAGGTACAGTGAAAAATTTTGTTCTGCATGTCATTATACAGATCATTTCACCACATCAGTGCATTGAGGTAGTACAAGGGAAAACAATAACAGAAAACAGAATAAAATGTTACAGTTACAGAGAAAGTGCAGTGCAAATATGTCAAGTCAAGAGTCCATCTTATCATACTCGGGGACCGTTCAATAGTCTTATAACCACGGGATAGAAGCTGTCCTTGAGCCTGATGCTACACACCTTCAGGCTTTCATATCTTCAGCCCAAAGAGAGAACGTTTATGTTTGGTGTGGTCTTTGATTACGCTGCCTTTACTGAGGCACTGAGAAATGATAGATAGATAGATAGATAGATAGATACTTTATTGATCCCAAAGGAAATTACAGTGTCACAGTAACATTACAAGTGCACAGATATACGAATATTAGAAGAGAAGGAAGAACAAATAAAAAATAAGTACCCTTAAAAATAAGTTGTACAGGATTTACAAGTCATAGATTCCAAGATTTCTCAGTTCACATTGATAAGATGGTAGTGCAAGAATGATTATAAAACCGTAAATTGTAGACAGAGCCCATAGAGGGGAGACTGGTTTCTGTAATGCACTGAGCTGTGTCCACAACTATCTGCAGTTCGTTACGGTTATTGGAGAGACTAAGTTGTGATGCATTCAGATAGGATGCTTTATATGGTGCTTCAATTAAAATCGGTGATGGTCAAAGGGGACATGCCAAATTTTTTAGCCTCCCAAAGAAGTAGAGGTGCTGCTGAGCTTATTTGACAGTGGCTTCTAAGCGGTTGGACCAGGACAGGCTATTGATAATGTTCAGTAAGTACAGCTTTCAAACTTCTCAACCTCAGCACCGTTGATGTAAACAGAAGTGTGGGCACCACCTACCTTCCTGAAGTCAACGACCAGTTCTTTTGTTTTGCTGACATTGAGGGAAATGTTGTCGTCATGACACTATGTCACTAAGCTCTCTAACTCCTTCCTGCACTCCGACTCATTGTTATTTGAGATACGGCCCACTACGGTAGTGTTTGAAGCCCTGATTTGTTTATTTCAAACCAGTGAGATACAGAATAGCGAATAGCAGCCCAATATCATGTCACCCCACCCAGCAATAAGCTGCAGTGGGAGGGTGTGGTGAACTACATATACCTGTCTGGACACGCCCCCCTGCTGACTGCTCCTGTGGCTCCTCCCACAGACCCCGGTATAAAGGCGATTGGGGCCTGAGCCCTGCCCTCAGTCTCCAGGATGTAGTATGGTGGTCAATTACTGCTTGTTCTTTCTTCCAGTCAATAAAAGCCAATATCTTGCCTCACATCTCGGAGAGTTATTGATGGTGCATCAGAGGGTATGATCTTTCTTTGAAAGAATGGGTCGGTTGAATGGGCTGGTGAGGAATTAAGATCATATTAGGGTGGGAGAGGCCCAAATTACTTTGTTTTAGTTCCTTTTTCTCCATTGGGCTTCTCTTCTCATCAGATATGGAAGCAGTTCAAGACTGGATGGCACACAGATCGATCAGTTCATTTTGGAAGTGATAATGGAGCTTCTAAGTCAATGGACAGTGAATTCCATGTCACATGCAGCCTGTTCCTTCAAAAAATCATCCCAATAGTAGACCCTTCTAAAATGGTGACAGCAGCGCAAATAGGGTGACAAGGTGGTGCAGGGTCCTTTGAATTATATTATTGCCCTGCTTACATTAGTCTAGACATGTCTAAACCCCAAAATGACTGAGATGCTTGGCATTCACAATGTGTAGGATCCATGGAGCTCCACCAGATGTCTCCAGATGTCAGTCCTAGACTTGCACACACACATTCCTAGGGTCTTACAGTTCAATCATGTCAAAGTTAATAGGAGATATTTATTAGTTGATCTTATGGTGAGGGAAGTGTGGCAAATAGCACTCTGTATTTAAAGAGTGTAAAACACAACAATCTGAAGCTTATAATTCACAATTACACCAATCCTGCTTTTGTAAACCAAATTAACCAATTATTAAGAGCAATCAAGAATATATACTTGTTAAGAGTGCACAATCATACAGTAGAGAAGGAAGAAGCTATTCAGTTTGAGATTTCTTTGCTATTCTATAAAATCGTGGCTAATTCTCATTCTCATCCCCATTCTCATACCCAGACCCCATGTCCCCTGAATATATTTGGCAGACTGTCCAGAGCCCCAGGTAACACCGAATTATGAAGATTCACAATGTTCCTTTTCTCACCTTTCCATTTCTTTATGAATTACATCCTCTGTGATGAACAGGTTTTCCCCTCAGCCCTAAATGGCAGACTTCTCCCTTATTTTGAGTTTACGTCCCCTGATTCTATATTGTCCACCCTTCAGCTGTAAGTCAGTGTGTTGTACTCTTCTTTCTGAGTCAGAAGGTGCTGGGTTCAAGCTCCACTCCTAAGCATGAGCACATAAATTTAGCCCAGTCCTTCAGTCTGATGGGCTGATCATGTTGCTATCTTTTATGAAGTTAAACTGAGGCTCTTTCATAGAGTCATTAAACTGTTCAAAACGGAAATGGGCCCCCCCAGCCCATCAATTTCATCCACGAGGAAATCTGCAGATGCTGGAAATTCAAGCAACAAATTCAATGCTGCGTTCCACCAGCATTTTGTGTGATGAACATTGACTTCTCTAACTTCCGTTAATGCCCCTCCCCTTCTTACCCCATCCCTGATATATTTAGTTTTTTTTCTCTCTCTGCCCATCACTCTGCCTGTTTTCCATTTCCCTCTGGTGCTCCCCTCCCCCCTTCTTTCTCCCTGGGCCTCCCGTCCCATGATCCTTTCCCTTCTCTAGCTCTGTATCACTTTTGCCAATCACTTTTCCAGCTCTCAGCTTCATCCCACCTCCTCCGGTCTTCTCCTATCATTTCGCATTTTCCCCTCCCCCTCTTACTTTCAAATCTCTTACTATCTTTCCTTTCAGTTAGTCCTGACGAAGGGTTTCATCCTGAAACGTCGACAGTGCTTCTCCCTATAGATGCTGCCTGGCCTGCTGCGTTCCACCAGCATTTTGTGAGTGTTCCATCAATTCCATGTTGGCTTTTTTGCCCATCTACACTAATCCTATTTGTCTGCACTTGGACCATAACTTTCTGTCTTGCTATTTAAGTATCTGACTAAATGTTTTTTAAATGGAGTGATTTCACTTGATTCCACCACCTCCTCTGACAATGCATTTCAGATATCAACCACTATGCTCCTAAGATCCCCATTAAATCTTTAAAATCTTACCTTAAAACAATGCCTTCTTGTTTTTGATATCCCTTCCATGGGAAAGGGATATCAAATTTGTCTGTCTATGTCTCTCATGATCTAGGTCACTGGACAAAAACACAGCTGATCTAATCTCTCCCCAATCCAGGCAATGTTCTGGTAAGTCTCCTCTACATCTTCTCCAGCACAATCACATCCTTCTAACAGTACTTGAGTACTGCACTCACTGCAGTCTAACTGGTGTTTTGTAAAGTTGCAACATAACGTCCCAACTGCTATATTCTATGTGTGTTACCATTTTCAGGGAGCTATGGCTTTAGATTCCAAGGTTTCTTTCATTCTTCAATATTCTTTAACACCCTATCATTTGCAGTACATGTCTGAATCCTATTTGACTTCCCAAAATGCATTACTTACACTTATCAGGATTAAGTTCTATCTGCCCAACTTTCTAAGTGACTGCTGTAGCATTTAATAATCCTCCTTACAATATACACTGTCATCAATTTTTGCATCATCCATAAACTTGCTAATCATTTCTTCTACATTCACATGCAAGCTGCTAATATATATCACAAATAACAAGGGTCCAAGCATTGAACTCTACAATACACCACTGGTCACGGACTTTCAATCAGAAAATTATGCCTTGACCACGACTTTCTGCCTCCTATCTCTGAGCCAATTTTGGATCCAATTAGCCAGCTTGCCTTGGCTATGGTTCAAGACAGACTAGATGGGCTGAAGGGCCTATTTCTGTAATGTACTTTTCCATGACTCTATGGCTCTATATGTGCCTTAACCTTCAGGACCAGCCTGCCATGTGTGATCATGTCTGATGTCTTACTAAATACTTTATTGATCCCAAGTGAGAGATTTTTTCATTATAGCAGCATTTAAAAACACATTTAGCAGTGTGCAGACATAACTAATAATAAAGTACAGAATAATAATATATACAATAATAAGTTACCACTGTGCAATAATTTACAATATTGTACAATAATAATGTATGAAATAATAAAACAGAGACTATTGTACTATGATGTGTGTTCTCCTGTCACACAGAGATGAACTGCTGTGTATGCTTATTGTATTTGGTAGGAAAGATTTTCTGAATAATCCTTGTGACAGCGGAGCTGTCTGTTCGAAAGGGGGCTCCACTGCTTATTCAGTAGGTCATGGAGAGGATGTGCCCGGTTGTCCATAATGGATAACAGTTTAGTGACCTCCTCCACCACTAACTCAAAAGAGTCTGGGTTGTAGCCAAGGATGGATCCAGTCTTTTTGATTAGTTTATTTAGTCTTTTTGCATCACTAGCACCAATGCTACCCCCCCCCCCCCCAACATAAAGCTGCAAAGAAGACTGCACTCACTACAGCAGACTGGTAGAAGATCTCCAACATCCTGCTGCACACATTGAAGGATCTCAGCTTCCTTAGAAAGTAAAGTCCACACTGTGCTGTCAGGTTGATTCAATGTTCATGAAACAGGTCATTATCACACTGCTGTTTATGGGAGCTTGAGTGAGTTCGTGCATTGCAGTAATGACCACAATTCTAAATTGGCTGCAGAGCATCCTTGCAGAAGCTGAGGTTGTGAAAGGTTGAAAGGGAAATAGTGCCTTTGAAACTGTAACCCAGCAAGAGTGTGCATTTTCTGGAGAAGCCAGAATATTGCCACTTGTTAATTGAGTTTTTTTTTAAAGCATCTTGAAGGTTCCTGGTACATTCAGACGGCTTTGCTCTTAATAGTTCCAACACAACCCCCACCCCACCCCACCAGATCCTATGTCTAAGTCGGAATCTCACTCCCAACTTATGCTGCCCTCAAGACAACTGCAAGAAGGATGACACAGTCGCCCACATCTTTGTGGTCTGTGTATCTGTGTTGAAGGTCTGGTGAAGGGTGCAAGGTGCCTTGTTCCAGGTTCATCCTGAGCAGCTACGTAACAGAGATCTATGATCTTCGGTCCATGGACTGTTCGCAGGGACACAAACTGAGACAGAAATCAAGCGCTGCTGGAAGATTGTCAAGTTGCTGAAAGCAGCCAATGGGGGGGGGGGGGGGGCGGGTGGAAAGAAGGACCGTATCACAGTTCTACTGGTATTAAACACTTAGAGGCTGTGGAAGCCACTCAAACACTTGGCTTGTATCATCCCAGGAGACCACCTGAGTGCCATTGGTGCTCTGTGCACAGAATGTGTGAACACTACCAATGAATAGAACTGATAAAACTGAATATAAAGAGAGCCTTGCACTGTTGTTTGGTATTTCTTGTAGATATTTTTCTGAATAAAGTTTATTCTGTAAAACAGCCAATGCCATCAACGACTTTGTAAAATTTTGTTGTTTTAATATTACGCATTTTACTACTTGTACACATTCATCTAACCTTCAAGTATCAACAATGCGGAGGTAGCTAAGTTGCACATCCAAATATACTGTATAACAGGCAGGAATAAAACTGTTGTGTGACCATATTGACTGACACCACGGCAATTTTGGCATTGACAAGATTTCTGAAGTATCACACACAAGAGAAAATCCACAAATGCTGGTAATCCGAGCAACACACGCAAAATACTGGAGGAACTCAGCAGGCCAGGCAGCAGCTATGGAAAAGAGTACAGTCGACGTTTTGGGCCGAAACCCTTCAGCAGGACTGAAGAAGCTGAGGAGTAGATTTAAAAGGTGTGGCGAGGGGAGAGAGAACCATCAGGTGATTGGTGAAACCGGGAGAGGGAGGGGTGAAGTAAAGCGCTGGGAAGTTGATTGATGAAAGAGACAGAAGGCCACAGAAGAAAGTAAAAGGGGGAAGGAGCACCAGAGGGAGGCGATGGGCAGGCAGGGAGATGAGGTGAGAGAAGGAAAAGGGGATGGGAAATGGAGAGGGAAGGGCTGGGGGGCATTACCAGAAGTTGAGAAATCGATGTTCATGCCATCAGGTTGGAGGCTACCCAAATGGAATATAAGGTGTTCCTCCTCCAACCTAAGTGTGGCCTCATCACAACAGTAGAGGAATGGGAAGTGGAATTAAAATGAGTGGCCGCTAGGATTAGTTGGTGCTATCAGTTGCTTCTGGCTTTTAAAATGGACGTCAGTTACTATCTGTAACTTTGGAGGCTGTAAGTGTATTTTCACCTCAAGCCCAGCCACCAGTCTGCATCAACTCACTCCAAGTCTGCTTGAGCCTGAGGAAATTTTGACAATAGTTTGTAAAGTCACAGACTCCAATGAAATTCTACCACTTGCAACTTAGAGCAGAAAATTAAAGGGTGATTGCAAATTGAAACCAGCACATCTTGTCCCACTTTGGCAGAACACAAGTTATCTTTGCTAAGGATAGTAGTTTATATTTAAAGATGATTTAGGCAAAAAAAAAGAATGAGCTAAACAACATTCTCCTGTATAAAGATCTTAGCCATATCACAGTAAAACAGAGCTGCTGTTGGTAGTAAAGCTGAAAGCATCTACAACATCCTGCATCTACACACTGCCTTTGGTGTCATGAAACAAACCCAAATGTTTCACAGGAGTGTTTTCAAATTTGATGTCAGCACAAGCAACCAAACAGTTACTCGAGGAAACATGTTTTTTAGATGCAACTCAAAGGGGAAAGAGCAAGAGAGAAAGAAAGAGAAAGTGGTTTAGGGAGGAAATTTTAGAGCTTAGAATCCAGATAACAACACAATGCTTAGGGCTTGCTACTTAGGGTTGGCACGGTAGCATAATGCTTTACAGCGTCAGCAATCGCTGATCAGGGTTCGATTCCCGCCACTGTCTGTGAGGAGTTTGTATGCTCTCCCTGTGACTGCATGGCTTTCCTCCAGGTGCTCCAGTTTCCTCCCACAGTCCAAAGACATACCGGTTAAGTTCAGTGAGTTGTGGGCATGCAGTGTTGGCGCCAGAAGTGTGGAGACACTTGCAGGCTGCCCCCAGCACAATCCTTGAACTGTATTAGTTGTTGATGCAGTTCACTGGACATTTGACAACTAAAACTAATCTTAAAATAAAGCTAACCTTTAGAATTGCAGGTTCCAGCGTAAACTGCAGTTCGTGGCTGAAAACAGTCGCAAGATTTAATTATGCTTCTACGCCATCAGAAAACATGAATAAAGACCGTCTTGTACTTTTGTAGCTCTTTTCACAAGCCATTTTATGAAGTCCTAAAAAGCTCCACAGCCATTTGAAGTGTATACAAGGTGTCACAGAAGAAAGACAGCGCCCAATTTTGTGTACATGAAGTTCCCACAACAGCACGTAGTTAGTTATTTACGCAGTGCAATGTGATGATAAATATGGTCCAGGAAAGCATGAAGACAACACTTCCAAAGCTCTGCAATGGGCTGTCAACCTGGATCTTTGCACTCCTATCTCTGGAGGAGAACTTTGGTTCATGTGTGGATAGAAGTTCAGAAACAGGTTATCTGCTCAACGTCAAAGTCAAAGTAAATTTATTATCAAAGTACGTGTATGTCACCAGATATTTGTGAATCACAAAGATTTATTTTTTTGCAGACATTTACAAGAAATAAAGAAATACAATAGTATTTATGAAAAAACTGTACAAAAATAAAGACAGCCAACCAACCAAAGTACAAAAAAAGACAAATTGAGCAATAAATAAGAAGTACAGTGAACATGTGTTGTTGTAAAGAGTCCTTGAAGATGAGTCTGTAGGTTGTAGAATCAGTTCTGAGTTGTGATGAGTGAAGAAGCCTGATGGTTGAAGAGTGATAACTCTTCCTGAACCTGGCGGTGAGGGACCTAAGGCTTCTGTTCCTCCTGTCCGAAGGAAGCATGGCCTGGATGGTGGGGGTCTTTGATGATGAATGCTGCTTTCGTGTGACAGTGCTTCGTGTAAATGTGCTCAGTGGTGGGAGGGCTTTGCCTGTGACGGACTGGGCCATATCCACTACTTTCTGTAGGGCTTTCTGTCCTACAGCCAGGCTGTGATGTAGCCAGTCATGATACACCCCATTGGGCATTGCTTCTTTTTGGGGAGTTTGGCATTCACAATTTGGCTACTGTGTTTCCTACATTACGATAGTGATCACATTTTATTGAAAGCACTTTGGGATGATTCGAAATTATAAAAGGTGTTAAAGAAATCCAAGTTTTTCCTTTTTTCTTTCAATGACTCTTAAAATCCTTCCGTGATAAAAACCTATCTACTAATACATTGTATGTTTAAGCAATAACACTGCCCTTCATCAACAAAGGTTCATAGCAAGATCCCTGGAAAGCATAGGCCACTTCTCTGTGAAGAAAAACACCAGTGATAAAATTCACCATCATCTTCAATGTGACAGCACTACCTTTGGTCGAATGAGGAGAAAGGACATTTGACGATCAAAACCTCATGGTTTTTGGACAGCAGTTATCTCTGCACTTCCTTCTGCTTCTGAGACCTGGACTAACAATGTGAGACACCTCAAAACACCGGGCTAGCAGCATCAACAATGTGTTCGCAAAGTCTGTCAAATTCACCGGAAGGATAAGAAAACCAAAAGTTAGTCCTTTCCAAAGCCAACATCCCCAGGCTCTAGTTGCACGTCAACACCTCTATTAGGCAAACCATGTCATTCACGTGCCTTGTACCAGACTCCCAAAACAGATTACCTGTTCCACAACGTGTTACAGCCAATAGCATAAAGAGCACACAGCCTCGCAAACTACCCACACGCCTGCCTCACCAGGTATCTCCTGCCCCATCTGAGGAAGATTTTCAAGTTCCCACATTAGCCTCAGAACCTGCAAATTGAGCATGGAAGCAAGTTGTTTTTGATCCTAGGGCATTGGCTAAAACATGTTTAAGATACACATGCAGCTTGATAGCCCAGAGGGGGATCTTCTGCCCATCCTGTGTGTTAGTAAATGACCACACATTGTATAGCTTGGTTGTTTAACATTTGTGGATGAAGCCCTCTAAAGGTCCAAGTGGGGCTGACTTTCTGTTATATCTTACAGCTATAATTTATTCCCTGTGGGCTCAAAGGGTCAGATGTAACACCGAACAAAGACCTATCACAGATATAGCTGACTGCCTGGCAATATTCTACCGACATGGGAGCATCTACCTACAAATGTAACTGTTATGAACAGGGATAATATGAATAAAACACCGGGAAGGAGAATAGAATTAGAAGCAAGCACTGATAAAAATATGGAGAGGGTTATTAAAGCTGTGGGTGTTCATGAAGTCACAGAGAGAATGGTAGAGGAATGATAGAAAACAATTATAGGATAGGTGGGTTTAAAGTAAAAGTTCCTGGTTGTGCTGTGCAGATTCCATTCACCAATACCTCGGGATTTTGAAGGAACAAAGATTAGTTAAAGGGGGAAGGGAGTTAATTTTGTAAATTAACTTTGTAGGTTATTTGGATTTTTCCTGTTACACTGGACAGGAAGACAAATCTGCACTTAAAGAGATCAGTAGTCATGCTGCAGGCTCAAAGCACAAGACGGTAATTGGAAATCAGTTAAAGCAGATTCAAAGGGGGAAGGATTAAACCATTGGCAAACACAGAGGAGAAATTAATCCCATTGAGGGCAAAGGGAAATGGGTTTAAATAAGAAAAGGAAGGAATGTGTTAAGGGATTGGATTAAATATAATAATACCAACGCAAGGAGTAATTAGTATATTGCCTTTAACTGATACCCCGGAACATGCAAAGCAGCCCACTTGATTGGTACCTCATCCACCATGTGAAACACTCACGTCCTCCATCTCTGGTACACCCTGACTGCAGTCTGTGCCATCCACAAAATGCCCTGGCTTTATGCTTCTGAGACCTGGACTAGCTACACCAGGTTGCCACCAACAATGTGTTCACAAAATCTGACAAATTCACCAGACGGATAAGAAAACCAAATGTTAGTGTTCTCTACCAGGCCAACATCCCCATTACTTGGCCAGGTTACTCGAAAGCACCTCCCAAATCCACAACCTCCACCTCCAAGAAAGCCAAGGCTTCAGGGACACCAAGACCATCATCCACTGAATATTCCCCTCCAGGTAATCCATCATTCTGACTTAGAAATAGATCATTGTTCCTTCATTGTCACCAAGTCTGAATCCTGGACCTCCCCTATCCAACAGCACAGTGGGACAGCATTGAGCAGAGGACTGCCACAGTTGAAGAAGGCAGCCCCCTACCACCTTCTCAAGGGGCAATTGGGAATGGAAAATAAATGCATATGCCATAATAAGTTAAAATAATGGCAAGGGGAAAGATGGATAACAGATGGAGCACAGAATGTTTCACAGAAGTCTGAGAATGACGATTTAAACATTGTATTTATTTGAACTTCAGATTTTCACTGGTGGCAAGATTGGGAGATGACATCATTGAGATATTTAAAGGTTGACAGGTATAGATAATGTAGATGAAAGCAGGTTATTTATCTTCAGTTCAAGCCGCAAAACTTTAGTACACAAATGCCAAATAGACATGCCTTGGCAAGACAGGAGATTAGAAAGCATTTGTTCCTCTAGAACACAGCAGATACTCTTCCCTTATTAAAAGAGAATTGCACGCAGATTTATTTTTTTAAGGATCTCTATAATGATCTAGTTAACAGCAAAACTGAAAGGCACAAAGGGTTAAATACAACATAGTCACACATTGTACAGAATATAATCAATTCTGTTCTGCTTGGAACATAGAAACGTCATCTAAGGAGACCATCAGTAAGGACTGCTCAGTGTATATGATATAGGTTTAAGCTGGTGTCCTGCAGTTTGAAATGGGGAGGAAATTCATAGACGTTTTTCTTGGAAGTTAAAGTGCTTTAATCTTTCACTGTTCAACATAAGGGAGCCACTTTAGGGATAGGTTAGATTGAAGAATTATCCTTGGGCTTATGGAGCTCCAGCTTTGATACTTGCGTCCTACACTCACAAGCTGTTGTTGAGTCATGTGCTGTCAATGTTCATGTGCGGCAAAGCTTGACTGGAATGGTACTAGGACAAAGAGATTGCTGACTTAAGGTTTCAAAGTGTGATGGCGCAGGGGGCTCAGCTTTCTAACTTCAGTAGCTGACTCTTACAGGGGTCAAAATGTTGACTTTGAGTAAATTAAACTCTCAACCAATAGTCTTTGCTCAGCTTCTTGTCGAAAACAAGAATCAGTCTTCAGTTTGTAATGTAAATTGCAAGCAATAATAAACCTGAAGTTTTTTTTATCATGTCGCACCAGACAGTCAGCCATTCTTGTCTGGCGCGTGGTGTCAGGATTGGTCTCCTTTCGGATTAACCGGATCACGGTATGAATGTTCCTGACTCGACCCTTGTATTTTTTACGAGGCTGAGTGGCTAGCTCGACGCTCAACCCAGCACAGATGGAAAGCGTACTCGGGGGTGGCCTGACTTGGATTCGAACTTGGAAGCCTTCGCTCGAGAGTCCGGCGCTGAAGCCATTGCGCCACCAGCTGGCCAACCTGAAGTTAAAAGAACAGCTTGCAAAGAAACAGCACTGTCTATAGAGCACAGGATGCTGGCCCACAGAACAGTGCTGGCTGCTCAAGAGATGCACTGTAAGACAATGGGGTTATGTTAATTGGCCTGTATCAAACCACACAACACTGGATAAATTATTTAGTTCAAGAAAGTTTGCAGTGTTACGAACCCTGTAACTGGGTCACTTACCAGCAAAGATGGAGACGTCCGTTGAAGTCTGATGATACTATTTTTAACAGTATTTATTAGTAAAAATACACAAAAATAATATCAATGCAAATATACGTTGTCAATACTAAATCTAAAAGTGCGGGTATAATAATAAACAATAAGAAATAAGCTCTATCGTTGTCTAGGGGATAATGTATTGTCCGATGGAAATATAAAGTTCACTCAGTTCATGCAGGCTGCAGCCGTTGGGGACCGCTGTGTTGCAATGGTTGGAGAGAGAGAGAGATTTGGAGAAAAACTTGCCGACTTTCCTTTTATGATTTCGATCCGTTAGGAGTCTCGTTGGTGTGGCCTTTCACTTGTGGCCTCTCCTTTAGCTAAACCATTCTTCCGTGATGAGCCCGCCACCCTGGCAAGGGAGGACGCACACGAGCCCCCACCGGTTTTTGCTATGAAACACTGTCACTGGATTTCCAGTGTTTCTCCTGGTGCGTCTGAAGGGGTTGTTCCCCAGACCCTCTTTTATCCTTACTCACGGGGTCTCAGATGTCAATCAGGTTGGGATGATGCAATCCCTCAACCAAACCACTCTGGTTGTCCCCTGAGGGGTTTCAATGACTAGTACAGTACTCAATACACAATTCCGTCTTCAAGAGACAATAGCCGTTATCAGTGGTTCCGTTTCGCTGAGGTCAGGACACATTCCAAACCTTGTGTATTCTGGACATCTCTCTCTCATTTCCTGGGTCCCAGACCCAAATTAATAGCGATCTTGCGATTCTCAAAAAGGAGGGGGCGACTTTGTACCCTTCGGCCCCTCAGAGTTGCTTCACATTCATAACACCCCCATCCTTCTAAGATTTTTGCCACAGGTAAAAATTAATTAATACAGAGTCTTACAGGATTTCAGAATCTAACACAATACAAAAGAGTTTTTTTTTCACTACAGAGTAATACAGTGATGCATTCAATTCAGCATCTAAACAGTTAGCGATTACATTGTCACTTCCTTTAATATCTTAATATCTTGTACCTTAATAAATTCTTGTAGCATCAGACTCCAATTTAATAACCACCTATTTTTTTTTCTTTTTCTTCAGCAAAACAAAACTAAAGAGTTGTGATCTTAGCTTATGTGTATACTACAAAAGTTCATGCAAATACTAATCTTTATGTTACTTTCAAACTTAACAGTCAATCTTCCATGGGGTTGTCTTTATTATTCACATGCTTTGTCGAAATCCCTTAAAACCGGATCCTGTTATTTAAAGTGGCATCCCGTCAACCCTCGCCCCTTTTCCAGTTAACTCCCACGTGGTTAGCTTGCACACCAGTGTGGAATAGGCTTTTGCATGCTCCTTTCATAGGAGTTATTTTATTAACAATGTTTTCCAAAGGTAGCCCATTGGCTAAATCTCCACACAATTATTTATTTTTAAGCAAGTCGTTAGTTTTATCTTCAGGACCCTTCATTCTATTAGTTTTTAGTTTAAGATCTGCAAGCGATCCCTCTTTGTCCAAACAGCATTTCAAATTCTGCCTCTTCACAGCACACCCTTGAATAACATGAGCGCGTGGGGCACCTTTACATTCCAAATCAAACTGTAATTGATTCGCAGGCACCGTGTTAACAAGCCATTGTCCCTTCAGCCTGGTTACTGCTTCTGACACCAATCCAGACTTTAAATTTTCTTCCTTCAATTTAGGAACTACACTTTTCCCTTTCCCTGCAATAATAATATTCACCTCACCACCTTTTATCTCCTCAATAACGTTTAACACACCTTCGAACACAAACAACTAGGAACTTTCACTTCCCACTAGTACCAAGGTTAACCCTTTCTTCACTGAACCAAGTCCATCTGACTCACAAGGACTGCATTCCTTTTCAACTGAATCAAATACCTCAGACTTTTTCTGAGCTCCATTACTAGGTTCAGTACCACGTGCATTCACATCTTGAACACACTCAAATGGGACATCTGCCTCTTCCAGGCTTTCAATACCCGTACCCTTTTCAAATTCTAAGTTCCCCTGATCCTCCCAGTTACTCTCTGGGCAACTCCCTTCCAGAGTAAACTCAACCCTGCGGGCTGAAACAACCTCATCTGCCAACCCAGCAGACTTCTTCAAGGTAATGGCATCCTTTTCATCTAGGACTGCCCTCATTTCATTATCGGGAACACCTTTAGAATTTTCAACTTCTTCAAACAGTTCTGTCAAACCAGACAGATCATCCATGTCCAACCCTGGACCTTCTAACAGCCTTATCTGTTTCTCATTTTTATTCCATGCCTCTATAAATTTCCTCCTGGCTAAGGGCAGGTCTACCTCCTCTCCCTTACTCTCTTTCACCTCCCTATTCTCTGTTTTACCACCCTCTAACCCCTCTTGGTACAGGGTCGGTAAAAACGTCTCAGCCAAATCGATACTGGCCTCTTTCTCAGCTGCCTTTCTCGACATGCTGCGGGTAGTCGCGCATGCGGGATAGATCTTGGAATCTAGGGGCGGGTCCTCAACACTTACAGGCTGGCTCATCAGCTCCATGGCCAACCAAACGTCACCACCAGCTAAATCGTTACCCAGAAGGATGTCTACGTCAGTTCTCGGAAATTCTGATCACACCCCTATTTCAACTGGTCCAGATACCAGCTCACAATTTATAATGATCCTATGCAAAGGCACAGCTTCTGTCCCTTTTCCTATGCCTCTCAAAGCCACCTCTCCAGTCTCGGGACCAAAATCTAGTACCGTACTGTGAATCAATGACAGCTCAGCTCCAGTGTCTCTCCAGATCCGCATTGGAACTTGTGTGTCTCCCTCTTTCACAGACACGGTTCCTTCTGAAATAAATTTCTCAGGCCCCTCTCGTATTCTGTCTACCCGGGGCTTTTTCGTTGATTTACTAATCACCACAATACATCCTGTAGGGACTGCTGCTTTCCATTTTCCTGTCTCCTTCTTCGGAGCAAGGCACTTAGATGCAATATGACCCACCTTTCCACAATTAAAACAGGTCAAGCCAGGACCTCTCCTGCCATCTTGCCTTTCCTCCTCCTTATTTTTACCACTAGCTCCCGGCTGGATCTCTGCCTCAGCCGGCGGGCTTTCTCTACTATTCCCACGGTCTTTCTGGTAACTCTTATTCGAAGAAAACTTTGTCTTGTGGGTTAGGGCATATTCATCTGCGAACCTAGCACATTCGGATATGGACTTATTCAGCTTCTCATTCAAATACATCCGGATATCATCCAAAACACAACCTTTAAATTCCTCAATCAGAATTTACTCCCTGAGACGCCAAAAATCTTCTTCCACTATTTCTGCCGCACACCAACGATCCAAGAGCACACCCTTCTCATAGGCAAACTCTGCATACGTCTGATTCCACCCTTTCTTTAAATTTCTGAACTTTTGTCTATAGGCCTCAAGTACCAGTTCATAGGTCCGAAGAATGGCCTCCTTTACTTTGGCATAATTCTCAGACTCCTCCTCCATGGACAACGCCACATATGCCCGTTGTGCCTTCCCTTTTAACACACTTTGTAACAACGCCACCCACTGATCTCTGGGCCACTTCTGACTCACTGCCACCTTTTCAAAATGCAAGAAATAACTATCAACATCCATCTCCTCAAACAGAGGTACTAACCTAAACTCCCGACTAACATTAAACCGCTCCTCTCGGTCTGACCCTTGAATTCTTCGCTCTTGCCTTAACTTCTCCATGTCCAACTCATGTTGCCTCTGTTTCTCCTTCTCCTCATACTCCCTCTCCTTTTCGGCTCTCTCCTTCTCTTTTTCGGCCCTTTCCTTCTCCTTTTCGACCCTTTCCTTCTCTTTTTCAGCTGCTTCCAGCTGTTTTAACTTAATTTCATGCTCTCTCTGCTTCTCGGCTCTTTCCTTCTCCCTTTTCACCTCTAACTCCTTTAGCTGGAGCTCATACTCCCTTTGCTTGTCGGCTCTTTCTTTTTCCTTTTCAGCTGCTTCCAGCTGTTTTAACTTAATTTCATGTTCCAACCTCAATTTCTCCAACTCTAACTGAGCCGTCCCACTAGCTAGTACCTTTTCAGGGATATTTTCCAATACCTCAGCCGAAAACACATTCTTCACAATATAAAACTGAGTTATGGCCCTCCGCACCTCCCGCTTTTTCATTGACAACCTCACCTCTGCGAGATTTAGTCCTTTTGCAATATTTATCAAGTCCAACTTTGTGGCAGCCTCTAGCGCCTCCAGAGTCGGGTTTTCTATGAATTCGTCTACATCCATCTTTGCTGGTTTCCCGTCTGGTTACCCGTGCAACCAGATCCAAGTTTGGACTTAAAAGCCTGATTCACTGGCCCTCCAATTTGGTATCAAATCTCGAGACGAGGCCCCACGTTGTTACGAACCCTGTAACTGGGTCACTTACCAGCAAAGATGGAGATGTCCGTTGAAGTCTGATGATACTATTTTTAACAGTATTTATTAGTAAAAATACACAAAAATAATATCAATGCAAATATACGTCATCAATACTAAATCTAAAAGTGCAGGTATAATAATAATCAATAAGAAATAAGATCTATTATTGTCTAGGGGATAATGTATTGTCCGATGGAAATATAAAGTTCACTCAGTTCATGCAGACTGCAGCCGTTGGGGACCGCTGTGTTGCAATGGTTGGAGAGAGAGAGAGATTTGGAGAAAAACTTGCCGACTTTCCTTTTATGATTTTGATCCGTCAGGAGTCTCATTGTCGTGGCCTTTCACTTGTGGCCGCTCCTTTAGCTAAACCATTCTTCCGTGATGAGCCCGCCACCCTGGCAAGGGAGGATGCACACGAGCCCCCACCGGCTGTCGCTATTAAACGCTGTCACGGGATTTCCAGCATTTCTCTTGGTGCGTCTAAAGGGGTTGTTCCCCAGACCCCTCGTTTATCCTTACTCATGGGGTCTCAGATGTCAATCAGGTTGGGATGATGCAATCCCTCAACCAGCCCACTCTGGTTGTCCCCTGAGGGGTTTCAATGAATAGTACAGTACTCAATACACAATTCCTTCTCCAAGAGACAATAGCCGTTATCAGTGGTTCCGTTTCGCTGAGGTCAGGACACATTCCAACCCTTGTGTATTCTGGATGTCTCTCTCGCTCTCATTTCCTGGGTCCCAGACCCGAATTAATAGTGATCTTGTGATTCTCAAAAAGGAGGGGGCGACTTTGTACCCTTCGGCCCCTCAGAGTTGCTTCACATTCATAACAGCAGACCAGACTGATATTATCACTTAGTACATCAAATTACTAATCTATAAATAGTTGGAAGGTCTGTGTGCTCAACGATTCAGTCCTTACAACATTAATTTTGGGTGTCTGGAATCTCTGTCCCCAAAGCTTTTAGGTCATATGTGTGAATTTACCAACAAAGGTATCTGAAAAAAAATTACATGTGTGTGAAGTCACCAAGTACCAAAAAAAATAGTATAAATGTGAGCAAACAATCAGGCTTGTTATTCGGCTGCAACGTTTAGTAAGTCTTTTTAGCTTATAAGAATTGTACCTGTGATTTGGAAATCCTTTGTGTTTTAGAAATGTTTGTAATTTGGAAGTATTTTATAAGATAAAGTTCAGAAGTTCAAAGTTCAAAGTAAAACTTATCATCAGTACATACACATCATCACATACAACCCTGAGATTCTTTTTCTGTGGGCATACTTAGCAAATCTATAGAACAGTGACTGTAAACAGGGTCAATGGACAATAAACTGCAAATAATAGAAGTCCTCTGTGAGTTTTGAATGTGTTTTAAGAATGTAGTTTGAATTTAAATGTGTATCACTAGAAATAAATGAACTGTGTTTAAACTACTTCACTAGCTGGAAGTATCTCCTCCTTGGTGGGTGGGGGGGGGGAGGAAACACAAGGTTCAAAAAATGGATATTGACAGATAAACTCAAAATGGAGGATAAACAGAGAAGTGATCTAGTCTCTGAAGAGTAGATGGCTACAGAATAACCCTCCTTTAGTGAGGGCATCTGTAGCTAGCTGTATCAGATAGGGCTTAAGATCATCGTTTGAGTTCAGAACTTTATGAACAGCGAACCCAATATCATCACAAAAGATTATGACTCTAACAAGGGAACAGCGACTCTGAATATTGAACACAAAGTGCACTGCAGATGCTGTGGTCAAATCAAGACGTACAAAAAAGCTGGATGAACTCAGCAGGTCGGGCAACATCCGTTGAAAGGAGCAGTCAATGTTTCGGGTCAAGATCCTTCATCAGGACTAAAGAAGGAGGGGGCAAGGGCCCTATAAAGAAGGTGGGGGGAGGGTGGAAAACCAATCAGAGGAAAGATCAAGGGGTGGTGGAGGGGAAGCAGGGAGGGGATAGGCAGGAGAGGTAAAGAAGGAATCTAAGGGGAAAGCACTATGGGTAGTAGAAGAAGGCAGAGTCATGAGAGGTGATAGGCAGCTAGAAGAGGAGACTGAGTGAAGGTGGGATGGGGGAAGGGAGAGGGAGGGAATTACCAGAAGTTGGAGGATTCGATGTTCGAATATTGAATATTGAATAATATTCTGAATATTGAAATGTCCAGGATATAAACAGATGAGGATAAAAGGGGAAAGGTTGTTTCACTAGTTGGCAATTTAGCAACAAGGAAGTGAAGACAAAGATTTTCGTAAAAAGAATTATTGGAAGACAACCTCACAGAGGACCAGTAGATTATGACCAATGAAGCAGAAAGGGTTCTAAAGAAAGCTTTTGGCACATTGGCCATCATAAATCAATGTATTGAGTACAGGAGATGGGATGTTATGTTGAATTTGTATAAAATGTCGGTCAGGTCTAATTTGGAGCATTGTGTGCAGTTTTGGTCACCTACCTACAGAAAAGATATCAATAAGATTGAAAGAATGCAGAGAAAATTTACAAAGATGCTGCTGGGACTTGAGGTCGTGAGTTTTTGGGAAAGGTTGAATAGGTTATGATTTTATTCCCTGGAGCGTAGGAGAATGAGGGGAGATTTGATGGAGATATACAAAATTATGAGAGGTACAGATAGGGTGAATGCAAGCAGGCTTTTTCCCCTCGGGTTGGGTGAGACTAGAACTAGAGGTCATGGGTTAAGGGTGAAAGGTGAAAAGTTTAGGGGGACCCTGCACAGAAACCTCTTCACAGAGGGTGGTGTGAGTGTGGAATGAACTGTCAGCACAAGTGGTAGATACTTGTTCGATTTCAACACTTAAGAGGTATTTGGATAGGTACAGGGATGGGAGGGCTCTGGAGGGCTACAACCGATGGGACTAGGCAAAATAGCGCAGCATGGACGAGATGGGCCAAAGAGTCTGTTTCTGTGGTGTAGTACCCTATGACTCTAATTTAACATAATTTAACAGAGAATCACATAAAAAATTTAAAATACAGTAAGCAATCAGGAAATTAGATTATTTCTGTTTAGGCAATACCTTGGGATTGAGGAGCAGAAAGAACCAACTAACAGCTGGGCAGAATTCTCTGCTGTAAATTCACAGCTTCAAATTTTCAGTTAAAAACTATCGGTACCTACCCCTGTGATTGTGCATAAACACGGTACTCATATACAAATGGAGCAAGACAGCTCCACTCTTCACAGAAGAAATGTGGCAAATGTTCAGGAGATATTTGTGTGGAGTTCTGAATAGGTACGTTCCAGTGAGACAGGGAAGTTATGGTAGGGTACAGGAACCGTGGTGTACAAAGGCTGTAATAAATCTAGTCAAGAAGAAAAGAAAAGCTTACAGAAGGTTCAGAGAGCTAGGTAATGTTAGAGATCTAGAAGATTATAAGGCTAACAGGAAGGAGCTTAAGAATGAAATTAGGAGAGCCAGAAGGGGCCATGAGAAGACCTTGGCGGGCAGGATTAAGGAAAACCCCAAGGCATTCTACAAGTATGTGAAGAGCAACAGGATAAGATGTGAGAGAATAGGACCAATCAAGTGCGACAGTGGGAAAGTGTGTATGGAACCGGAGGAAACAGCAGAGGTACTTAATGAATACTTTACTTCAATATTCACTATGGAAAAGGATCTTGGTGATTGTAGTGATGACTTGAGGCAGATTGAAAAGCTTGAGCATGTAGATATTAAGAAAGAGGATGTGCTGGAGCTTTTGGAAAGCATCAAATTGGATAAGTCGCTGGAACCGGATAAGATGTACCCCAGGCTACTGTGGGAGGTGAGGGAGCAGATTGCTGAGCCTCTGGCAAAGATGTTTGCATCATCAATGGAGAGGTTCCAGAGTATTGGAGGATTGCGGATGTTGTTCCTTTACTCAAAGCTGCTACGCAGGTTGACTCTGTGGTCAAGAAGGCATACAGTGCATTGGCCTTCATCAATCGTGGGATTGAGTTTAAGAGCCGAGAGGTGATGTTGCAGCTATATAGGACCCTGGTCAGACCCCACTTGGAATACTGTGCTCAGTTCTGGTCACCTCACTACAGGAAGGATATGGAAGCCGTAGAAAGGGTGCAGAGGAGACTTACAAGGATGTTGCCTTGATTGGGGAGCATGCCTTATGAGAATAGTTTGAGTGAACTCGGCCTTTTCTCCTTGGAGCGACGGAGGATGAGAGGTGACCTGATAGAGGTGTACAAGATGATGAGAGGCATTGATCATGTGGATAGTCAGAGGCTTTTTCCCAGGGCTGAAATAGTTGCCACAAGAGGACACAGGTTTAAGGTGCTTGGAAGTAGGTACAGAGGAGATGTCAGGGGCAAGTTTTTTTACTCAGAGAGTGGTGAGTGCGTGGAATGGGCTGCCAGCAACGGTGGTGGAGGTGGATACAATAGGGTCTTTTTAGAGACTTTTGGATAGGTACACGGAGCTTAGAAAGATAGAGGGCTATGGGTAAGCCTAGTAATTTCTAAGGTAGGAACATGTTCAGCACAACTCTGTGGGCCGAAGGGCCTGTACTGTGCTGCAGGTTTTGTATGTTTCTATGGTTCTCTGACACACAATTTCTTGTGAGCTCAGCTGTAGAGTGCAGAGTTCAGCAGATTATATTTTTAAATTGTTTGTGAATCTCAGGAACATTGTTAACCATTCAAACTCCTGGACATCAATGACAGCCAGAAAGTCAGGGATGCTCAGGGGCAGGGCGGATGGAGGAAGGGGGTAGTGCTGGGCTTTTTCAATCAACCCTGGAGCCAGCTTTCCCGGTGGCGGTCATTCCGATGTCCTACCAGGCAAGAGCAGGATCAGCAAGCACGGATGGTCAAATGGAAGGTTTGGGCCTGTGAATCAAAACACACATGCCCTAACTCCCACTCGATTTACTGGTCTCCAAGAGCACCCGTCTTCCTACTCTATCAGGTTTCCTGGTTAAATCCCAATCCCAATGCCCTCTTTTCACTGCTTCATAAGGACTGAAGTATTAAGTTTTCTCTCCTGCTTTCAAACTTTGCCTGTCCTCTGTCTTATTCATTTACAGGATGTAAGCATTGCTGCCATTTATAATTCATCCCCAGTAGCCTTTGAGGTGGTGACAGAGAGCCACCTTCTTGAACAACTGCAGTCTATCGCGCTGAAGCAGCTCCCACCGTGCAGAGAAATCCAGTGATGATGAAGCAACAGTGATACACTTCCAGGCCAGGATACTTTGCAGTCTGGAGGAAGGGCGGTGCTCGCCTGCATAGTCTACCCTTGACCTTTCAGACAGATTTGCAAGTTACATTGTGAGCCTCCATCCAGCTTTCATCAAATCCCTGCTTTAGTTTCCTCAAAGACTGAACGCTAAAACAAAGCCTCTACTTCCTCAGGACACTAAAGAAATTTAGTACGTCCCCTTTGACCCTCACTAATTTCTATTGACGTATGATGGAAAAACATCCTATCTGGATGCATCATAGATTGGTTTGGCATTTCTTCAGCACGTGACAACAAGGAACTGCAGAGAGTTGTGGACACAGCTCAGCACATCACGGAAACTAGTCTCCCCTCTACGGACCCTGACTACACTTCCTGCTGCCTCGGTAAAACAGCCAGCATAATCGAGGGCCCCACTCACCCTGTTCACTCTCTCATCTTCCCCCTTCCATTGGGCAAAAGATCCAAAAGCCTGAAAGCACATGCTTCTATCCCACTGTCGTAACACTATTGACTGGTCCCTATAGGCCCTTAACCTCCCAGTCTATCTTGTTATAACCTTGCACCTTATTGGCTACCTGCACTGCGCTCTCTCTGTAACTGTCACACTTTACTCTGTATTTAGTAATTGTTTTCCCTTGTACTATCTTAATGTATTGTTGTACAAAATGATCTGTATGGACAGCATAGAAAACAAAACTTTTCACTGTATCTCAATACAGTTGACAATAATAAACTTATTGACTATTGTTTTCAGTATACCTCACACCATGGAACAAACAGTGATGTGTGTTCACGCATACAGAGTTGCTAACATGTATTTCATGTTATACATTATCAAGTGAATGCAGTCAGCCAAATGCCATCAGTTGGCATGATAATCCTGGATAATAGAGTCAAACATGTTATAAGCTATGCTGATGAGTGGTTGTGATACTGAGTACTTTGCCAAGAATAACTTCCCTGCTTAAAACAAATTGTAGCTCTCAAAATTCAACTTATGCTTGAAAATAATATTCCCATAAACAATAACCAGTAGCACAAAGACTGGCCTGGTTTTGTGTCTTTCTGTTGAAGCAACATCCGCATGCGAAAATTCAACTTGAGGATGACAAGGAATTTCGGTCTGTTTTTGTGCACCATTTCTCCGAATATTATTCTTGATTTTTTTTCTTGTTTTTTGGGTAAACAGATCTTGAATAAGATTTCAAAGTCTAACCTTTTTTTTCTTGGCAATGGCTAGCTTTGCACATATGTTAAATCTTGTGAATAATATATTGCAGAACTGAAGATTAGCGACCAAGATTGTTACAATCATTTGGAGAATCTGTGGGCCTTTCCATCAATCTCTGACCAATAAAGAGGACTTGAACTTGCTCCAAGCTGAGCACAAACATACCAAAAGACTAGCCAATGTGCAGCAAAATCAAATTAATAACTTCTCCATCCAGCACTATTTAGTGGAGTAGAAAAAGAGTGAGGCTTCACACTTCCCTTTAAGGATGGTGACCATAGTTTTGTGTCAACCCACATGTGGTAACTCTTCAAATAAACTCCTCTGTAATGAGTTGCAATCAAAATTTGAATTCTATATATAATCCAGAAGAGAGGATTTATGCACAGCACACAATTTTGGCTCAAGCCCCTATGTAGTCCTTCTTTAGCACACATTTATAAGGGCACAAAAAAAAAATCCTGGTCCCACGATGATACATCAGTCCCACTCCCAAAAAGCCTCGATTCTGCATTCAACTTTGGCTTACTTCTTAGTTATGTCTATTCACTTTTTTACAGCATTTCAAAAACCTATTTGAAAGTTATAAAAATTCTTAAAGGCTGTAAAATGTTAATGATTGTTCCAGAAAGAAATTCTGATGAGAGGAAGGTCAATATATTGGGAGGGGAAATCAAGAGCCACTTTACACTGAGAATGGAAATATCCAAGTGGAACATGTTGATTTTCCTTCGAGCTGTAGAGCAGTCACACCATCCAAGCAAATGGGCTGAACTGTGGCTGAAGAACAGGAAGGAAAAAAGAAACATTGACCCTTCTTGCCAATCAGTGTGATCATAACTGATCTGGAAGTTAAAGTGGTACTTTGATGCTCTTGGTTTCCAGTAATATCTTGGCAAATTAAAATCTATCTATCAAAATCAATCGAGGCATGACTGTTCAAGCGCATGGACGTCAGCTAGTTGGAACAGCGAGAAGAGTTTAAAAGGAGACGGTTATTTCTTCAGTGGTTTGATCGGGGCACAACTGCACAAGCGCGTGGACGTCAGCTAGTTAGAACAGCGAGAAGAGTTTAAAAGGAGACAGCTTTATAGAGCAGGCACCAGAGGAGTGGGTGTCGGAGTAGAGGGAGACGGAGTAGGAGGGCTTTGGTTCAATGGGGCTTAGGCAATAGTGGGTTGAGGTGAGGTAAGTTGCCTGTGTAGAATACAGACAGGAAGTATGTGTGTGAGGCTGGTGTTCTGTGCTCATTATCAGATGTGGGAAGTTCGGGAGACTCCCAGCCTCCCGGACGGCCACATCTGCACCAGGTGTGTCGAGCTGCAGCTCCTTAGGGACAGGGTTAGGGAACTGGAGATGCAGCTCGATGACCTTCGTCTGGTCAGGGAGAGCGAGGAGTGATAGAGAGGAGCTATAGGCAGGTAGTCACACTGGGGTCTCGGGAAACAGATAAGTGCGTAACAGTCAGGAGAGGGAAGGGCAAGAGGCAGATACTAGGGAGTACCCCAGTGGCTGTCTTCCTCAACAATAAGTGCTCCTGTTTGAGTACTGTTGGCGGAGGCGGCCTACCTGGGGGAAGCAACAGTGGTCGCACCCCTGGCACAGAGTCTGGCCCTGTGGCTCAGAAGGGTAGGGAAAGGAAGAGGATGGCAGCAGTGGTAGGGGACTCTAGAGTTAGGGGGTCAGGCAGGTGATTCTGTGAACGCAGGAAAGAAACACAGATGGTAGTTTGCCTCCCAGATGCCAGGGTCCGGGATGTTTCTGATCATGGAGAGCATCAAGTTGGATAAGTCACCAGGACCAGACGAAATGTACCACAGGCTACTGTGGGAGGCAAGGGAGGAGGTTGCTGAGCCTCTGGCGATAATCTTTGCATCATCAATGGGGACGGGAGAGGTTCCCGAGGATTTTAGGGTTGCAGATGTTGTTCCTTTATTCAAGAAAGTGAGTAGAGATAGCCCAGGAAATTATAAACCAGTGAGTCTTACTTCAGTGGTCAGGAAATTGATGGAAATTATCCTGAGAGGCAGGATTGATGAACATTTGGAGAGTTATAATTTAGGAGTAGTCAGCATGGCTTTGTCACATGCAGGTCGTGCCTTACTAGCCTGATTGAATTTTTTGAGGATGTGACTAAACACATTGATGAAGGAAGAGCAGTAGATGTAGTGTATATGGATTTCAGCAAGGCATTTGATAAGGTACCCCATGAAGGCTTACTGAGAAAGTTAGGAGGCATGGGATCCAAGGGGACATTGCTTTGTGGATCCAGAACTGGCTTGCCCACAGAAGGCAAAGAGTGGTTGTAGACAGGTCATATTCTGCATGGAGGTTGGTGACCAGTGGTGTGCCTCAGGGATCTGTTCTGGGACCCTTAATTTTCATGATTTTTATAAATGACCTGGATGAGGAAGTGGAGGGATGGGTTAGTAAGTATGCTGATGACACAAAGGTTGGGGGTGTTGTGGATAGTGTGGAGGGCTGTCAGAGGTTGCAGCAGGACATTGATAGGATGCAAAACTGGGCTGAGAAGTGGCAGATGGAGTTCAACCCAGATAAGTGTGAGGTGGTTCATTTTGGTAGGTCAAATATGATGGCAGAATATAGTATTAATGGTAAGTCTCTTGGCAGTGTGGAGGATCAGAGGGATCTTGGGATCCGAATCCATAGGACACTCAAAACTGCTGCACAGGATGACTGTGTGGTTAAGAAGGCATACAGTGTATTGGCCATCATCAACCATAGGATTGAATTCAAGTGCCGAGACATAATGTTGCAGTTATATAGGACCCTGGTCAGACCGCACTTGGAGTATTGTGCTCAGTTCTGGTCGCCTCACTACAGGAAGGATGTGGAAACCATAGAAATGGTGCAGAGGAGATTTACAAGGATGTTGCCTGGATTGGGGAGCATGCCTTATGAGAATAGGTTGTGTGAACTCGGCCTTTTCTCGTTGGAGTGACGGAGGATGAGAGGTGACCTGATAGAGGTGTACAAGATGTTGAGTGGCAGTGATTGTGTGGATAGTCAGAGGCTTTTTCCCAGGGCTGAAATGGCTAACATGAGAGGGCACAGTTTTAAGGTGCTTGGAAGTAGGTACAGAGGAGATGTCAGGGGTAAGTTTTTTATGCAGAGAGTGGTGAGTGTGTGGAATGGGCTGCCGGCAACGGTGGTGGAGGCAGATACGATAGGGTCTTCTAAGAGACTCCTGGATAGGTATAAGGAGCTTAGAAAAATAGAGGGTAATAGGGAAGTCTAGTAATTTCTAAGGTAGGGACATGTTCAGTACAGTTTTGTGGACCAAAGGGTCTGTATTGTGCTGTAGGTTTTCTATGTTTCTGATTGTCAAGAGACAACCTTTCTATCATTCCAGTTCCCAACCTCAGTTGTTTTTACAAGGAGAAATTTTCAGATTTCACCTACTTATCATATCAAAAAGTGTTTGCTTAAACTGCCCCTGAACACCTCTCTCTTACTTGAACATTGTGGTGCTATGTCATGGACTAGACTGGGGAGTATTGGTATCTGTTTCTAAGATCTTCAGCAGCAGGTGAAAAGGGAATGCTATACCATAAGATCATAAGGCATAGGAGCAGAATTAGGCCATTCAGCCCATCGAGTCTTCTCCGCCATTCCATCATGCTGATCCCGGATCCCACTCAACCCCATACACCTGCCTCCTCGCCATATCCTTTGATGCCCTGACCAATCAGGAGACAATCAACATCCGCCTTAAATACACCCATAAACTTGGCCTCCATTGTAGTCTGTGGCAGAGCATTCCACAGATTCGGTGTCCTGCTAAAAAAATTTCTCCTTACCTCTGTTCTAAAGGGTCACCCCTCAGTTTTGAGGCTGTGCCCTCTAGTTCTGGATACCCCCACCATAGGAAGCACCCTCTCCACGTCCCCCCTATTTAGTCCTTTCAACATTTGGTAGGTTTCAATGATATCGCCCCATATACTCCAGTGAGTACAGGCTCAAAACTGCCAAACGTTCCTCATATGTTAACCCCTTCATTCTCAGAATCATCCTTGTGAACCTCCTCTGGACTCTCTCCAATGACAACACATCTTTTCTGAGATACAGGGCCCAAAACTGTTAACAATACTCCAAGTGCAGCCTGACTAGTGTCTCATAAATCCTCAGCATTATCTCCTTGCTTTTATATTCTATTCTCCTTGAAATAAATGCCAACATTGCATTTGCCTTCTTTGCCAAAGACTCAAATTGTAAATTAACCTTCTCGGAGTCTTGTACAAGGACTCCTAAGTCCCTCTGCACCTCTGATGTTTGAACCATCTCCCCATTTAGATAATAGTCTGCACCATGGTCCCTTTTACCAAAATGTATTATCATACCTTTCCCAACACTGTATTCCATCTGCCACATTTTTGCCCATTCTTCCAATTTGTCTAAGTCTTGCTGCAATTGCATTGCTTCCTCAGCACTACCTACCCCTCCACTTATCTTCATATCATCCGCAAACTTTGCCACAAAGCCATCAATTCCATTATTTAAATCATTGACAAACTGACCCCTAAGGAACACCACTAGTCACTGACAGCCAACCACAAAAGCCCCTCTTTATTCCCACTTGCTGCCTTCTGCCTGTCAGCTATTCTCACTATCCACGCCAGTATCTTTCCTGTAACATCATAAGATTTTATCTTGTTAAGCAGTCTCATGTGTGGCACCTTATCAAATGCCTTCTGAAAATCCAAGTAAATGACATCCGTTGCCTCTCCTTTGTCCACCCTGCTTGTTACTTCCTCAAAGAACTGTAACAGATTTGCCAGGCAAGATTTCCCTTTACAGAAACCATGCTGACTTTGACTTACTTTATTATTAGTCTGCAAATACCCCGAAACCTCATCCTTAATAATGGACTCCAACACTTTCCCAACCACTGAGGTTAGGCTAACTGGCCTATAATTTCCTTTCTTTTGCCTTCCTCCCTTCTTAAAGAGTGTTGCTAAGGGGTGGAGTCATCACAGGTTCTGTGCAGCAAGTAAGGACTCTTAATTAAAAAAGGAAACTAATTCACAGAACCTTTGTTAATTGCCATTTGCTGTTTGTTAAGGAGTTATACAATGCCTAAAAGAGCGCCTCCCACCATTTCGCGCACTGAGAGTGGCATTTTAATGAGGTGTTTGTGGGTTGGAGTCCAAGATCACTGGGTTCAGTCTACATGTATTGGATCTGGGTCAGCTTGAAAGAAAATTGAGCTGGTTCTTTATAATTAAATACACTTATGTCTAGGAATTTATAAATAAATGCACTGTTACATGTTAGCTGGGATCTGCAATGCAGCTATTTATATGGTCCTGAACGTAAGTCTATTTATTAATTAAAAGCTGATCCAATCCAAAACCAAGGGCTTAATTTTTTTTCAAGGCTAAACCAACCCAAAACCCAACACATGCAGACTATATCCTTTAGTCTCGGGATGTCTGGGTCATGTTTAGGTCAAGTTTAATTTCCTTCACGAATCTATGCTATTGAGTCGGGATAGGTGAATGTGCAGTTTTAAAATCAAGTAAGATTGTATTAGAGAATTCTAAGTTGGTGGGGGTGTTATATTATGAAATAGCTGAATCAAAATTTCCTTCATTTTCCATGAACTGAACTTTCACAGTGTTTCCCAATAATTCTTCAGTGAATAAGAGAACACACCAGCCAGAAGAATTAAACGGGCAGACTATTATTTAGATGGGGAGATAATTCAAAATGCAGAGATGCAAAAGGACTTGGGAGTCCTTGTGCAGGACACCCTAAAGGTTAACCTCCAGGTTGAGTCAGTGGTGCAGAGAACAAATGCAATGTTGGCATTCATTTCTAGAGGTATGGAATACAAGAGCAGGATGTGATGTTGAGGCTCTATAAGGCACTCGTGAGTCCACACTTGGAATATTTTGTGCAGTTTTGGGCCCCTTATTTTAGAAAGGATATATTGACATTGGAGAGGGTTCAGAGCAGATTCACGAGAATGATTCCAGGAATGAAAGGGTTACCGTATGAGGAATGTCTGGCAGCTCTTGGGCTGTATTCCCTGGAGTTCAGGAGAATGAGGGGGGACCTCATAGAAGCATTCTGAATGTTAAAAGTCCTGAACAGATTAGATATGGCAAAGTTATTTCCCATGGTAGGGGAGTCCAGGACAAGAGGACATGACTTCAGGATTGATGGACGTCCATTTAGAACAGAGATGTGGAGAAATTACTTTAGTCAGAGGGTGGTAAATCTGTGGAATTTGCTGCCACGAGTGGCTGTGGAGGCCAAGTCACAGGGTGTATTTAAGGCAGAGACAGATAGGTTCTTGATTAGCCAGGGCATCAAAGGGTATGGGGAGAAGGCAGGGGAGTGGGGATGACTGGAAGAATTGGATCAGCCTATGATTGAATGGCGGAGCAGACTCGATGGGCTGAATGGCCTACTTCTGCTCCTATATCTTATGGTCTTATGCTCTTAAGATGGAAAACGCTAGTTAGAAACATAGAAACATAGAAAAGCTACAGCACAATACAGGCCAATCAGCCCACAAAGCTGTGCCAAACAGGTCCTTACCTTAGAAATTACCCAGAGTTACCCATAACCTTCTATTTTTCTAAGCTCCGTGTACCCATCCAGAAGTCTCTTAAAAGACCCTATTGTATCTGCCTCCACCACCATCGCTGGCAGCCCATTCCATGTACTCACCATTCTCTGAGTAAAAAACTTAGCCCTGACATCTCCTCTGTACCCACTCCCCAGCACCTTAAACCTGTGTCCTCTTGTGGCAACCATTTCAGCCCTGGGAAAAAGCCTCTGACTATCCACACGATCAATACCTCTCATCATCTTGTACACCTCTTTCAGGTCACCTCTCATCCTCCATCGCTCCAAGGAGAAAAGGCCGAGTTCACTCAACCTATTCTCATAAGGCATGCTCCCCAATCCAGGCAACATCCTTGTAAATCACCTCTGCATCCTTTCTATGGTTTCCACATCCTTCCTGTAGTGAGGCGACCAGAACTGAGCACAGTACTCCAAGTGGGGTTTGACCAGGGTCCTATATAGCTGCAACATTACCTCTCGGCTCCTATGGACTCGGACCCCAAGATCCCTCTGAACCTCCACACTGCCAAGAGTCTTACCATTAATACTATATTCTGCCATCATATTTGACCTATCAAAATGAACCACTTCACACTTAACTGGGTTGAACTCCATCTGCCACTTCACAGCCCAGTTTTGCATCCTATCGATGTCCCGCTGTAACCTCTGACAGCCCTCCACACTATCCACAACACCTCCAACCTTTGTGTCATCAGTTCATGGTATTTCTAAGCTTTCAACGCACAAATGAAACTAAAACTGAGTAGGACTCCAAAATTTTATATTTCTCATTGAAAATAATCAAAGACCCTTTGAATTTACCCCAAACTCTTAAGTTGCCATTTAGCTGACTCCAAATTTGCCAATGCTTTTGGTCACAGCCATAATGTGGTGCAACTCTCTGACACAGCATCAACATTTTCTTTGTTTATTAACATCAACCATTTTGCAACATTAAAGATACAATCTTAATGGGTGTAGTTGTACTCATTTAAGTTTGCAATTTGTGACAGATATGTTGCTATAGGTGTAGTACTCGCAGTGAATATACCGCGAAATACAATATTTGGGATTGTGTCAGAGTTCCAGAACTAAATGTTTCATCTCCTCTGAACTCTGCAATTGACTTATTTCAGAGCTGCTGCTTATGATCGTTAACTGGTGTGTTCATACTCCCTCGAGCTGAAGCAGGCCCTACCTCAGAACATTGTCAGCTCCCTCAGCTCAGAATTGAGAGTGAGTGCAGCTCGGCTGAGGTCGGGTGAAGTGCAGAAGCTCTCACCACACCAGTCTGAGGGGAAGGAACTACCTGTTGCAGTGGACTGCATTGTCTTTCTGGCACATTGCGAGAGCCCGCACTCCCTGTGTCTACATGAAAGTCTGATCGACCCTAATACAAGTAAAATTGCTAGAATGTTCCCCCCTCCCCTCTCCGTCTCCCATCAATTCCAGGTAAAATAAGAAGACTCCATTATCTGCCAGGGGCCAGATAGTAATTAAGTGAGATTTAATAGTTTCAGGTTTTTGAATAGTTCGCCAGGAGGCAGAGGGCAGTAATCTCCTAATGCTTGCTTGAAGACAGAGAACACAGATCTACGCGTGGAGCCGATGAGACCTCTGTGCACTTGAGCACAGAAATGTCCATTTCACTGTGTAATGGGACAGTTAGTGTTTGTCTGTGTTTATAAACAGGGTAACAGAGACGCGTGTTACCAGGCAGCACAGCACTGAGGAACTCAACAATATGAAACCACAAGTGAAGGCTTGAGCAGTATGTGAACTCTGTTTGAACTCTTAGCGAAAAGGAACTAACCTTGAAGTTGTTATTTTTATGATAAATAGAAAGGAGCATTTGATGGCTCTGGGCCTATACTCGCTGCAGTTTAGAAGAATGGGGGGGAGGGTCTCATTAAAACCTATGGAACATTGAAAGATCTGGAGAGAGTGGATGTGGAGAGGATGTTTCGTTTAGTGGGGGAGTCTAGGACCAGAGGGCACAGCCTCTGAATAGAAGAACGTCCCTTTAAACAGAGATGAGGAGGAATTTCTTTAGCTAGAGCGTTGTGAATCTGTGGAATTCATTGCCACAGATGGCTGAGGAGGCCAAGTCACTGGGCACATTTAAAGCAGAATTTGACAGATTCTTGATTAGTCAGGGCGTCAAAGGTAATTGGGAGAAGGCAGGAGAATGGGGTTGAGACGGATAATAAATCAGCCGTGATGGAATGGCAGAGCAGACTCGATGGGCCGAATCCTAATTCTGTTTCTATGTCTTATGGTCTTACATTCTTAATATTTCAAAAAGGAAAGAACTGTTTGGTAAAAGGTGTGTAAAGGGGTACTGTGACAAATGGACAAAATTTATTCAGGGTTCAAACTTAAATAGTGTAATGTGTGTTTGAAGACCTTTGCAAAGCTAAGTCAGCTCCATCATGGGTACTAGCCTCATGTAGTATTCAAGACATCTTTAAAGAGCGGTGTCTCAGAAAGGCAGCATCCATTATTAAGGACCTCCAGCACCCAGGACATGCCCTTTTCTCATTGTTACCATCAGGTAGGAGGTACAGAAGCCTGAAGGTACACACTCAGCGATTCAGGAACAGCTTCTTCCCCTTTGCCATCTGATTTCTAAATGGACAGTGAAACCTTGGACACTACCTCACTTTTATTACGTCTGTTCTTGCACTGTTCTTAATTTAACTATCTGATATACATACAGTCTATATACTTACCGTAATTACTTTACTTACTATTGGATTTTCTATATTATCATGTATTGCATGATACTGCTGCTGCTAAGATAACAAATGTCGGTGATATGAAACCAGATTCTGATTCTGTGTGTAATGTGCTTGAGCATGTTTCATGCTACGTTGAGACACGGAGCAGCAGGTTTTGGTGGGGTGGGATGAGGGAGTCAACAAGAGGAATAGCCATAAAGTTAGCCCTGGAGTATTCTGGGGTCATGTCTCGTAGCACTTAGTCACACAAAGAGTTGTGCTCATCTCCAACTGTCCACCCCACAAGGCTAGGAGTCAACTGAAAAATTTGAAAATTAAGATGGATAAATATTTCACAAATCTGTTAAGAATGGAAAAACAAAACTTTTAGATGGAGTTAAGATACATACCAGACAAGATCATGAACAGTGGAAGGATGGGCTTAATGGATTGAATGGCTTCTTCCTATTTCTGTTTCCTGAGTTTAAAGCCATTGGTCAGTTGTGAACCTGCTGTTGTAGATCACACAGGCGCAATAAATTGGAAATCTATCAGCTTTAGCCCGTGGCTACTGGTGGTATTATGCATCTATTTTAATATTGGAATTATCTTTAATGATACACATTTTGCAACATTATCAGATCAAAAGATAACAAAAAAATCAAGCTGTATTTCAACATGATAACAGTTTTGTCCCTATGGAACAGAATGACAAGTTACACACATACAGTGCCTATTAAAAGTATTCACCTCCACCCCCAGAAGTTTTCATGTTTTATTGTTTTAAAACATTGAATCACAATGGATTTAATTTGGCTTTTTTGACACTGATCAACAGAAAAAGACTCTTTCATGTCAAAGTGAAAGCAGATCTCTACAAAGTGATCTAAATTAGTTACAAATATAAAAACACAAAATAATTGATTGCATAAATATTCACCCCCTTCAAGCCAGTATTTAGTAGATGCACCTTTGGCAGCAATTACAGCCTTGACTATGTGTGGACAGGTCTCTATCAGCTTTGCACGTTGGGATACTGCAACTTTTCCCCATTCTCCTTTAAAAAACTGCCCGATCACTGTCAGATTGCATGGGGATTGTGAGTGAACATCCCTTTTCAAGTCCAGCCACAAATTCTCAATTGAACTGTGGTCTGGACTCTGACTTGGCCACTCCAGGACATTAACTTTGTTGTTTTTAAGCCATTTCTGTGTAGATTTGGCTTTATGCTTGAGGTCATTGTCTTGCTGGAAAACAAATCTTCTCCCAAGTCGCAGTTCTCTTGCAGGCTGCATCAGGTTTTCCTCCAGGATTTCCCTGTATTTTGCTGCATTCATTTTACCCTCTACCATCATAAGCCTTCCAGGACCTGCTGCAGTGAAGCATCCCCACAGCATGATGCAGCCACCACCGTGCTTCATGGTAGGGATGGTGTGTTTTCGATGATGCGTGGTGCTTGGCCAAAAAAGCTCAATTTTGTTTTCATCAGACCATAGAACCTTCTTCCAGCTGACTTCAGTCTCCCACATGCCTTCTGGCAAACTCAAGCAGAGATTTCATGTGAGGTTTTATCAACAGTGGCTTTCTCTTTGTCACTCTCCCATAAAGCTGTGACTGGTGAAGCACCTGGGCAACAGTTGTTGTTTGTGCAGTCTCTCCCATCTGAAGCTTGTAACTCCTCCAGAGTTGTCATTGGTCTCTTGATGGTCTCCCTTACTCGTACCCTTCTTGCACAGTCACTCAGTTTTTGAGGACAGATTGCCCTGGGCAGATTATAGCTGCACCATATTCTTTCCATTTTTTGATGATTGACTTAACTATACTCCAAGCAATATTCAGTGATTTGGAAATTTTCTTTTATCCATCTCCTGACTTGTGCTTTTCAATAACCTTTTCACAGAGTTGCTGGAAGTGTTCTTGTGTCTTCACAGTGTAGTTTTTGCCAGGATACTGACTCACCAGCAGTTGGACCTTCCAGGTACAGGTGTAGATATGTATATATATGTAGACAGGTGTACAGGTTTAAGTTAGATATGGCCCTTGTGGCTAAAGGGATCAGGGGGTATGGAGAGAAAGCAGGTACAGGGTTCTGAGTTGGATGATCAGCCATGATCATACTGAATGGCGGTGCAGGCTCAAAGGGCCGAATGGCCTACTCCTGCACCTATTTTCTATGTTTCGATGTATTTTTACTACAGTCAAATTGAAACACCTTGACTGCACACGGTGATTTCTGTTTTACTAATTATGTGACTTCTAAAACCAGTTGGCTGCACCAGTGATGATTTGGTGCATCATATTAAAGGGGGGTGAATACTTATGCAATCAATTATTTCATGTTTTATATTTGTAATTAATCTAGATCACTTTGTAGAGATCTGTTTTCACTTTGACTCAAGTCTTTTTTTCCCCTGTTGATCAGTGTCAAAAAAGCCAAATTAAATTTACTGTGATTCAATGTTGTAAAACAATAAAACATGAAACTTCCATGGGGAGGAGGGGTTGAATACTTTTTATAGCCAGCGTAGATGTGCAGTAAATCAACCAGCCCTTGGTCATCAGCCAGTATCTTACTATATGGACATATACTATAACAAATTGTAGTTATATAACACTTTGGGAGGTATGGAAATGTTCTCTGCAATATAACTAGCAAAACTTGGTAATTTATATCTTGCCATAATTATATTATAGGAGCAAGCTATCCTGAAAATATTGGAGTTGAAACAAAACTAGAAAATGCTGGAAACACTCAGCAGGTCAGGCAGCCTCTGTGGAGAGAGAAACTGGATGCTCTGACAAAGATACTCTAGTTTGAAATGTTAACTCTCTCTCTCATACCACAGATGTTGCCTGACTTGCTATTTCCAGCATCTTCTGCATTTGCTGCAGAATTCCAGCATCTGCACATCTTCTCATTTTCACTATTGGAGTTGATATTGATCCTGTGAATCAACTGAAGGTGATTGCTTGCTTATTAGTTTCACAGGAAGTTCGTGAAAATTGTCTTAGAATGTTATGAAAACTCATGGGAACGGTTGAAGTACCTGGCGTGAGCGCATTTAAAGCCGATAATTGTATGAGGAAAGGGAGAACAGAAGGATATAGTGACAGGGTACGGTCTGTAGACACAACATGGACATGATGGGTCTAACGACCTATTCCTCTGTTATAAATGTTGTGTTACAGACCGACTTCTAAAGATGTGTGGCAGGGAGTATATTGACTGGCTGCATCACAGCCTGGTCCGGAAACACCAATGCCCTTGAATGGAAAAACCTGCAAACAGTAGTGGATACGGCCCAGTCCATCACGGGTAAAGCCCTCCCCAGCACTGTGTTGCCGCAGGAAAGCAGCAGGTTGAATCAGCTTTCGTAGTGCTTCTGGCATGAGAGAAAACAGGATGCTCTGTGATTAATGATAACACCGAACTTCTAATGAGTAGAAGTGTGAGTAAGTAAAGATTTTGCAAAGGTTTAATTTTGCCTTATTATTGAGCAGCCTGGGTGCATCAACTTGTGATCTACCCTGTTTCCACACCGGCAATTTTAGTAATAACTGTGATACGGCTGGGAGAGACTACAAATTACTATCACATGTAGCAAGAAGCGAACACTAAGTCTATTTGTCAAGTATGACAATCTTCATCCACCTCCCTTAATATGCAGCTACAGTATATCTTAAAATTGACTACATTTTTATAGGAAATGGACAAAAGGTTTTTTACCTAATATGTTTTGTCTGTATCCCTCTCTCCCTCTCTTTCCAAAGATGTTACCTAACATGCTGAGTGTTCCCAGCATTTTCTGTTCTTATACCAATGCAATGTAAACATAGAAAATCTACGGCACATTACAGGCCCTTCACCCCACAATGCTCTGCTGACCATGTAACCTACTCTAGAAGCTGCCTAGAATTTCCCTACCGCATAGGCCTCTATTTTTCTCAGCTCCATGTACCTACCTAAGAGTCTCTTAAAAGACCTTATTGTATCTGCCTCCGCCACCCACCACTCTGTGAGAAAGACTTACCTCTGACATCCCCCTTGTACCTGCTTCCAAGCACCTTAAAACTATGTCCCCTCATGCTAGCCATTTCAACCCTGGGGAAAGATCAATGCCTCTCATCATTAGAGCAAGAGGATTAGACAGATGAGAATTCAGAGAATATTGTGAAATGTTAGATGTGGAATATGGCGATCTCGTCCTTCATTGCGAGGTGCGTTGGCCTTCTAGAGGACAGGTTCTGAGTAGATTTTGGAAACTGAAAAACACTGTTCATAACTTTCTAGAAGAGAAAAATGAGCTGCCTGAGGAAAGAGCCCTTTTATGTGATGACAATTGGCTAGTTGATTTAGCATTTTTAGTTGATGTTACCAGCCATCTCAGTGATCTAAATTTGAAACTCCAGGGCAAGAACAAATTGTTTCCTAGCTTAGTAAATGATATCAATGCATTCAAGATGAAGTTAAAGTTTTTTTTGATTCTTTAGATTCTATTATCTCGTCATACCTATGGAAGGGTAAACAGCCCAGACTCAATAAAGCTCATCTCCAAAAGCCTAAAAGAGAAGGTGGCTTGGCATTGCCTAATTTTCGTTCATATTATTGGGCAGCCAATATTCGTAATATTATCTTTTGGTCCTACTTTTATAACCAGTCTGTTCGTCCAACATGGGTGGCAATGGAATTAAATGTTTCTAAGAAATTATCTATTCCAGCTTTACTTGGATTTGTTCTTCCTTGCCAATTGCCAAAATCTATTATCAATACTGTAATCAGGCATACTCTGAGAATATGGGCTCAATTTAGAAAATACCATGGTCTTTATAGTTTTTCCCTCTCTAGTCCTATTCTATACAATCATTTATTTCAACCGTCTATGCAGGATTCCACATTCCAAGACTGGTGTAGGAGAGGTATCAGGCGTTTTGAAGATCTTTTTATAGACAATCGGTTTGCATCTTTTGAACAGTTGTCTATAAAGTTTAATTTACCAAATACTCATTTTTTTTTAGATATCTTCAAATTAGACATTTTATTAGCCCTTTAATACCACATTTTCCTGAACAACCTGATAAAAATGTTGTAGACTTGTTTCTTCAAATGAACCCCTTGGGCAAAGGCGTAATTTCTACTATTCATGTTAAATTTATGATTCTCAGATGAGCCCCTTGTGATAAAATTAAAACTGCCTGGGAGCATGACTTAGGTTTTTCTTTGTCCGACAAGGTTTGGGATTCAATTCTTAAATCCATCAATTCAATCTCCTTATGTGCTCGTCATTGTCTCCTGCAGTTTAAAGTCGTCCACAGGGCTCATATGTCCAAAACCAAATTGGTGAAGTTCTATCCTGATATTAGTCCCTGGTGTGATAAATGCAAAGGAGGTGAGGCCTCCCTTTTCCATTTGTATTGGGCCTGTCCTACTCTGGAAAAATTTTGGAAAGATGTTTTTTTAACTTTATCTTCTATATTAAATTGTCATTTGGAACCTGATCCTTTGTTTGCTCTTTTTGGTATTCTTCGAGACCCTGACAAGCATTTGACCCTGGCTAAACAACGAACATTGTCTTTTGCCTCTCTTCTAGCCAGACGAGCAGTACTCCTTAAATGGAGAGATGTAGTTCCCCCTACCCATGCTCAATGGCTTAGGAATATTATGTCTTGTTTAGATCCGAAAAGATTCACTACTCACTTTCTAATTCGGACATAAAGTTCCATAGGGTGTGGGGATCTTTTCTCAAATATTTTCATAACTCTCACCTAGATTGACAGGTGTTTGTTCTTTTTTCCCTTGATAATCGGCCCCTACATTTCCAGCTTTTTTTTAACTTTTGTTTTTTTCTGATCAGGTAGCAGGCTGCCCCCTTTTTTTATTACAATATGTAGTTCTGGGGCAATAAAAGTGTATCTCATATGATGGTTAGCTTGGAGTTGGATAGGTGATGGATTGGGTGCTTTTCTTCCTTTTTCTCTTTTTTTTTCCTTTTTTACTATGGGTGACTTGCTCATTTGTTAACACATGTATTATTGTTATTTTTGTTTATATGGCAATGATCCTTCTACATATATTATTGATTTTCTTTTCTTCGTTGTAGTTTGTAGAAAATTATAAATAAAATATTTTTAAAAAGAAGTTAAAACTGTTCACCCCTCAGTTAGAAAATGAGGATTTGAGCCATTTTCTGCACTTGAAAGAGCAGAGTGAATGCGCAGAAGATCATGGCAATTTTACACAATATATTGAAAAAATCAGGTTATTGCAAGAGTCATTTGAAAGTCTTTTTCGTGATTTTGCTAAAGAAGACTGCATACTTGCATTTATAAACCCATTTTCACTTAGTGAACAAAAAATCATGAAGATGCCTAGTAACATACAAATGGAACTTATTGACTTGAAAACAAATTCATTATTGAACATGAATTTTTTTAAAAAAAAATTTTATTAGTTTAATTTTACAAAATTAAAAACCCCAAATCCCAATGAGGAGCATTAATACAGTGCAAGATTAAGCATACAATAACAATATGCTACAAAGGAAGAGAATTTAACAAAAAACCACCTAAATTAAAGACAAGTGAGCTTAGTGTCCTCCCCAAGCCCCACAACACAAGAAAAAAAACAACTCCAGACCAACCACCACACAGTATAAAGAGTATAAGTCCAGACAGTCAAACTCCAAGACTGTGAATACACTTAGCAACAGAGGATAATAATGCCTACTACCAAAAAAAAGGGAGCTGAAAGCAAGGGACCGAAAAGAAGAAAAAAAAGAAAAAAAAACCCTAGTCAAGAGGAAGGTTATGAAAGTACTCGATAAAAGGTCCCAGACCTTATGGAACTTTAGATCCGAATTGAGAACTGAATAATGAATTTTTTCGAGGTCCAAGCAGGCCATAATGTCGTTAAGCCATTGCGCATGAGTGGGCGGGGCAACATCTCTCCATCTAAGGAGGATCAAGCGTCTAGCCAGGAGAGAGGCAAAGGATAGTATTCGGCATTTGGTCAGACCCAGACATAAATCTGTCTCGCCCCAAAAACCGAACAGAGCAATTAAGGGGTTAGGTTCTAGGTGCTGATACAGAATACCCGATAATGTAGTGAAGACATCTTTCCAGAATTTCTCCAAGCTAGGACAGAACCAGTACATATGGATGAGAGAGGCCACGCCCCTCTTGCATTTATCACAGAGCGGACTAATGCCAGGGTAGAATCGAGATAGTTTAGATTTAGACATATGGGCTCTATGAACAATCTTAAACTGTAAGAGGCAATGGCGAGCACAAAGGGAGGTTGAGTTAACCGATTTGAGAACTGAGTCCCAGCTCTCCTCGGATAAGGAGATATTTAAATCCTGCTCCCAGGCCATTTTAATTTTATCCACAGGGGCCCGTCGTAAGGCTGCTAGTTTATCTCGGATAATTGAAATTAAACCTTTACCTAGTGGATTAATGGAAAGAAATAGGTCCATAGCATTTTTTGCAGGCATTTCAGGAAAGTTAGGAATTAAAGGAGCAGTAAAGTGTCGGATTTGGAGATATCTGACAAAGTGAGCGTTAGGCAGGTTGAACTTATGAACATGAAATTTGATGAGCTTCCTGATGCATCATCAATAACTCTCTGAGACGTGAGGCAAGATATAGGCTTTTATTGGCTGGAAGAAAGAACAAGCAGCAATTGACCACCATACTACTTCCTGGAGACTGAGGGCAGGGCTCAGGCCCCAATCGCCTTTATACAAGGGTCTGTGGGAGGAGCCACAGGAGCAGTCAGCAGGGGGGGCGTGTCCAGACAGGTATATGTAGTTCACCACATTCACCCCCCCCCCCTTTGTTTTAAAAGAAAGTCCCTATGGGGCGAAGTTTCTTACAAGTATATTTACAGGTTAAGTCTATCAGGTGGTCGAATCTGTCGCTGCGATCTACGTAGCACCGGCTGTGATTGCACAGGTGCCGGTGGTGATTGCACTGGAGACGGTGGTTGTGCTGGTTCCGGCCTGACTGGAGGTGTCAGCCCACTAGGCGTCAGTGATCCCTCATGCGTGTGCGAGGTGCCTGGTATATGCGTGTGCGAGACGCCCGGTATAGGAGTGTCGTGAGGAGTCGGTATAGGGCTTGGTGTGCGCGGTGTCACCTCGGGTACAGGGTTCATAGTTACCGTGGAGTGTTTGCTGCTCCTGCGGGCGCCAGGTCGCGGATGGAGACCGTGTCCTCCCGCCCATCAGGTAAGACCACGTAGACATACTGGGGGTTCGCATGTAGAAGGTGAACCCTCTCGACCAGCGGAGAGTATTTATTGCTCTTCACATGTTTCCGGAGCAGCACTGGCCCTGGGGATGTCAGCCAAGCCGGTAGGGTGGTCCCAGTGGCAGACTTCCTGGGAAAAGAAAAGAGGCGCTCATGAGGGGTGGCATTGGTGGACGTACATAACAGGGAGCGGATAGAGTGGAGTGCCTCAGGGAGGACCTCCTGCCATCGAGAGACCGGCAACCCTTTTGACTTAAGGGCTAAAAGTGTGGCCTTCCACACTGTGACATTCTCCCTCTCCACCTGTCCATTTCCCCGGGGATTATAACTCGTGGTCCGACTAGTAGCAATGCCCCTAGCCAGCAGGTACTGGCGCAGCTCGTCACTCATAAAGGAGGACCCTCTATCACTATGGATATAGCAGGGATATCCGAACAGAGTGAAGAGCTGGCGCAGGGCTTTTATGATGGACGTGGCAGTGGTGTCGGGGCAGGGGATGGCAAAGGGGAACCGCGAGTACTCGTTGATAATGTTGAGAAAGGAGGCATTGCAGTCGGTGGAGGGGAGGGGGCCCTTAAAGTCAACACTCAGTCGCTCAAAGGGGCGAGTGGCCTTGATAAGTTGCGCCTTTTCAGGACGGTAGAAGTGCGGTTTGCACTCAGCGCAGACTTGGCAGTCCCTGGTCATCGTCCTGATGTCCTCAAGGGAGTACGGCAGGTTCCGGGCTTTCATGAAATGGTAAAATCGGGTGACCCCCGGGTGGCAAAGATGTGCATGGAGGGCGTATAGCTGGTCGAGCTGTGCGCTGGCACACGCTCCCCGGGATAGGGCATCAGGGAGCTCATTGGGCGTAATAGGAAAAGAAGCCCAGGCACCGTCTGAGGGCTTTGAGGGTGGTGGGAAGAGGGAGTTCTAACAGGGGGCGCATACGGTCAGGATCAGGGCCAATGACCTCGTTCTCCACGACATACCCAAGGATAGCGAGTCGGGTGGTTCAAATGTCACAAACGCTTCCAACATGATTAATTTCTGGCAATCATTACCCTGTGAACATTTTCCAGAACTAAGAAAATTTGCCCAGAGTTATATCTGCCGTTTCGGAACGACGTACAGATGTGAACAAGCATTTTCAGCCATGAAATTGATTAAAAACAAAACGAGGTTGCAATTGACTGATTCAAATTTCAAGAATTCCCTGCTGTTCTCAGTAACTAATTTAACTCCAAACATTAAAAGTTTGGCGAAATCAAAACAGACTCAAAAGTCTCAATAAGGTAAGTAATGTTTATCTTGTTTTTATATTAAATCAATATATCATGTAAAATGCTAAATATGTCTATATTAACACATTTTTACAAGAATTGAATGGGGGTACAAGAATTGTATGGTGCATCCAAACTCATGCATGGAAAAAATTGACGCATGAAATGTAAAAGGTTGGCCACCCCTGTCTTATATAGCTGTAACATAACCTCACGGCTCTTGAACTCAATCCCATGGTTGATGAATGCTAACACATCATATGCCTTCTGAACAACATTGTCAACCTGCACAGCAGCTTTGAGTGTCCTATAGACATGGACCCCAAGATCTCGCTGATCTTTACATTGCCAAGAGTCTTACCTTTAACATTATCTAATTTGACCTACCAAAATGAGCCACTTCACACTTATCTGGGTTGAACTCCATATGCTCCACCCAGTTCTGCATCCTATCAATGTCCTGCTGTAATATCTTACAACCCTCCAGACTACTTACAACAGCCCTAACTTTTGTATCATCAGCAAACTTACTAACCCACCCTTCTACTTCCTCATTCAGGTCATTCTACATAGTTGACATTTCTTGCTGGCATAGCTTTATCTATTAAAGTAAGTTTATTTTGCAATCACATCTATGTGAATGTTATTTATTTGTTTGTTTGTCTGTCTGTCCATTTATTCACTTTGAGATACAGTGCAGAATAGGCCCTTCTAGCCTAATGAGCCGTACCACCCAGCCATTTACTGTTTTAACATATTGATTGAAATTTTTAACAATTCTGCCTGCTTCACATTTAGCTTGCCCTACAGATTTATTTTTGAGTAGGCAGTCAGAAAACACATCCTTTAAGTCTTTAAAGCTCTCCTTCCCAAGTTCTGACTATTGTCGTAACTTCCCCACTCGATGACCTGTACTTCTGCAACGGTGTGATGACAATCCCAAAACCCATGACATCACCTATGGACAAGGGTAGAAGGTGAAGGGTGCTCCTGTACCTGCAGGCTTCTTTGCAAGGGACACGCCACCTCACATATCACCACTCCTTCAACATGGTTCATTCTAAATCTTGCAGCTTCATATTCAATAGTACCTCCACTAGAAGGGCAGCAGTAGTTTGACAGTCTTCATGAATGGTCACCGAATGCTGGCTTTGCTGATGATGCCCATATCCCAACAAATGAATAAATTAAAAACAAAGCATGGGACATATCAAAGTCTTACTGCGAGCAACTATTTATCTCAAGGAAGAACGAAAGCATTTGCATTTAGATAGTGCCATTCAAAGTTCAAAGTAAAATTCATTATCAAAGTACAAACATGTCACCACGTACAACCTGAGATTCTTTTTCTGCGGGCATAATTAGCAAGTCTATAGAACAGTAACTGTAAACAGGATCAATGAACAACAAACTGTGCAGGTGTAAATGTAAATAAATAGCAATAAATAACGAGAGCATGAAATAACACGATAAAGAGTCCTTAAAGTGAGATCATCGGTTGTGGAAACACCAGAAGTAAAATGAATGTAGTTATCCTCTTTTGCTCAAGAGCCTGATGGTTGAGGGGTAGAAACTGTTCTTGAACCTGGTAGTGTGAGTCCTGAGGCAGAGAAGAGAGCATTGCCTAGGTGGTGAGGATCTTTGATGATGGATACTGCTTTCCTACAGCAGAGTTTCATGCAGATGTGCTCAATGTTGGGAGGGCTTTATCCATTCTGTACTGGGCCAAATCCATACCAGGCCATAATGCAGCCAGTCAATGCACTCTCCACTACGCCTCTATAGAAACTTGTCAAGGTTTTTGATATCATGTCGAATCTCTGCAGAATCCGAAGGAAGTAGAAGTGCAGTCATGCTTTCTTTGCATGATGAGTGCAGGACAGATCCTCTGAAATAGTAACACCCAGGAATTTAAAGTTGCTGACCCTCTCCCCCTCTGAACCTCTGATGATTACTGGCCCATGGACCTCTGGTTTCCCTCTCCTAAAGTCTACAATCAGTTCCTTGGTCTTAGTGACATTGAGTGAGTGGTTGTTGTTATGACACCACTCAGCCAAATTTTCAGCATCCACAACAATACTGTCATCAGCAAACTTGTATATGGTGTTGAAGTTATACTTAGCCACACAGTCAGAGGTGACTGTTCTCTATAGGTCATTCATGACCTGATACTCCAACATACTTTACAGCCAAAGTGCCATCCCTGTTGCCATGTAATATTCACTACAATTGAACAACCTTCATTTCCTTCAGATGTTGATCATGAAGTATGACATCTCCTCTGCACCTGCTCCCCAGCATCTTAAACCTGTGTCCTCTTGTAGCAACCATTTCAGCCCTGGGAAAAAGCCTCTGACTATCCACACGATCAATGCCTCTCATCATCTTGTACACCTCTATCAGGTCACTGCCCATCCTCTGTTGCTCCAAGGAGAAAAGGCCGAGTTCACTCACCCTATTCTCATAAGACATGCTCCCCAATCCAGGCAACATCCTTGTAAATCTCCTCTGCTTATATGGCTTCCACATCCTTCCTGTAGTGAGGTGACCAGAACTGAGCACAGTACTCCAAGTGGGGTCTGACCAGGGTCCTATATAGCTGCACCATGAGTGTGTGGAATGGGCTGCCGGCAGCGGTGGTAGAGGCGGATATGATAGGATCTTTTAAGAGACTTTTGGATAGGTACATGGAGCTTAGAAAAATAGAGGGCTATGGGTAAGCCTAGTAATTTCTAAGGTAGGGACATGCTCGGCACAACTTTGTGGGCTGAAGGGCCTGTATTATGCTGTAGGTTTTCTATGTTTCTATTGTAGAGATTTAAACATGGACCAATTAACTTTTAAATAACTCCAGGAAATGTGGATACAGAAGAACTTTCCCACAAAGGGGCAGAGTCATTTCCCTACAGATTCCCTCCAGGGAATTATTGATGCCAATGAGGAAAGGAATACTATAATAAAATCATTGATCCATATTTCACTATAGCCTATTTTGTGTGATTTAATTTAGCATTCTCATCCTTGCAAAACAGTGCACTTTCCAACTTGGCTGGAGTAACGCAATTTCTTATATTGTTCCTTTTGACACAGAAGGGTGTCATTCAGCTCATCAGAGTGTTCTCATAAGTCCTATCTCCCTGTATCCTAGTCTCTTTCACCTGCCTATCAGTGTCCGTCGATTCCATTTCCACTCACTACAGATATTTTACAGTAGCCAATTAACCTGCCAATTGAAGGGAGACCCATGTGGTCACAGGGAGAACCTGCAAACCCCACACAGGTGACACTAGACATCTAGACTTAACCCAGGTCATTGGAGCTGTGAGGCAGTGGCCACTGTGCCATCCTATGAGGCATTGTCTAGGCCAGGAGTGACAAACTTTTTTGAGAACATGTGCCCAAATTGATGATAACCTTCTAAAAAATTTCTCTTGCATGCCATGGTAATTTTGAGCAGAGTGTCAGATCTGGTGATTTTCGATCCACAGGTTCGTTTAGGAGTTCAAGAATGAGTTGAAAACTTGTGCTTCACAATTATTTATTGAAAGAAAGTTTAAAACAAAGGAACAGGCACAGTGCACATGGCAATAGTTATTACCAGGAGATGAGCAAAAACTAAAAAAAAAGAGCTTAAGAAAAAAAACAAAGACGGTGATTTTTGCAGAAATAGACACTTTTATACCAAGATAAGACAAATTCTTGAGATATGGGAGGGCCTATTGGAAGACACACAGGTGTAGTATGTTTAACAGTTAGCTAATGAAAAATGAAAGATGATAAATTGTTATGTAACTGTTATATCTTTTTACCACCTGTAGGAGAGTCTAACACCACATATCGTGAAAAATACAGTTATAATGAAACCACAAATTCAGTCTTGTTAAAAGATCATCAATTAGTACCTTATTAAAAGCATAAAGAACAACCGATTCCAACAATACCTGCTTTGATTCTAAATCAGACATTTAGAATCATTAAATCTGGAATTCAGAGGCAGAAAAACTTAAAGTGTCTACAAGAGTAATCAAAAACTACTTTCATTTGTATAATATCAAAGAATATATCTTCAAAGCATTTATAGCATTACATCATGGTTGGACACATCAGGCACACTTATAGGAGCTTGATGGGTTTGGATTATTCTGGTGATGATCACTTGAAGTCTCACAGCACTTGTCTTAATCTGGTGTCACTTTAATTTGCTTACAGTGGCTGATGCGTATCCACTTACGTTTACCTTCTACCTTGACTGCTGAATTGGTAAGTAACAGTATTTGGTAAGGTTCTTCCACTGAGCTCCCAGTGGTTTCTTAACCAGGATCCACTCGCCAGGAATCAGGGTGTTTCCTCCTTCCAATGGACTATTCCAAGCAGTATAAACCTGCTGGGAAGCCTACTGAACAGCTTGGGTTAATTACACAATAATCAACCAAGCTATCTTCCATAACGTGTATATATCAGCCTCTGAGATCAAGGGCCCCCAGTAGTGACATAGATCACCCTGTTACCCCTTCAAATTGACTCATTTTGTTTTCTTGTTTGGGGTTGCCCTGATGTTACATAAAAGCAAACTAAGAACTGTAGGCCATGGTACACCTTCCTTGTGATACTTAGTCAGCCATTGTTTGATGACGCCATTCATTATTTCAACTTGTCTGGATGACTCTGGATGATGCAGACAATGAAAAAACCATTCAATGTTCATCAGTTGACATAATTCTTGACAAACACTCCCAGTGAAATGCGTTCCTTGGTCAAAGTCAATCTGGCACAGCAATCCCCATCTAGGAATATAGTCCTGACTCAGAGCCTTGGCTTTGTGTGTAGCAGTAGTTTTTCTTACTGTGCTGGCTTGCACACATCTTGAAAGTTTGTCCACTATTAATGGGACATCTGAATATCCTTGGCACTTTGGTAAAGTAATGTAGTCCACGTGTAGATGTAAAAGTGGACCAGGTGGGGCAGCAGCACCTAGTTGTGGTGGTTTTTCCACCGATCCGGGGTTTGTTTTCTGCCATGTCATACATCTCTCAACTGTTTGTCAGGCTTGCATCCTGATCTTTGGATTCTGCCACCATCAGGAGAATCTGTCAATCATCTTTTGCACTTCAGTGTGTCTGAAGGAGTGTACCTGTGCCAGATAAGGAAGCAGTTCAGTTGGGGCCACTAGTCTATATCTCCATACTCCATCGCTGTTCAACAACCTACTATTTTCCATCCAGGACCACTTCTCTTAGTCTAAGCATTGATTTTGCATTTCTCAAATATCTTGTATGTTTGTCTATGATACAGAATTCAACTTGGTTTCCATAATTTCTGTTATCAGATTTTCTTCTATTTCTTCTTTTTTTATTTCATCCCTCACTGCCCTTTCTGCAGTTTTGTCTGCAAATGCATTTCTACGGTTTTCCATTGTGGCCACTTTAGAGTGGCCTTTGCATTTCAATACAGCAGCTTCTGACTTCCATTCATTCTCGTACCAGTTGGCCTTTCTTGATTGGAGTTCCCATGACGTAAGAAATCCTCGTTGTCTCCATAATTGTGCCATCAGATCAAAGATTCCCATTCTTTGTGAGGTAGGGGGTTGAACTTGTTGCTGACCTTGTAAGCTTTCAGCTCTGCTTGTTGTGTAGAGGTGCTGGGGCCATGTTTCCTAAGGCCATCACTTCATTTTCTGTGACAACAGCCCAAGCAGCCATTCAGATTCCTCCCTCAATGGCTGAGGAGCCATCAGTGTACAGAATCAGATCTGGGTTCTATAAAGGAACTTCTTTATGGTAATTGGCATCTTCTTGACATGTTATTGTTCCTGCAGAGTCATGATCATCATAATCTTCCATGTCCACTGGCAACAGTGTAGCTGGATTCACTGGATTTGCTCGTTGGATGACGATATTAGGTGCCTCAAGAACAGTGGACCACTGAGCAGCTGTCACTTGAGAGGGCAGCCCTGTTTATAGTCTGGTAAGTATGCACTGAGTGTTAATATCGAACATTTAAAGTCTGCTCTTGCACAATGTTAGAAACATTCCTGACTGCCAGGTAGGTTGTCTGCACTGCTTGTAGACGTGAACCCCCATCAAAAGGCCAGAGTAATAACCAACAGGACGCTGCTGATCTCCGTGCTCTTGTCATGTAGCAAGGCTTCTTGTTGTCATACCGAGTAAATGGTCTTCCCATATCAGGGACTCCCAAAGCAGGTGCAGTGCTCAATATCACCTTTAAAGTTTGAAAAGTTTCCATTTGTTCTTCGTTAAGAGTCACAGTATCATCGAGGAACTTGCTGTCTTTCAACAGACTAGTGAGGGGTTGAGCAATATCAGCAGATGAATCGCCCCATGCTCTGTTGTAGTTGCACAAAACCAGAAATGATCAAAGTTGCTGGACTGTTCCAGGTGGCTTTGCATAATCTTTAGCGATTTCTCATTTGCCTTGGAAAATTTTGTGTTCCAAGTAAATCACTTCCCCGTGCTGCAATTGTGCCTTGGCCAAATTTGCTTTGTGTCCTTTGAAGGCCAGATAATCAAACAAATAAAGGATATCATGTTTATACTAATCTGTAGCCTCAGAGGCAATCAAGATATCATCCACATATTGTATGATAGTTGAGTCACTGCCTGGAAAGTCCCTTAGATATTGTCTCAAGGCCATGTGGTAGACATAAGCTGTCTGAATTTTGCTCTATCAAGGCAAACAAGGGCTGCATGGAAGGACCTAGTCATTTTTATGACCTTGACCATGTGTCTACTACATCTGAAAGTCAACAGAGGTCTCTGTTGAGTCAGTGTTCTATCCATTTTGCAGTTCATTGGAGATCCCAAGGTGGCGCTGTTTCTGGGGACTATTCAGTGTTGGCTGCATTCCAACGTTAATTACATCACTGTTAATACTGCCCATTAGGTTGGCAGAACCGTCCACCAAAAGTCTCTGCTGTACGTTGCAACCTTGTTTCAGTCTGTCCTGTAACTCTGAACAGTGTGTCTTGATACAGCTGTTTTCTCACTCATTCGGCTGACAGGGAGATTTGTTCATTAGACTTTTTACTGTCTATTCCTTCAACATGTTACACATTACTTCCTTTTGCCCCAATTGATTAGTTAAATTATTTACTTGCTCAGTCAATTCACTGTGTGTTTCTTTTAGTTCAAACACTTGATTTTCTAACTTGGCACGTTCACATTTAAATTCATTTATTTGACTTCCTAGCTTGGCGCACTCACGCTTTCTGAGCTCTGATAATACTGCAAGCGTCCAGGCAGTTTAAGACCTTAAGACATAGGAGGTGAATTAGGCCATTTGGCTCATCGAGTCTGCTCTGCCATTCCATCATGGCTGATCCTTTTTATTCTCTCCTCAGCTTTTTTATCTCCTGACCACATTTTTGAATTATTTCATACCTTTTCAACATCATCATAAGCCAATTTTCAAAAGCACATTTCTTCTGGATGTTTTCATTAATCGCATTAAATTCTTATACTTTATTCAGATAAGCACTTAAACCCTCAGTTATCTATTTTCTCACAGCTGGAGATTCTGCAGTTTGTTTCTCAACTTTGACTATTATTCTAGTTTGATCTCAATGAGTACTCTTCACTTAGACATCAGTCACGGTTGCTAGAATGTGTGACTAGAGTTACACTCAAAAATATAACACTAGAGTTAGAGCCCAAAACATCAATAGAGTCACAACCCAAAATATTGTAGTAGAGTTGTGCCCAAAAGTCCTCAGTAGAGGTGCAACCTGAAGTATTTAGAGTTATGCCCAAAAGGTATCAATAGAGTTACGAACCAGAATATTTAGCACATATTCGCCACAGATAACAAAATAAAATAGAGTTTTCTTCTCATTCTTAAACTTCCTTCAGATAGTGTACCGAAGCAGAATCAAACGATTTCTCTGACAATTCAGGAATGGAGGATGTTCTTCTTTGTCTGAGTAATTTTCAAACTCCATCCTGTTTGTGTTGCCAAAATTGTTGGCACTGGTGATTTTCAATCTGCAGATTCTTTTACGATTTCAAGAACTGGTTGAAAACTTGTTGCTTCATGATCGTTTATTGAAAGTTTAAAACAAAGAAGCAGGCACAGAGCACGTGACAATAGTTACTACTAGGAGATGAGTAGACACTAAAGGAAAGAAACAAGGAGCAACGATGGCAATTTTTGCAGCAACAAGACACTTCTATACTGAGTTAAGGTAAATTCCTAGGATAAGGGGGGTCTATGGGAAGACACACAGGCATAGCATGTTTAACACTTACCCGTTATGTAACTGTTATATCATTTTACCACCCATTGGTGGAGTTTAACAACACTTATTGTGAAAAATACAAGTGTTATATTAGTGAAACTACAAATTCAGTCCAGCTAAAATATTAGTTTAATTAATACCTTATTAAAAACATAAAGAACAACTGATTCCATCAAGAGTTTATCATTAGTTAATGAATTAGTAACAATAATTTTTGATTTTTAAGGAAAAAGGATGAGTCCTGTTGCATATTTACATGTATTAATTGTTTTACTATTAATAAAAGTATAACTTTTATAAATGAAATAAATGAAGCATTTTAGAATACCTGTTTAAAATTCTTAGTATTAATCTTTTAGAAATACAACTGAAGAGTAAAATTATTTCTAAATAATATTGCTATCCATATACTGATGTGTACACCAGGTCTGCAAGGATTTTAAAATGTATAATCCAACATCACGTGTTCTTGCAACCATCTAGCCGGCACTATGCTGGTATGACATGTTTCCTGTGAAAATGTCTCACTTCTTTTGGATTGTAACAGATCATTTGCTGCCTCATTTGGCATGTTGTGTACTAACAGATTTTTTTGTGTGTGCCATCTTGGGCCGTAGTTTCGGCAGCCCTAGGTAGGCTGCTTGCTGGAGTGATCATTTCACCATTTATCCATACCCAAGGGTCTTACTTGTTGGGATTTTCTTGGTGCAGTGTCAGCTGGTGGATTATTTTCACAGTTGACTTTAAGTACAATTGCTGGAAGGTGCCATGTATTCTAACATCAGAGAAAAGCCACAATTAATCTATTCTTTGTGGACCTCAGAATATGGTGATTTTGTACAGGCAGTTAGGAAGGGAAGGGCAATCTGTGGGCATTTCAGGCATTAGATTCCAAAGGCAAATAGTGATGCCCTGACTTACAGTGAGATATCATGTTGTTCAAACAATTGTCTCTAATGCCTGTCAAAGAATGAAATCTGCCGACCTTACGGGGTCTGGCCAATAGGTAACTCTGCAGTGTTTCAAATGGTTCATTAAACCACTTATTTCAGGGCAATTAGGGAGAGGCAATAAATGCTGGCCCGTGTTCCCTGAATAAGTAACATAAAGTATCAAACAAGAAAAAAACCCTATTATCTATGAAAATTAACTTCTTGCAGATGCTGGAAATCAAAATCAAAAGTGAATTGGAAGCATCCAGTACGCCAGGTTGTGGAAAGGGAAACAGAGTCGATATTTCAGGTCTGAGTTCCTTTGTCAAATAGAAATCCCTATAATCTACCCTGTCTGTCAACCACATATGATTAAATCTGTTATGGTCTGCATGCGGCCCTTTAATAATCTGAGAAATTCTTTCGTAAAATTCCTTTTGTCTTCCTGCCCCCCCCACACCTCCAGTGACACCTTGTTCCCCAAGCATACGTCCCAACTGCCTCTCCAACTTTTTCACAGTCTGTGATATTCCCATCCTGCTTCTTACAGACTTCCATTCACTCAGTCATGTTCAGAACCCGATGTTTCATAACTCACCATCGATCTCCTCTGACTTTATGCACAAACATAAAGTGAAATTCCTTTAAAATGCAGCACTTCCAGAGTTACAGTTAATGAACTTCCATCTAGTGGTTAAGCCAGCAGCTGAAAGCACAGCTGTGAGTCACAGGAGGGCAATGCCCAAATAAGGAGAGCTGGTGTACATATGAGTTTGTTATAGAGTGATGATTAAATGCGATTGCCTCATAACAATAATGACTTCACTTAATTTTCTATAATATATTTTGATTTTATCATACTATGACAATGCTGGTGTGTGCCAGCACAGGCATGGTGGTTTGCAACCTTGCATGTGAGTCATACCTCTGTGGGGTTGAGAATCACGCCAGCGACTTGAGCTCTAGACAACAGCAATACATATGTCAGGCTGCTGTTGATCAACTACGGTTTGCTGTTAAATGCCACCATCCTCTCCAAAACCTGGGCCTCCCTCTGCAACTGGATCCTTGATTTCCTCACCAGGAGACCAGTCAGTGCAGATCAGAAACAGCATCTCCTCTTTGCTGACGATCAACACTGGCGCACCTCAAGGATGTGTGCTTAGCCCCCTGCTCTACTCTCTCTACGCCGATGACTGTGTGGCTAGACACAGCTCAAATGCCATCTATAAATTTGCAGATGTTGTTGGCAGAATCTCAGATGGCGATGAGGAGGCATACAGCAGTGAGATAGGTCAGCTGGTTGAGTGCACTCAACATCAGCAAGACCAAGGAATTGACTGTGGACTTCAGGAAGGGGAAGTTGGGAGAACACACACCTGTCCTCAGTGGAAAGGGTGGGCAGTTCTATGTTTCTGGGTGTCAACATCTCAGAGAATCTATCCTGAGCCCAACATTGATGCAATCATGAACAAGGCATGCCAGCGACTCTACTTCATCAAGAGTTTGAGGAGATTTAGTATGTCATCAAAGACTCTAGCAAATTTCTACAGATGTACCATGGAGAGCATTCTGACTGGTTACATCACAGCATGGTATGGAGCCTCCAATGCACAGGACAGCAAAGAGGGTTATAGACTCAGACAGCTTCACCGTGGGCACAACCCTCCTCACCTTCAATGACATCTTTAAGAGGTGGTGCCTCAAGTAGAGTGGCATCCGTCATTAAGGACCCTCACCGCGCGAGATGTGCCTTATTCTTATTACATCAGCTGGAGGTACAGGAGCTTGAAGATCCACATGTTTCAGGAACAGCTCCTTCCCCTTCACCATCAGATTTCCAAATGGTCCATGACCTGAAGAACACAACCTCATTATTTGTCTTTTGCACTGTTTGTTTATTTTTGAAATTTACAGTAATTTTTATGTCTTTCACTGTACTGCTGCCACAAAAGCAACAAATTTCATGACGTACAATATGTCAGTGATAATAAACCTGATTCTGATTTTGATTGTCCAGTGTAAAGGTCAGTGAAGTGGAGCTTTTCAGTGGAAATGTAAATCCAATGCCATCTTTGCTTTCTCCTATCTTTGGACACTGAGTGTGGGATATCTCCCCAGTTACATTTATTCCTCATCAACATGGCTGAAAACAGACCAGCTGGTGATTACGGCATTGCCATTTGTAGGAGTTTCATGTGCACAATCCGGTTACTGCACATTCTGCATTACATGGGACTAATGTTCAAAATGACTGTAAAGTATTTAGGTGAAAGGCACTGTAAAGGTGCAAGATTTTTTTTCCCTCTTCCATACCAAATTTTTTGACCAGTAAAAAAAATTTAACTTTTTTTACTGTCTCAGCCCGAAACATCGACTGTACTTCTTTCCATAGATGCTGCCTGGCCTGCTGCGTTCCTCCAGCATTTTTTGTGCGTTGCTTGCATCTCCAGATTTTCTCTTGTTTGTGACTTAGGTTCGAACCCGATCTCTGGTGCAGCCTGGGTTTTTCTCCTGTGATTGTGTGTGTTTCTGTCTTGGTGATGTGGGAATGTGGTGTAAACGGGTGCTCCTGTGTTCCTCATTGAACATAGAGAGATACAATATGGAAACAGAACCTTACTGTCTCTCGTTTTTTTATACCCCTCCATTCCCATCATCTCCTCCCCCCCCCCCCCCGATACTACTCCTCACCTACAAACTGGGGCAATTAACCCACTGACCCACGTGTCTTTGGGATGTGGGAGGAAACTGGAGCGCCTCGTGGGAAACCCACGCAGTCATTAAGAGAGCATGCAAATTCCACACAGACAACAGCCGAAGTTTGAATCGAAGCCGGTTCTTAACGCGCTATGAGGCAACAGCTCACTGTGCCGCCCAAATGGATCCGAAGTCACAAACTGCTACCACCAGATTGTTAATTAATTTTTACTTAATTATTTGCATTTACGTACATTCTCTCGATGCCGTATATCAAGATCGAGGTTGCAATTCTGAATACTAATCTCATAACTGTCATACTCACATGTGCAGTTGAAATCTCTGTGGGAATTTGGCTTGTCCTCTCAGAGCTGTAGTAATGGAGACTTGGGACGAGTTACCCAGCTGCAGATGGAGATACAAGAGGCGCCAGGAGCTGGCACAGGAATGAAGCGGGGCAGCGGGGCGGCGGGGGTGGGGGGTGCGCGCGCCTGCGCGCGGAAGGGCGAGCTGGATGGAGGTTCGATGTCTCAGGTTGACACCCTTCATTTGGACTGAAAGTCACGGGGAGGTCGCCGGTATAAAGAAGTGACGGGAAGAAGAGGAGCAAGAGCCGGTGACTGAAATGTGGATCCAAGTGAGGAAGGGTGATAGGCTGTTGGAGGAGGGGAGAGTGGAAAGAGCAATAGAGGCTAGGAGGTGGTAGGTGGAGTCTAATGATACTGAACAGTCTGGCAACATTTCCAGAGCTGGGAATAGTGGATGGGGGTTTAAGCTTCAGTCAAATAACTGGATAGACACTTCCCCAGGTCTGTAACGTTTAGTCCTGTTGACAGACGACAACTCGGAGCTGTCATTTGGACCTTCAGGGCAAAGGGAGCCAATAACTGACAGGTTGTATAGCAAAGGCAATGTATGGAACTGAAACTCTTCACAATACATGTGAAAGTGAAATCTTACCTCACAACAAAGTTGGTAGACAGGAGGTCAGCAAATGGAAAGATCCATTAAGTTTAGCTGATCCGTCAAAGATATATTTGAAAAAAATGCTCATGGCTTTCTTTACAGGCATTACCTTGATGCCAAGAGTCTCAGTCCTGAGATTCATCTCTTTAGTTTAAAGCTGTAACAAGGTAGGATTTGAGTTCATTACCTCAAACTCCTCACAGTTTTGTTGTTCAATTATTTCACGTCCAATGTAAGGAAATTTGAATTGCTTTCTATAAGTGTATCCACCTCATCAATGGGATAAAATCTGGAACTGGATAGCAGGATGCTTTTGGTTCAAAGAGAAATAAACCTTTGTCAATATAACACCTACCTCATTTGACAACCCGATCAGTTCAGATAGAGTGAATTCCTTTAAGAGTATATTCTGGTTGATTTGCAAGGAAAATAACATTTTTTCCTCTCCCTCCCCTCTTCTTCTATTCCCCATTCTGGTCCTTTACCTCTTCTCACCTGCTTATCACTTCCCCCTGGGCCTCCTCCTCCATTTCTCCAATGGTCCACTCTCCTCTCCTATCAGGTTCCTTCCTCTTCAGCCCTTTACCTTTCCCTACCCACCTGGCTTCACCTATCATCTTCTAACCATCTTCCTTCCCCTCCCCCTCACCTTTTTATTCTTGTGTCTTTTCCAGTCCTGAAGAAGGGTCTTGGCCCGAAATGTCAACTGTTTATTCATTTCCGTAGATGCTGCCTGACCTGCTGAATTCCTCCAGCATTTTGAATGTGTAACATTGAACACTTCCCTGAAAACCCAGTGACAGTGCAAAACAATATCCTTGAAATAAGAAGGAATTGACAGAAGTTCTGAAAGTGAGGGATGGCACAAAGGAAGCCATTTGGCCCATTGGGCCTGTGCTGGCTCTTTGAAATAGTTTAATCCCAAGATTTGCAAAATTTTCCTTTCTATTCTCCTTGAAAGTTTCTTTTGAATTTGCGTCCACTGCCCTTCCAGCCAACAAATTCAGGAGCAAAATTTACTGTGTTTTTAAAAGTCTTTTCATTTTCCCCACCACATTAATACTGGAAATACAGAAGCCTGAAGGCACACACTCAGCGATTCAGGAACAGCTTCTGCCATCCTATTCCTAAATGGACATTGAACCCTTGGACACTACCTCACTACTTTTTATTGTTTCTGTTTCTGCACTATTTTTAATTTAACTATTTAATATACATACATATACTTACTGTAATTTATTTAATTAATTATTTATCCTATATTGCGTTGTACTACTACCACTAAATTAACAAATTTCATGATAGTGATAATAAACCTGATTCTAACATTATTTTGCCCATTTTTTAATTTACATTGCTCGACATGATGCAAAGCCGGCATTGATTGTCCAACCTTCACCACTGAGGCCATTGGTGATTCCAGAATCGTATGTTGGCCAGAATGGATAAGGTCATCAGAACCAGATAGAGAAGATCAGCACAGAAACAGGCCCCTCGACCCATTTAATCCATTTAAACTGCCCACTCCCATCAGCCTGCACCGGACCGTAGCCCTCCATACCCCCATTATCTGTGTACTTATCCAAACTTCTCTTAAATGTTGAAATTTCATACGCACCACTTGCACTGGCAGCTCGTCCACTCTCTCATAACCCACTGAGAGAAGAAGTTCCCCTTCATGTTCCCCTTAAACATTTTTAACTTTCACCCTTAATCCATGAGCTCTGGTTATAGTCCCACCCAACCTCAGCGGAAAAAAGCCTGCTTGCAGTTATTGTGTCTCTACCCCTCATAATTTTGTATACCTCTATCAAATCGCCCCTCAATCTTCTGTGTTCCAAGGAATACAGTCCTAACCTATTCAATCTTTCCTTATAACTCAGGTCCTCCAGACCTGGCAACATCCTTGTATAGGCCCAAAGTACAACAAGAGCTAGCTATGACCAAGATAGTTATGAAATGGTCTCCAGAGGCCATCGAGGCCTTAAAGGGCAGCTTTGTGGTTACTGACTGGAATGTGCTTTGTAAACCATATGGGGAGGACATTAACGGACTTACTGATTCCATCACTGGCAACATTAGCTTCGGTGTGGACACTGTGATACCATCAACGACTGTTCACTGCTTCCGTAACAACAAACCATGGGTCACCAGTGATCTAAAGGATCGTCTCAACCACAAAAACAGCCTTTAGATCAGGAGACAGGGAGGAAATGAAACGTGTGCAGAGGGAACTAAAGGAGAACATCAAGGTGGCTAAAGAGGAATACAGGAGAGAGCTGGAGAACAAGCTTGGGCAGAGTAGCACATGGGAGGTGTGGAGAGGCATGAAGAACATCACTGGCTTCAATCAGCCGGGCTGTGGAGACTCAGAATGCACCCGGGAATGGGCTAATGAGTTAAACCAATTCTTCAAAGGCTTGACAATTGCCCTCCTGTTCGTACTCCCCTCAGCACACCTGTCCAGGTGCAGAGGTACTCAATGCTCCCCCAGCACCAATGCCACCCCTCCTCCCCTCCAATTCAACATATGGATGAACAAAACATCTGTCTACATCCCTTCCTTGCCCTGCACATACCAACTGCTATCGTCCTAATCTTCACCTCCCCCAGCCCCTACCTTTCACCAGCTCCCCGGTAATCATGGACTCTCCTTCACCTCTGAGCAGGTGAGAAGGGCTCTAGGGAAACTCAGACACGGCAAAGCATCGGGACCGGACGGTGTGAACCCCAGGGTCCTGATGGAGTGTGCTGAGCAGCCGTGTGGAGTACTCCAACACACTTTCAATCTGAGTCTCAGCCTGGAAAGGGTCCCGACTGTGTGCAAAACATTATGTGTGGCCCCAATACCCAAGAAGGGCCAACCAAAAGTCTTGAATGACCACCGTCCAGTGGCCCTGACTTCACACATCATGAAGATCCTAGAGAGGCTGATCCTGGCTCACCTTCAACCCCTGATGAGATCGGCCCTTGATCCCCTGCAGCATACCTCGGACTTTAGATACAACACTGTCACGTCATCTGCAGTAATTCTCTGATGACTCAGCAATAGTTGGGTGTATAAAGGGAGGACGGGAGGATGAATACAGGGCCCTGGTGGAGGACTTTGTTGAATGGTGCAAGCTGAATCATCTGCAGCTCAACATCAGTAAGACAAAGGAGATGGTGATGGACTTTAGGAAGACTTAGCCCACACTGCTCCCTGTTAGTATTGATGGTGAGGACCTACAAGTACCTGGGCGGGGGGCACCTGGATATCTGACTTGAGTGGAACACCAACACAGAGACTGTGTACAAGAAGGGCCAGAGTTGTCTCTACTTCCTGAAGAGACTGAGGTCCTTTGAACTATGCAGACCTCTCCTTCACATGTTCTACCAGTCTGTTGTCACCAGTACAATCTTCTATGTGGTGGTGTGCTGGGGCAATGACATCAACACAGGTGATGCCAACAGGCCCAATAAACTGATTAGAAGGCTGGCTCTGTTACAAGAGTCAAACTGGACACACTAGAGACTGAGGTAAAACAAAGGACCCTACGGAAAATTCTAGAAATTTTGGACAACTTTTTCACTAAGACAACTGCGCTACTCCAAAGTCCATAATTATGAATGTCATTCTTACCTTTGGCCATTCGGCTATATAGTGAATCAAACTATAGTCGGGGAAGCGGTAACCCCCTCCTGTTAGACTGTTTGAGGGAATTTATTTTTTTACTTTCTTACTTCTAATATTTGAATATTTGTATATCTATGAACTTGTAATGCTACTGTGAAACGATAATTTCCTTTGGGATCAATAAAATATCTAACTATTTAAATTTTCTCTGCACTCTTTCAAACTTGTTTACATCTTTCCTGTAGGCAGGTGCCCAAAACTGGACACAATGCTCCAAATTAGGCCTCACCAACATCTTATACAACTTCAACATAACATCCCATCTCCTGTACTGTGGTGAACTACATATACCTGTCTGGACACGCCCCCCCCACCCCCCCCCCCCCGCTGACTGCTCCTGTGGCTCCTCCCACAGACCCCGGTATAAAGGCAATTGGAGGCACTGCTCCTCCCTCAGTCTCCAGGATGTTGTATGGTGGTCACTTGCTGCTTGTGCTTTCTTCCAGCCAATAAAAGCCTACCTTAACTCACGTCTCCGAGAGTTATTGATGGTGCATCATGTACTCAATACATTGTTTTATGAAGGCCAATGTGCCAATAGCTTTCTTTACAACCCTATCTACCTGTGACACCACTTTCAACAAATTATGGACCTGTATTCCCAGATCCCTCTGTTCTACCACACTCCTCAGTCCTTACCATTCACTGGTTGGTCCTACTGAGTGCAAAACCTTGCATTTGTCTGCATTAAATTCCAATCTCTATTTTCAGCCCATTTTTCCAGCTGATGCAAATCCTTCTGCAAGCCTTGATAGCCTTCCTCACTGTCCACTACACCCCAATCTTGGTGTCATCCACAGATTTGCTGATCCAGTTTAACCACATTATCATCCAGATCATTGATATAGATGACAAACAACAAAGGACCCAGCACCGATCCCTGTGGCACACTATTGGTCACAGGCCTCCACTCAGAGATGCAACCATCTACCACCACTCTCTGCCTTCTCCCACAAAGCCAATGTCTAATCCAATTTACTACCTCATCATGAATGTCAAGCGACTGAACCTTCTTGACCAAATACACATGTGGGAACTTGTCAAATGCCTTACTAAAGTCCATGTAGACAACTTCCACTGCCTTGCTTTCCTGCTAACTTCCTTAAAAATCTCAATAAGTTTGGTTAGACATGACCCATCATGCATGAATCCATGTTGATGATCCTTAGTCAGTCAATGTCTATCCAAATACAAATACAGATAAGTTTTTAAATAACAATCCACACTTTTGATTCCAAATTACTTTATTTCCCATAGTTCCGTACAGAAGTAAGTCTATGCCAGCTTTCAGAGCAATCCCATCAAACACATTTTCCTCTTATTTCTCTGTGACCTATTCTCTTACACATGCCCATTAACTGCCCACTGATTGTCCTACCATCCACCTACACAAGGGGTAACTTACAGTAGCCTATTGACTTATCTGCATGTGTTTGAGACAGGGGAGGAAAATGACTTAGTCGTGGGGAGAATGTGCAAACTCCACACAGTCAGTGCTCGGAGGTCAGGATTGAACCCAGACCCCTATGCTACCCTCTCATTTAATCTCCCCAGCTATCTCAGTGGGATTCAAACTCAGGTCTATAGATCTACATCCAAGAAGAGCCCAAGAAGAGCAGGGTGAGCTGCCTCAATGACTATGGCCCGGTAGAACTCACATCTACTGTGAATAAGTGCTTTGAGAGTTTGGTCATGGTTAGAATTAGCTCCTGCCTGATGAAGAACTTAGACCCATTGCAATTTGCCTATCGTTACAACAGGTCTACAGCGGACAAGATCACACTAGCTCGTCACTTGGCTTTGGATCACCTGGACAACAATAATACATACATCAGGCTGCTGATTATTGATTACAGCTCTCAACATTCAACACTATCCTCCCTCTGCAACTGGGTTGTTGACTTCATCGGGTGGTGATCTACCAGTCAGTGTGGGGCAGTAATAACATCTCCTCCTCATTGACAATCTACACTGGCGCACCTCAAGGAAAGTGCATAGCCCACTGCTCTACTCTCTGTACACTCATGACTGTGGCGAAGCACAACTCAAATGCCACCTATAAATTTGCCGATGACACCATTGTTGACAGCTGGTTGAGTAGTGTCATAACAACAACCTCGCAGTCAGCGTCAGCAAGACCAAGGAATTGACTGTGGACTTCAGGAAGGGGAAGTTGGGAGAACACACTCCAGGGTCAGCAATCACAAAGAAGACATGCCAGCAGCTATACTTCATTAGGAGTTTGAGGAGATTTGGTCTGTCACCAAGGACTCCAGCACATTTCTACAGATGTATTGTGGAGAACATTCTGACTGGTTGCATCACTGCCTGTATGGAGGCTCCAATGTACAGGATCGAATGAGGTTGCAGTCAGTTCTAGACTCAGCCAGCTCCATCATAGGTACTGGCCTCCTCACCACTGGGGCACCTTCAAAAGGCGTTGCATCAATAAAGCGGCATCCTTCATGAAGGAACCTAGTCATCCGGGACATGCTCTCTTTTCATTATACCACCGGGGAGGCAATACAGGAGCTTTAAGTACCACACTCAATAGTTTAGGAACAGCTCCTTCCCCTCCACCATCAAAGTTCTGTGTGGTCCATGAACCTGCGTTAATGTTTTGTGTAGATGTGCTCAATGGTGGGGAGGGCATTACCTGTGATGGACTGGGCCATATCCACTACTTTTTGTAGGATTTTCCATTCAAGGGCATTGGTGTTTCCGTACCAGGCTGTGATGCAGCCGGTCAATATACTCTCCACTACACATCTATAGAACTTTGTCAAAGTTTTAGATGTCATGCCAAATATTCACAAACTCCTAAGGAAGTAGAGGCGCTGCCATGCTTTCTTCGTAATTTCATATATGTGCTGGGCCCAGGACAGGTCGACCAAGATAATAGCACTGAGGAGTTTAAAGTTGCTGATTCTCCACCTCTGATCCTTCAATGAGGACTGGCTCATGGACTCCTTGCTAACATTGAGTGAGAGGTTGTTGTTATGGCACCACTCAGCCAAATTTTCAATCTCCCTCCTCTTCGCTGATTCATCACCACCTTTGATTCAGCCGGTGACAGTGGTGTCATCAGCAAATTTGAATATGGCTTTGGAGCTGTGCTTAGCCACACAGTCATAAAGCAAGTAGAACAGGGGGCTAAGCACGCGGCCTTGTGATGCACATTTGCTGATGGAGATTGTGGAGGAGATGTTGTTGCCGATGTGAACAGACTGAGGTCTGCAAGTGAGGAAATCGAGGATCCAATTGCATGAGTAGGTATTGAGGCCAAGGTCTTGGAGCTCATAGATTAGTTTTGAGGGGATGATGGCATTGAATGCTGAGCTGTAATCGATAAGGAGCATTCTGATGTTTGCATCTTTGTATGTAATTAAACATTATTTAATTACAATAATGAAACTGTAAGAAAGCAGTACAGAAGTGCCAAAGCACGTGGTCAAATAGCAGAAGGTGGCAAACCCAGCTGATGAAACACCGGCTTGGTGATAGGTCGGTACAATTAATACACAATCATCACTGCTCAGAAAGGCAGTTATTTTGTACTGCAAACTGTGCAAAAGTTATCAGGTCTGTCGAAGCTCAAAACTACCAACTCTGGTGAGAACTATGAGTTATGGTTTGAGGTAGTTTAAATGTACATTTTGTGCTTCCTGTATTTGCCTTTAATCATTAACACAATCTGAGTGCCCCACTACAATGGAAGGAGATTCTGATCTGCAAATTTGCTGAAAACTGAAAGCAAACATTAAAATGCAGAAGTAGTTGGTTGAAAACAAAGGGCTGAATTTCTCATTTCTACCTATTCCCCGTCCCCCACCGATAATCAAAAGCAATTTGTATTTCATAACCAGGAGCCTGTGCAATGCTTTCCCACAATTGAATGAGCCTGCGCCTAACCACAGGTAAGTCAGATCAAACAGCTGGAAATCAGGAGCTGCCTCCAGGGCCTGCTTGTCAGGTTTATGGTATTCCATTATTCATTGTCAGCTTCAAAGGGAGACTTTTGCGACTTAAAAAAATTAACCCTGTGTGTGCAACACATCCAGCACTGCCTTTAAAGATGTTGACAACAATAGATGGTCATTGGTCAGGGGTGGAGTACAAAGAGGCATTCAGTCCAAAAGATGGTTTGGGGCCATTGTGGATATTAATGAGACAGACACAAGTGTGCATACAAGCTCAAATCCAATAAAGGACCCAAACTTTGTAATGTATCCCTGGCTGACTGATAGCATTTTGTAATGAAGATGATATCCTGTCAAAAAGGTATAACATTTCAGTGAAATATTCTATTTCTGTTTGCTGACGTGACAACAGTATTTGTGTCATGTCCAGGTCTGCTCTGGAGTCTCTTATCTTTCCCCCGCCTCTCCAACAAGTGCTAACCTGCTCTGGGTTATGGTTCCTCATACCGTCAAGGGCAACAGCTGCCCTCATGCAAGTGTCCAGTGGCAGCCAAAGGTGCCTATTTGACTCCCACATTTGAGATGAGAATCAGGTTTATTAACACTGACATATGTCCTGAAATTTGTTATTTTCTGGCAGCAGTGCAGTGCAACACATAAAAAATTGCTGTAAGTTACAATAAGGAATGTCTAAAAATAAATATATCGTGCAAAAAGAAAGCAAAATAGTGTGCATGATTCATTGTCTTTTCAGAAATCTGATGACAGAGGAAGAAACTGTTCCTAAAACATTGGGTGTGGGTCTTCAGGCTCCTGTACCTCCTCCCTGATGGTAGTAATGAGAAGAGGGCATGTCCTTGATGGAGAGGCTCCTTAATGATGGATGCTGCCTTCTTGAGGCACTGCCTATTGAAGATGTGCTGAATACTGGGGAGGCCAGTGCCCACGATGGAGCTGGCTGAATGTGCAACCCTCTGCAGCTTTCTCTGATCCCGTGCATTGAAGCCTCCAGATCAGACAGTGATGCAACCAGTCAGAATACTCTCCACCGTACCTCTGTCGAAATTTGCTGGAGTCTTTGGTGACATACCAAATCTCCTCAGAGTCCTAATGAAGATCTCTCCTATAGTAAGAAGCTAAGAAACGGGAACAGGAGTAAGGCATTTGGGCACTAAAGCCTTCTCTGCCATTTAGTCTTAAGATCATGGGTGATCTGATCTTGGCCTTTGCTTCATGTACCCGTCACCCATGACCTTCGATGTTTTGTAGCCTTTTCCATTCTTGGGCGTTGGTGTTTCCATACCAGGCTGAGATGCGACTAGTTAGGATACTCTTCGCTGTAGAAGCTTGTCATAGTTTTTGGTGGTGTCCTGAATCTAGGCAAACTTCTACAAAAGATGTGAAAGCGAGAGGCAGAGAGTTAAGCTGGCCCCAGAGGAAAGCTTACAGAGCGGGTGGCATGTGGTTGACAGTATACCTGCCTGCAATGAGGTGCTGTCATCCAACAAGACATCAGAGGGACAAGTGGGGTAAAGACAGAGGAGGTCATAGTGAGGGCTAAAAAGCCACTATTAGGGCTGAACGCAGGAGGGAGGGTGGGCCGAGTGGCAATTCCACGGGAATCAGGTCAAATGCTAAGGCAGGAAGAAACTTCAATGGTATTCCTGATCGTGCAGAAATTGGCGATTATTTGAAAAAAAAGGAGCAGCTTGCAACATCCCTTTAAGGACTGAAGGTTGGACCTCTCCAACATCAAGCAGAAATGGGTGGAGCAGATAGAACAAACGTTTTACCCACTGCTATGCCAGAATTGCACATAAATTCCAGTTGCACATAGCTGCAGCTCTGATTTGCATGGCTGATGAGACTCCTGTCTGGTTTTGATGGGTTACTGGACCAACTATTTTCAAGGGTCCCATATCAACTTTTGTTCAATTCCTGAGTTCTGTCTTGTATATAAAAAATTTTTAGAACACCAATCAGCTTGTTGAACAGATATGGTTTTATCTATGAATCAACAGGCCTTTGATGTGGGTTTTCCTCTTAAACATTTCTGGCAACTTTTTTGGTGGCTGTCCGTGTAATAGACTCACTGGAATCCTGCCCATCAACTTGTTTCAGAGGAAGGTGTCAACACTGGAAGCCTCTCTGAACTGCTACTTGTTGCTTGTTTGACAACTGTAAATTTGCAATTAAAAGGTCTTTGTAGAATTGGCTTTGTTTTTCACAAATTAATAGAAATGTCAACAATGGGTATCCTTTCCATTTGCATATTGAACAATTTAGAAGCAACACAGAAGGATGGAGTTCTCAGTGATCCTCGCACTGCCGTGTGGAGCCAGCTGCTGACTGAATCGACACTTTTGAGAATCATAGAGAGTTATGGCAAAGAATGAGGTCATACGGCCTATTGTGTCAATGCAAGACAAAAATGGACTTTAGTTTAATCCCGTTACCCAGCTCTTTGTCTGCAGCCCATTTTCAAGGCATCACCGAGGTACATTTTAAATGCCGAGTGGGTTTCTGCCTCCACCACCCTTACAGTCCATGAGTTATGGGTGCTCATCATTTGTCAAGGGAAATGATTTTCAGATCCATTTATTTATCACATGTACATTGAAACATATAGTAAATTGTGTCATTTATATTAACAATCTACAGAACACCCTTAGGTCACCACACATCTTGGCACCAACATGACATGCCCACCACATTCAGCAGAACAGCACAAGAAACAACAACAATAACAACAACAGCTAAAGAAGCCCCTTTCCTCTCTCTCATTCACCCACCCACCCACTCACACGCACAGTCTTCAAACCCCAGGACTGAGCACCTCCGGGCTTCAGCCTCCATTGGACTTGCAGATGCTCAGACGCCCAGCCTTCAACTTTTCCAGTGGTCGTGCAGACTCTGGGCTTCGGCCATCAGGCCTTGACCTCAGGACTTCCAATTGATCTTCGGTATTGACCTCAGCACTCGACAATGATGGGACCTCAAATTCTGGATTTGCCAACTCGCAGACCTAGCGGCACAGACTTCTGATCCCGAAGACTCTGTAAGGGATTAGCTGACCTGTGAGGGTGGCCTGACCCATCTTGACGATATATTTTCTCATGCACCCTTCTAATTCTTCCACTGATTAATTTATTAATCCAAGTCCAGCGCCCTAGTTGCTGACTTCTCGGTTAAGAGAAAGATCAATTTTGTTTATCCTGTACAGACTTCTCATAATTTTACACATCTAGATTAAATTTTCCCTATTCTTTCTTTGTTCTAAATAAACTAGTCACAGCCTGGACTTTTTACTTCTTCTCACCTGTTTATCACTGGACCCTGAGTCCCCTCCTCCTTCCCTTTCTCCTATGGTCCACTCTTCTTTCCTGTCACATTATTTCTTCTCTAGCCCTCTACCTTTCCTACCCACTTGACTTCACCTAACACCCTCGAGCTGTCCTCCTTCCCCTCCTGCCCCCGACCTTTTTATTCTGGCATCTCTCCCCTTCCTTTCCTGCCCTGAAGGAGGGTCTCAGCCTGAGATGTCAACTGTTTATTCTTTTCCATAGATGCTGCCTGATCTGCTGAGTTCCTCCACCATTTTGTGGGCGTTGCTCTGGATTTCCAGCATTAGCAGATTTTCTCTTGTGTGTGATTTACTGCCTGGAGAATCTTTCCTTGTAAACAATAAATGAAAAGCATAAAAATGACAGATGCCAGAAATCTGAAGTAAAAACCAGAAAATGCTGGAGACACCAGCAGGTCAGGCAGCATGTGCAGAAAGAGAGACAGGGTTAATGTTTCTGAATGAAGAGACTTTGTCATATGTTCTGACAATGGTCTTCAACCTGAAGCGTTAACTCTATTTATCTTTCCACACATTCTGCTAGACCTGCTGAGTTCTTTCAGTGCTTAGTGCTTTTATTATCAATCTCCACCCCTAGAAACAGCCTAGTAAATCTCCTCAGTACCCTCTCTAATACCATAAGTTAACTCCTATAAACATTTAAATTCTGTTGTTTAATTACTTACTGCAAACCTGTCTGTGTGGAGTTTGCATGTTTTCCTTATGACTGCATGGGTTTCCCCTAAGTGTTCCAGTTTCCTCCACATCCCAAAGATGTTTTAGTTGATGGGTTAATTGTCTGCTGTAAATTACCCCCAGTCTGTTAGTAGATGAGGAGAAGAAAACGGGATTCATATAAATGAGTGCTTGATGGTTAGCACAGACTTTATGGGCCAAATGGCCTATCTTCATGCTGTATGACTCTATGACCAATAAAAAAATAACTTGAATCACAACTCTGTTTATATTCAAAGAAGGCCAATCTCTATTTTGTTGTCCTAATTGTAATCTTGCCCAGACAGTACTGTTCATTAATTAGCCCATCTTTGTCAGCAGTTAATTTGGCAGGTGCTACAGCAACAAAGACAAGTTATGGTCACTGTTGGGTAATTTATTAAGTCAATGAACACACGTCTGAACTGAAATTCATTCCGTTTGTGGAATGAAAAAAAAACAAACCAAATGATTAAAGTATTAGAGAGACTTTTAATATCTCCAAAAACAGATGGTTGGCATGCTACTAATCAAAGATTCTGGCTTGATAAGAGCTTCACACTCAAGCTATGTCATCCTTTTATGAAGTTGGTGCCAGTCATAATAGTTTTACAAGGAAATTTGATTCTATTTTTATAAAACACGTTGTAAAGGCATCTTAAGAGTAAAACTTTGAAGTGGGAGGAAGTCTTAATCTAAAATGTAGCTATGATTGATTTTTCTTGAATACCACAACCTATTACTATTATCTCTGAGGCTAGAAGATATTTTTCATTACATAACCATGGTTATTATTTCAACAGAATGCGTTTGAACAGAGTGAATTATTTTCACTTACTTTTGAACCACTACATATCATTCAGCCTTGCTGAGTCAAAAGGTGAGAAATGTTAGGAACAAATAAAATGCCACAAGACATAGGCATGACGTGTAACCTATGTGGGCAGATTCAGTCCGATTAAGCTCTCTTTCCTGTCAAGGCTAGACTTCATACTCGAAAATTGATATACTTTTCCTTTAGGTCTGTAGATATGGAAAGGGATTAGTGGAGGAAAGTGATGCTGAGGTGAAATATCAGCAATGATCTTATTGAATGTCACATTTTTATTTTCCACAGAACAGGCCACCCTGCTCAGTAACCCTAGCCTAATCACGGACAATTTACAATGACCAATTAATCTACCAACCCCTAGTTTCGTGATTCTTCACACATCCCAAAGATCTGCTGATAGGTTAGTAGGTCCCTTCAATTTGCTGCCTAGTGTTAGCAATTGCCAAAAATAATCAAAAAGAGGGTAATTTTATTTATTTGTAGGGATACAAAGAATTAAAGGGGGAGGGAATGGGACTAACGATGTTGTACCCCTGGAAGCCAAAACGGATACAATGGGCCAAGTACATGTAGCATGCCCATTACCTCTCTCTGGTGCTCCTGCCCCTCCCCTTTCTTCCATGGTCTTCTATCCTCTCCTATCAGATTCCCCCTCCTCTAGCCCTTTATCCCTTTCACCTTTCAACTTCCCAGATCTTTACTTCAGCCCCTCCCCCTCTCCCGGCTTCACCAATCACCTGCCACCCACTTCTTCCTCCCCTCCCCCCACCTCTTACTCTGACTTCTCCCCTTCTGTTCCGGTCCTGAAGAAGGGCCCTGGCCCAAAAACGTCAGCTGTTTATTCTTTTCCGTAGATGCTGCCTGGCCTGCTGAGTTCTTCCACCATTTTGTGTGCATACCTTTGGATCTTCAGCATCTGCAGATTTTCTCATCTTTATGATAACAGTTAAGTAAACTACTCTGAATATTGAGTTTAAAAAACAAAAGATCAAGCTTTTATTAATTTCAAGGCAATAGCCAGAAAGACAGCAGTTATTTAGGTTTGGAAATAAGACAAGATTCTTTCCTTAAGATTTGCAACCTTATCATGGATGAAGTTCTTTCGAACCAAAGGAAAATTCTAGATCCTTTGGAGGGAAGAATCCCAGTTAGAAATCTCCTTATTCAAGTATAGAGAGCAAAGTTTAATGGAGATGCAAGAGACTGTGGATGCTGGAATCTGGAGCAACACGCTATCTACTAGAGGGATTCGGCAGGTTGAGCAGCATCTGTGGGAGAAAAGAAATTGCCGATGTTGGGTTGAAACCCGTCAGGGATTTTGTTCTTCCAGCAGGTTGTCTGTTGAGCAAAATTTCAATTTTCAGAATTTTGCCAAACTTGGAAGAGGAGTGAATTGTGCCTATTCCCTAGAGTGCAGGTTTGGCACACCAGATGAACTATTTTATATGCTGACCCAGGAATCTGCCCACCCACTTTTTTGCGCCCCACATGGTGAACAAGAGAAACGGAACCACTTTAAAACACAAGTTCTTGAGGCAATGGAGGAAATACTGTGAATAATATTGCGTCTCACAAAACAACTTAAATATCCCTGCTCAAATTAGATGGAGGAACCGCATTGAGTTCCAGTTTCAACATTGTCTCAACATTTCCCAAGAAGCAGCAAATTGTCTTTCAGAGTGGCGGAATGTTACTGCTTTTTATTGACCTATAATTATGTTGTGACCAGTCTAAAATACAACAGCATGATGATATATTCTGTAATATAAAACCTCATCAATGTGGATATTACAGTCCAGAGTTTCGATGAAGGGTCTCGACCGAAATGTCTGCTGTCCATTTCCCCCCATACCTGATGCCTGGCCCGCTGAGGTCTGCTTGTTGCTCCAGATTTCTGCTATCTGCAGCTTCTTGTGCTCCAAAGAGCATTACAGGCAGTTATTAACCTCATGCACCATTTACCTATTTTGATGTGTGCCCCCAAAAAGAATTGGTGTGCTTTATTACATATTCCCATATACCTTTGAATGTAAAACACCCAAGTGTTAAGAAACAGTCCAGAGAGCTGTTGATGTTCAACCATGACACATTCATGGCTGACTGCCAAGTACTCTCAAGAAGCACAACACCATTGAGGCCGCGTGGCACGGTAGCGTCTAGTGTAAAGCTTTACAGCACCAGCGATTGGGGTTCAATTCTCACCACTGTCTGTAAGGAGGGTGTACATTCGGCCCGTGACTGTGTGGATTTCCTCTGGGTGCTCTGGTTTCTTCCCACAACCCAAAGACGTACGGGTTAAGGTTGGTAAGTTATGGGCATGCAATGTTGCCACCGGATGCGTGGTGACACTTGCAGGCTGCCCCTTAATACACCTCTGGATTGTGTTGGCTGTTGACGCGAACGATGCATTTCATTGTATGTTTCAATATTTTGATGCACATGTGACAAATAAAGCTAGCCTTATTTTAAAAATTCAGCCCAGTTGGATTGATACCTCATCTACCACCAAAATATTCACCTCCTCCATCACCAGTACACAGTGCCTCCAAAAACCCCCTTCTACAAAATGTATTCGCCCAAGCTAAAATAACTATAGAATGCTGCTGAACAAAGGGATTGGGGTATCCTTGTAGATGAAACACAGAAATTTAACTTTCAACTACAGAAAGTAATAGGAGGGAAAAGGAATATTGGCCTTTAATACAAAGTGGTTGACGTACAGTAAAATTAGTCAGCTTCATCATGGGTGCTATCCTCTGTAGTATCCAAGACAGCTTCAAGGAGCAGTACCTCAGAAAGGACCCCCATCACCCAGGACCTGCCCTCTTCTCAGTGTTATAGTCGGGAAGGAGATACAGAAGCCTGAAGATACACACTCAGTGATTCAGGAACAGCTTCTTCCTCTCTGCCATCAGATTTCTAAATGGACATTGAACCCTTGGATACTACCTCACTACTTTTTTAATTTCTGGTTTTGCACTACTTGTTTTAATTTAATTATCTAATATACATATATATACTTACTGTAATTGATTTTTTCTATATTTATCATGTATTGAATTGTACTGCTGCTGCAAAGTTAGCACATTTCATGACATATGCCAGTGATATTAAACCTGACTTTGATTCTGGAGATGGTGAGATTATTGTACATAATTTTAGTCTCATTTCACAAGAGACATAGTTGCATAGGAGATAATTTAGAGAAGGCTCACTGGGTCATTACCTAGGATGAGGGGATTTTCTTAGAACGATTGAGCAGGTAGGGCCAGTTCTTATTGGAGCAAGGAAATTATGATGAACCTTTTATAGAACAGTGGCTTAATCACAACTGGACTATTGTGTCCAATTTTGGGTGTCATAGTTTGTGACAAGGTGAGAAGGCTTTAAAAAGGTTGCAGAAGAGATTTGCCAAAACTATTCCAGAGGTTAAGGGCTTTATTATGTAGATGAACTGGAGAAGCTGGATGGGTCTTCATAGAACAGAGGAAATTGTGAGGAGATATTTAAAAGATGAAGGGTATAGACAAAATACTAGACAGAGACACACTTTTGGTGCGGGTGGAGATGGCGTTGGGAGCTAGGGGACACAGAGTAAAGGTGATCAGCAAAAGAACCAAAGTGCTTTTGCACTCTCATTGGTTTGGTTCTGGAATGTGCTGTTGTCGTACTGGTGGGAGACAATTTCTATTACAGTGCTCAAAAGGGAGCTGGATAATTATCTGAAAGGAAAGAGTGTGAGAACCATGGGGAGAAGATGGGGCTGCTCAACCAGCTAGGAAAATGAGTTTAAAATGCTAGATAGAATTTAATGCAGACAAATATGAGGTGTTGAACTTTGGGAGAGCAAACCAGGGTAGGACTTATACACAGTGAACAGTATGGCTTTAGGGTATGCAGTAGAACAAAGGGACCTGGGAATACAGATCCATAATTCCCAGAAAGTGGCATCGCAGGTAGATAGGATCATAAAGAGAGCTTTTGTCATATTGGCCTTCATAAATCAATGTATTGAGTACAGGAGTTGGGATGTAATGTTGAAGTTGTAGAAGACATTGGTGAGGCTGAATTTAGAGTATTGTGTGCAGTTCTGGTCAACCGCCTACAAGGAGGATATCAATAAGTTTGAAAGAGTGCAAAGAAAATTTACAAGGATGTTGCTGGGACTGAGTTATAGGGAAAGGTTGAATAGTTTAGGACTTCATTCCCTAGAGTGTAGAAGAACGAAGGGAAATCTTATAGAGGTATATAAAATAATAAGAGGTATAAATCGGGTGAAGGCTTTTTACCCTCAGGTTGGTTGAAACTAGAACTAGAAGTCATAAGTTTGGGTGAAAGTGTTGCACGAGCGAGGCGGCGGACAAACCCAAGTACAGTCGGGAGGCGTTCTTGACGTAGCAAGCGTGGAATCAGTATCCAGGAGCGATGCAGACTTAGAACTGGCAGTCCTAAGAACCATGAAACAAGGTTACTCACACCAGAGTTGACCAACGAACTGGCAGTTCCTTGTTGTGATCACAGGGTCTTTATCCTGCATTTGCTGATGGAAAGCAGGTGTGTGTAGTTAGTGGAACCTGGGAATGATTGGAAACTAAACGAGAGGATTGAGACCCAATTCCTGAGGTAAATAGCCAGGTGGGGGATTGCCAGATGGGACCAATGACAGTAAGGTGAAATATTTAAGGGGAATCTGAGGGGGAACTTCACTTAGAGGGTGGTATGAGTGTGGAACGAGCTGCCAGTGGAAGTGGTAGATGTGGGTTCAATCATAACATGTAGAATCAGAATCAGGTTTATTATCACTGACATATGTTATGAAATTTGTTGTTTTGTGGCAGCAGTGCAGTGCAAGACATAAAAATTACTGTAAGCTACAATAATAAAAAAAATATCAAATAAATAGTGCAAAAGAGGAGTAGCCAAGTTCCATGGGCTCATGGACCATTCGGAAATCTGATGGCAGAGGGGAAGAAGCTGTTGAGTGTGGGTCTTTAGCCTCCAGTACATCCTCTATGATGTTAATAATGTGAAGAGAGCACATCTGGAGAAGTTTAGATAGGTACACGGATGGGAAGCATTTGGGGAAGATGACTTCCTCTGGTGGGGTTTCCTGGACATAATTTCAAAATAAGGAATAGTAAGGAATCTCTTCTCTCAGAGGTTATGAATGAATCAGTCAGAATGAGAATCAGGTTTATTATCACTGGCATATGTTGTGAAATTTATTGTTTTGTGGTGGTATTACAGTGTCAGACATAAAAAAATAAGTCACAATAAAAAATACAGTATATTAAAACAAATAAATAGAGCAAAAAGAGAGCAAAATAATGAGGAAGTGTCCATGGGTTCATTGTCCATTCAGAAATCTGATGGCAGAGGGGAAGAAGCTGTCCCTAAAACATTGAGTGTGGGTCTTCAGGCTCCTCTACCTCCTCCCTGATGGTGGTATTGAGAAGAGGGCATGTCCATTATGCTGAGGGTATTTAATGATGGATGCTGCCTTTTGAAGATTTCCTCGATGGTGGGGAGGCCAGTGCCCATGATGGAGCTGACTGAGTCTACAACCCTCTGTGGCTTTTGCCATCCTGTGCATTGGAGTCTTCATACTAGACTGTGATGCAACCAGTCACGATGCTCTCCACGGTACATCTGTAGAATTTTGCTGGAGTCTTTGTTGACATACCAAATCTCCTTAAGCTCCGAATGAAGTCTTGCCACTCAGTGGAGGCAGTCATTGAATATATTTGGTGTTTGGATTTGAAGAACAAGCAGTAAAATGAAGTGGAGGCCACAATCAGATCCAATGTGGTCTTATTGAATGGTGGGGCCAGCTTAAGAGACCAAATGGCCAACTTCTGCCCTTGTGTCTTATGTTCTCATGTCAGTGCTACCCAAATGCACAATCCCTACCATCAAGAAGGACAAGGGTGGGAGCTGAATGGGAACACCACCACTTGCAAGTTCTCCTCCACCATGCTGATGGGAAATCCATCGCTGGTCCTTCATCATTATCAAGTCTGACTCTTGGAACTCCCTCCCCAGCAGAGCTGTGGGAGCACTTTCATTATACAGGCAGTGGTTAAGAAGGCAGCCCATCATCACCTTCTCAATGGCAATTGGGACGAACCATTAGCACTGGCCTTGTCAGCAATTCCCAGATCCTGAAAAATGAATACAATGAAGCAGATTGGCTGAAGTTGAGAGGGAAGTTTTGAGGAGCACTAACCATACCAGTATAGACAAAAAACAGAAACAAGAATAGTTGTGAAGAAAGTTAATGTCTCGTTCAGCTGTATCTACGTATGGTTTGAATGTTAATTAAACTTGATTTGATTTGAACAAAGCAGCCAAAGCTCCTTGCAGGTGCACACAACACGGCAAAGCGAGACTTGCCTGGAATCAACAGAACATATTTCACGCAATGAAGAATGCAACTCCTGGACCCAGAATAAAGGTTAGCTGGGATTTTGATAGCCTTTCAACAGGTGTTCTCCATTTAGACGTTCTGATCCAGTTGGAACCGACAAAGAAATATTCTGGAAGAAATGAATTCACTTTCACCTCCTCAAGAGATAATGAACCTATATTTCTAACAATTATTGCAGCATTGCACACAAATTAGCTCTGTTCAGCTCTGATTTTGTACCATATGGTCAGGCAAGGTTATATCTTTCACTGGACCAGCTGAAGAGAAGGAAAGGCCTGTAAACTACTCAAATAAGGAATGCCATCCGGCTTTCGTTTATCACTAGGCAGGATCAGAGTTACAGGGAAGTAGTCACCCTGAAGTTGCAGGAGGCGAGTAGTGGGTCACTGTCAGGAGAAATGGAAATGTGAGTAGGCAGTTAGTGGAGAACACCCCTGTGGCCATTCCTCTCAATAATAAGTATACCGTTTTGGATACAGTTGTGGGGGATGACCTCCCAGGGGAATGCCATGGAGACCAGGTTACTGGCACTGAGCATGGGTCCATGGTGCAGGAGGGAAAGGGGGGAGAAGAGGGGAGTGGTAGTGATAGGGGACTCAATAGTCAGGGAACAGACAGGAGATTCTGTAGACGTAAGCAGGACACCCAGGTGCCAGGGTCAGGAACATCTCGGATTGCGACCACAGCATTTTAGAGAAGGAGGGGAGCAGCCAGATGGCTTGGTATATATTGGTACCAATGACACAGGAAAAGCAACGAGTTGCTGAAGAGAGAATTTAGAGAGTTAGACAGAAAGCTGAGAAGCTAGTATCTACAGTACCTACAGGATACTAGCTTTTGGATTGCTACCAGTGCCACACGCCAGTGAGGGTAGAAACAGGACGATTTGGCAAATTAATGCATGGCTGAGAAGCTGGTGCAGGGGGCAGGGCTTCAGGTTCTTGGATCATTGGGATCTCTTCTGGGGGAGGTCTGACCTGTTCAAAAGTGACGGGTTGCACCTGAACCTGAATATTTTTGCAGGCAGGTTTGTTAGAGCTGTTGAGGAGGGTTTAAACTAATTTGGTGGGGGGGGGGGGTGGGAACCAGAGTGAAAGGACTCAAGATAGAACACATGGTAAAAAAGTAAAGATAGTCTGCAGTCAGACCGTCAGGAAGGGCAGGCAGGTGATAGGACAAAATTGTAGCCAGTAGGGTAAGTATCAGTGCGTTAGGGATGCAGAATCAAAAAGGGTAGCAAATACAGCACTCAAAGTGTTAATACCTCAATGCACTGAGTTGCATTATTACAGATTGTCAGATATGATGTTGTGGCCATCACTGAATTGTGGCTGAAGGATGGTTGGAGTTGGGAGCCGAATGTCCAAGGTTACACATTGTATTGGAGGAACAGGAAGGTAGGTAGAGGGGGTGGTGTGTCTCTACTGGTAAAGAATGGCATCGAATCAGTAGAAAGATGTGACATAGGATTGGAAGATGTTGAATCCTTCTGGGTTGAGTTTAGAAACTGCAAGGGTAAAAGGACCCTGATGGTAGTTATATATAGGCCTCCCAACAGTGGCTGGGAGGTGGGTCACAGGTTACAACAGGAAATAGAAAAGGCGAGTCAAAAGGGCAATTTTATGATAGTTATGGGAAATTTTAACATGCACGTTGATTGGGAAAATCAGGTTGGTAATGGATCTCAAGAGAGTGAGTTTGTTGAATGCCTATGAGATGGCTTTTTAGAGCAGTTTGTCATTGAGCTGACTAGGGGATCAGCTATACTGGATTGGGTGTTATGTAATGAACCAGAGGTGATTAGGGAGCTTAAAGTAAAAGAACCCTTAGGAACCAGTGATGACAATATGATTGAGTTCAACTTGAAATTTGATAGGGAGAAAGTGAAGTCTGACGTAGCAGTATTTCAGTGGAGTAAAGAAAATTACAGTGGTATGAGAGAGGTGTTGGCCAAAGTAAATTAGAAGGAGCTGCTGGTAGGGATGTCAGTGGAACAGCAATGGTGTGAGTTTCTGGGAAAAATGAGGGAAGTGCAGGATAGATGTATTCCAAAAATGAAGGAATACTGAAATGGCAAAATAGTACAACCAGGGAAGTCAAAGCTAATGTACAAACAAAAGGGAGGGCATACAACAAAGCAAAAATTAGTGGGAAGACAGAGGATTGGGAAGCTTTTAAAAACCTACAGAGAGCAACTAAAAGAATCATTAGAAAGGAAAAGATGAAATATGAAAGCAAGCTAGTAAACCAGATCAAAGTGGATAGTAAAAGCTTTTTCAAGTCTGTAAAAAACAAAAGAGAGACGAGAGTGGGTATAGGACCACTAGAAAATGAGGCTGGATAAATAATACCAGGGGACAAGGAGACGGCAGATGAACTAAATGAGTATTTTGCATCAGTCTTCAGTGTGGAAGACACTGGCAGTGTGCCAGGTGTTGAAGGGTGTGAGGGAAGAGAAGTGAGTGCTGTTACTATACCAAGGGAGAAGGTGCTCAAAAAGCTGAAAGATCTAAAGCACATAAGTCACCCTGACCAGATGAACTGCACCCTAGGGTTCTGAAAGAGATAGCAGTAGAGATTGTGAAGGCATTAATAATGATCTTTTTAAAATCATTGGATTCTGGCGTGGTTCCAGAGGACTGGAAAATTGCAAATGTCACTCCACTCTTTAAGAAGGGTGGGAGGCAGCAGAAAGGAAATTATAGACCAGTTAGCCTGACCTCAGTGGTTGGGAAGTTGTTGGAGTCAATTGTTTAGGATGAGGTTAGGGACTAGTTGGTGACACAGGACAAAATAGAACAAAGTCAGCATGGTTTTCTTGAGGGAAAATCCTGCCTGATTAACCTGTTGGAATTCTTTGAGGAGATTACAAGTAGGATAGATAAAGGGGATGCAGTGTTTGTTGTTTATGTGGACTTTCAGAAGGCCTTTGACAAGATACCACACATGAGGCTGCTTACCAAGTTAAGAACCCATGATATTACAGGAAAGTTACTAACATGGTTAGAGCATTTGCTGATCGGTAGGAGGCGGCGAGTGGGAATAAAAGGATCCTTTTTTGGTTGGCTGCCAGTGACTAGTGGTGTTCCGCAGGGGTTGGTGTTGGGACAGCTTTTTATGCTATATATCAATGATTTAGATGATGGAATAGATGGCTTTGTTGCCAAGTTTGCAGATGATATGAAGATCGGTGGAGAGGAAACAGGTCGGATGCAGGACTGAGACAGATTAGGAGAATGGTCAAGAAAGTGGCAAAATAAATACAATGCTGGAAAATACACGGTCATGCACTTTGGTAGTAGAATTAAATATGCAGAGTATTTTCTAAATGAGGAGAAAATCCAAAAATCTGAGATGCAGAGGGACTTGGGAGTCCTTGTGCAGAACAACCTGAAGGTTAACTTGCAGGTTGAGTCAGTGGTGAGGAAGGCAAATGCCATGTTAGCATTCATTTCAAGAGGTCTGGAATACAAGAGCTGGGATGTGATGCTGATGCTCTGGTGAGGCCTCACCTTGAGTATTGTGAACAGTTTTGGGCTCCACATCTAAAAGAAGATGTGTTGGCATTGGAGAGGGTCCAGAGGCAGTTCACAAGGATGATTCTGGGAATTAAAGGGTCATCATATGAGGAATGATTGATGGCTCTGGGTCTGTACTTGTTGATATTTAGTACGGGGGTGATTGATAAGTTTGTGGCCTAAGGTAGAAGAAGACAGTTTTAGAAACCCTAGCACATTTATTTTTCCTACATTTATACACTTAGTCCAGCAGTCGTGGAGCATACGGATCCTTCTTTGCAGAAGTCAGCATCTTGGACCTCCAGAAGTGGTCCACAGCATGGGGTGATTGATAAGTTTGTGGCCTAAGGTAGAAGGAGATGAGTTATTAACTTCAAACTTTCTGCATAATCACTCAAAGAGTTGAACATGTAACAAGAGCTGTATAACTAATCTCCTTCTACCTTAGGCCATGAACTTATCAATCACCCCTGCTGTAGACCACTTCTACAAAGAAGGGATCCGTATGCTCCACGACCGCTGGACTAAGTGTGTACATGTAGGAGGGGACTATGTTGAAAAATAAATGTGCTAGGTTTTCTAAAATTGACTCCTTCTACCCTAGGCCACAAACTTATCAATCACCCCTCGTAGGATGAGAGGGGATCTCATTGAAACCTTTTGAATGTTAAAAGGCCTAGACAGAGTAGATGTGGAAAGGATGTTTCCCATGGTGGGAGAGTCTAGGACAAGAGGGCACAGCTTTAGGATAGAGGGGCATCCATTTAAAACAGACATGCGGAGAAAATTCTTTAGCCAGCAGGTGGTGAATTTGTGGAATTTGTTATCACAGGCATCTGTGGAGGCCAGGTCGTTGGGTGTATTTAAGCCAGAGATTGATAGGTTCTTGACTGGACACGGCATCAAAGATTACAGGGAGAAGGCTGGAAAATGGGGTTGAGGAGGGGAAAAAAGAGATCAGCCATGATTGAATGGTGGAGCAACTTGATGGGCCAAATGGCCTAATTCTGCTCCTGTGTCTAGTGGTCTTATGGTCCAAATGATGCATTTAAACAGTCTCCAGAAGGAACCATAGTAACAGGCCCTTCAGCCCAGTGAGTCTGTACTATTAACCATCATTTACACAAATCACACTCTAACCCTATCTTCACTCTCTCCATCAACTCTCCCCAGATTCTAGCACTCATTTACGCACTAGGGGCAAATTACTGCAACCAAACATGTGGGAGGAAACTGAGGCAGCTGAGAGAAACTCATGCGGTCACAGGCAGAATGTGCAGACTCCACACAGACAGCATCATGCTTAACCTGCACTGTGCTGCTGTAGGTCCTGCAGGAAGGGTGATGCAGCGAGAAAGGGGGAGGAGGAGAGGTGAGAAGGAGGAAGGAGTGGGGGAGGAGGGGTTAGGGAATGGGAAGAGATGGGAGAGGGGAAAGGGAAGTGGAGGAGTGGGAAGAGGGGAGAAGAAGAGGGGGAGGAGGAATAGGGAGGGGAAGAGGTGGGAGAGGAAAAGAAGGTGGAGAAGGAGGAGAGGGAGGGGGAAGGGGTAGGATGGAAGAGGGGAAGAGGAGAAGGGGCAAGAATGAGGAGAAGGAGAAGGGAGGGAGAAGAGGTGGGATGGGGAGAGGGAGAGGAGGAGTAGGGAGAGGAGGAGTGGGGGAGCAGGAGAGGGTTTGGGAGAGAGAGGGGGAAGAGGTGGGAGAGGGTGAGAGGGAGAGGAGGGAGAGGAGGGGAGAAGAAGGGGGAGAGGGGGTGGGGGGAGAGAGGGAAAGGGAGAGAGGAGGAGGGGAGAGATCCCTTGCAAAGAAGAGAAGGGAAGAATGAAAAAACTAAAGGATCCGGAAGATGTAACGATTGTCCCCAAGGTTACTCTGATGTGCCCCCTTTCTATCTCCACCCCGACTCACACACTCACCATCACTTCCTTCCATCTACTCTTCCATTCCACCCCCAACCAGCCATGCTTTTGATTAAATTTGCCTGAGGGGTAAAACACTGCTCAGTAATGTTACCAACCCTACGACCTTCACCTCTTGAATGGAACAAAATCTTGAAGAAAAATATTTTTACACCTCAACTATTGCAAATATGCATAGTGAAAATTAATTCCAATGAAGACTTGTAAAAAAGGCTCGTCATTTACAAGGAAGCCTGCAGGCGTCTGTTTGCTTTGCTATTGATAAAGGCCAAATCAAGATACCTACAAAGTGCTGGGATCCTATTAATAATGAGCTCATCTTTCAGCATGAAACCCCTGTTGGTGAGACTCCAGCTATCTCTTTATATGGCATGGACTTGGCTATTGAAATGTTCTGTTGTGGTTTAAAACTTCTATCTGAACCTAAATCTGTTTCTAATTTTAGTGTTGGATGATTATTTCTCAAACGAACAGGAACATCTGATAAAACTGTGGTTGCTTAGTGGGACAAACATTTTTCATTGCCTTCTAATTTTTCAGTGTATGCTTCTCATCATCTGAAAAGACAACATATAATCCTTAAATGACTCTTGACTAATTAACATTTAATATGATGATTTATTTTGTTTATACGAATCCATTTAGTAAAATACTGCTAAGAATTTCTCTTTTTACCAAAAATATCCATTGGAGCAAAACTTTCAATAAACACAAAGATGTGATTAAAGAGTAATATGTCTCAAATAGTCAGCAATATTAAAAAGCCCCATAAAGCTACAAAATTCTCTCGGTTTAAAAAGAAAATCTATTCTCGCTAAACAATGATCATATTTGTATTTAATTTACTGCACTTCAATGTGTTGTTATATTTCAAAGCTTGCGTTCTCTGTGGTTATACCTAGTTATGTACAAACTGACTATTATCCTGTTTGTATTATCCAGGCATCAGAGACTCCAGAACGAGAACAAAATACACGGAGACTGTTCTGTGATTCTGAGGCTAAGAGTTCTTTTTGTAAAGAGTAGTACTTAATCTTCAAGATAGACGAGGAAAATAGGGACAAAATAGTTCTTGTAATTTTAGAGCAGTTTTTGGGTGTAGGATTGATTAAGCTAATCCAAGATGAATGCAGATAGGAAATGGGAAACAGTGAGGGAACTAAAACATCTAGTGGATTCAGTGTCCTCAGAGCTGAAGCCAACATTGACTGTTGGTAACATCAGTGAGTGCAAATTCACATGGTGTTATTGAACCACTAGGTTCAGGACCAGCTACTTCCCTTTCAAACATATGGTTCTTGAACCAGCTGGCAAAACCCTAAACACTACAGTTTAGCAAAACTATGATCATTTTGATCACTTTGCATTAAAATAGACTTTTTTATTTTTGTTCTGATTATGTTCATTCTTGTAATGATTGCGCATAATTTGTTTTACTTGTGGATGCTGCGTACTGCATATGATGCTAAGTGCCTGTGATGCTGCTGCAACTGATTTTTCATTGCCCCTGTGCAGAAATGTACTCGTTGTGCATGTGACAGTAAACTTGACTTTGACTTTTTGTTTGTCAGTGGATAGCCGAAATTACCATACAACAGAATATCAATATTAGGGTTCACCCACTGATGATTCCAAGAGCAGTTTTTAGAAAGTATTTCATGTTTTCACCTGCGGCGACTGTATTTATTCTGAACTTGTTCAGGTCTCTGGATGGATAGAGCGCTGATACTTGAAGTCAGATCAAAGGGAAATGCATGGAAAAGTTGTACTGTTAAAACTGGGTAAACAAAATAATAACAGTTGCTCTGCATGTTGCTGTGAAATAAATTGGCTCTGGCAAAGCAACATCTGGTCTTGTCTTTACCAGTTGTTTTTATGGTCCACCTCCATTGCTAGACCAGCCGTAAATAAAAATCAAAAATTCTGCAAATGCTAGAAATAGTAAATAAAAGCAGAACATGCTGAAAATATTTAGCAGGTCAGGCAACATCTGTGGGAAGAGAATATTAACTCTGCTTCACTTTCCAGAGATACGGCCTGACATCCTGAGCAATTTCTGCTTTTACCTCATTGCCCATAAAATGTTTTGGGATGTCCTGAAAGTGACACGAATGGCACTTTTCCCTTCCAACTAACTGATGATGCTCAAGTCCCAGTATGTTCAGATCAGAAGGAGGAACTTTTGTTGCAAATCATAAATCATACAGGCAATTCTGGATTGCATTATCTTATGGTAAAATCGTTTGGACATTACAATCACATGGCTAAACACAAGTCCATAGATATTAGCTGGTTTATATCAAGCCACATTAGCTAGATGGTTCATGGTAAGCCAAGAGACATCTTCATACACAGATGAAAATTACAGAAGTACTGTCCAGATGCACATTTCACGGAATTGGATTCCAACTGGCATGTCTGGGCTCATCTACATATTAGGACCCAGAGGGAAAATTGTGGATTCTCGATCCACATAATAGGTTCATGATTGTCAATTACATTCTAAGTTTCATAGAATGTAAATTCAGTAACACAATAAACATGGCACTCCTATCCATCCCAGCTCCCCACATTTCCCTAAAACTGTTTCTCTCCCATTAGCCCATCTCTCTGACTCTCCCACCGCCCACTTAGAGAGAGTGCAATTTACAGCAGCTGATTCATCTTCTAGCATGTCTTTGGGAAGTGAGAGGAAACCACAGCACCTGAAGGAAACCCACATCATCAAAGCGAGAACGTGCAAACTCCACACACGCAGCAGCACATTGTACCCTGGTCACTAGCGCTGCTGTGCCTGTATGGAGTGACTTGCTGGACCACTTCAGAGGGCAAATTAAGTGTCAAGTACATTGCCGTGGAACTGGAGTCACATAAAGGGAAGACTGGGTAAGAAATGCAGATTTCCTTCCCTCTGGGACATTAGTAAACCACAATCCAGTAGTTTCATGGTCACCATATCTGATACTAGCTTTTATTAAGTTTCAGATTATTTACTTCTGTGAATTGTTGTCTTGATGCAATTCAAACTCCTGCCTCTAAATCAGTTGCCTAGACTTCTGAGGTTCAAGAGCTTAACCACCACACCACCACATTTGGACGAGTGTCGGAGTGAGTAAGCTCCACACAAAAAAATAACTAGCTGGCCAGAATGTCACTCAATTCTCTAGACCTGGTAGCAGTCCAAAGATTAAGAAGAGCAAGCTTGTTCTTTTTCATTCGCTCACAGGTATCCCTGATTGCCTTTAAGAATAAGTGGGTTTGCCACTTTCTTGAACTACTTAAGACCTTCTACAGTGCTTTTGGGGAGAGGGTTCCAGGATTTAGTGCCGATGAAGAAACCTCAACATATTCCCAAGTCAAGATGGTGGGAAAACTCAGCCGGAAACCGACAGGGGGTGATGTTCCCCCACACCTGCTGCCCTTGCCCTACTTAGAGGTTGTGGCTTTTGAAAGTATTCTGGGAAAGCGAGTGCAGTGTGTTTTGTGGATAGTGTACACCAGTAAAGAGGGCAAAATTTTAGTGTAAGAATTGGGCACTTTGGAATTTTCTTCAATTGCTTCAAATTCTTTCATATCCTACGACATGTTCAACTATTAGCTGATTTGCATCGATTTCCCATACCAGTCAAAACCAAATAAGCCCCCTTCACTTTTTAATTCATGCCATGGGGTCCTTTATCTTCACCTGAACTAACCAAACCTTGTTTTGATGCCATGCCCAAATGATGGACATTTCTAAAAAGATAGCACTTCTGACATAGCTGCTTTGAAATATCAGCTTACTCATATACTCACATGTGCCTGAAGATGCAGCAGTCCTAGTGATGAAGTTTCTGCATCAGCATCCAAAGTCTTGGATTATCTGTGCAGAGACATGAATTTGAATCCCACAATTGCTGCTAAGGAATTTAATTTGAAGTATGAATCTGGAATAAAAATTGACAATGACACTGCTGGATTGCTGCTAAAAAATCTATCTATTTTGCTAATCTCCTTCAGGTGTGGACTAATCCAATGCAGGATGCTAGAGGGTCTCATCAGAAACTTAAAGTGAGGCAATGTGAGAAATATTCTTACCATTTTTCCCAGAGTGTTTAGAGGGTTCCTCAAATAGTTGATCCTCCAATCAACCTTTATCCATCCTTAGCATTTTATGTAGAATTATCAAGACACCACTGTTCTTAAAAACAAAATGGGCTTTTCATGTTTCCCATGTCTGCTTTGGCATCACAAGCCCAGCACTATTAATTCCATTGATGAAAGGATCACAATGGGTGATGAGGATAATTTCTTTTAGACACAGCTAATTGTTATGATCTGGAACTTCCCGCCTGAAATGAACAATAGAACGGAATTCAGTATAATACTTGAAATGGATTTGGATAAATACAATACTGTGCAAAAGACTTAGACACACATATATAACTAGGGTGCATAAGAATTTTGTCCATGTGGAGCAGAGAGCAAGTTTGTAAATCTGGTGGGAGGAAAGGATATTGGGAATGACGAGGGTGGAGGAAAGCAGGAAGGGTGTGGGACAGGTGGCGAGGGGGTGGTGTCAGTGGGTGACACACCCAGCCCTGAGACATCAGGCAAGGTCACGATTCCAAACAATTGGTTTGTTGATTATTACATAATGTCTGTCTGGTGCTTCCCGCTCCCTTCCACTTTCCCAAACATGATTCCCCTCTCCCTGCCCCCTTTCCCAACCGTGATTCCCTCTCCCTGCCCCCTTTCCACTCTCAGTCCACAATAGAGATCCATATCAGAATCAGGTTTATCATCACTCACATATGTCATGAAATTTGTTTATTTTGCAGCAGCAGTACAGTGCAATACATAAAATTACTATAGTACTGTGCAAAAGTCTTAGGCTTCCGAGCTACATATAGTGCTGTGCCTCTATGGAAAGAATATGGGGTAAGAGGGTGATTTACCAAGGAGTACATAATGGATTAAATGCTTTCTTTCTGCATTGTTCAGCTCTGTTCAAACACAGCTATTTCAACCAGAGGTAAAATCTGATGTTTAATACCACAATTTGCAATTCAAAGCAGGGATAGAATGATATCTTGATGAATGTTCACTCCCACTAGGTGGCGGTGATGGGCGAGATTGATGGGATTCCTGCACTGGTGATAGGAAGAAGCACAGGCTTGCACCCATAATCCTCCATGTGCCACCTTGCCAATCAGAATGGAGGGGAAATCTGGACAGAGAGCCCTTTGGTTTATTGTCACACATCTCAGCCAGTGTGGAACAAAACTGATAATTTCAGAAGAGATACAGAGATATCAGAGATTGCAGATATTTCAGAAGAGATACAGAGATATCAGAGATTGCAGATACTGGAATCCGGAGCATAAAAACAAACTGGAGAAACTCAAGAGCTCAAGCAGCATCTGTGGAAGCAAAGAGATATGTATTGCACTGTACTGCTGCGGCAAAAAAACAAAATGAATTTCAGGACACATGAGTGATGGTAAACCTGATTCTGATATGGGCAAACACAAGGAAATCTGCAGATGCTGGAAATTCAAGCAACACACACAAAATGCTGGTGGAACACAGCAGGCCAGGCAGCATCTATAGGGAGAGGCACTGTCGACGTTTCGGGCCGAGACCCTTCGTCAGGACTAACTGAAAGGAAAGATAGAGATTTGAAAGTAGGAGGGGGAGGGGAAAATGCAAAATGATAAGAAAAGACCGGAGGGGGTGGGGTGAAGCAGAGAGCCGGAAAGGTGATTGGCAAAAGTGATACAGAGCTGGAGAAGGGAAAGGATCATGGGACGGAAGGCCTAGGGAGAAAGAAAGGGGGAGGGGGGGAAGCACCAGAGGGAGATGGAGGACAGGCAAAGTGATGGGCAGAGAGAGAAAAAAAAGGAGGGGGGGAAAAACTAAATAAATCAGGGATGGGTAAGAAGGGGAGGAAGGGCATTAACGGAAGTTAGAGAAGTCGATGTTCATGCCATCAGGTTGGAGGCTACCCAGCCGGTATATAAGGTGTTGTTCCTCCAACCTGAGTTTGGATTCATCTTGACAGTAGAGGAGGCCATGGATAGACATATCAGAATGGGAATGGGACGTGGAATTAAAATGTGTGGCCACTGAGAGATAGATCAGAATAAGGACGGGGGTAGGGGGAGTCCATAGCCTACTGCTGCAATGAAGCCACACTCAGGTTGGAGGAACAACACCTTATATACCGGCTGGGTAGCCTCCAACCTGATGGCATGAACATTGACTTCTCTAACTTCCGTTAATGCCCCTCCTCCCCTTCTTACCCCATCCCTGATATATTTCGTTTTTCCCCCCTCCTTTTTTTTCTCTCTCTGCCCATCACTCTGCCTGTTCTCCATCACCCTCTGGTGCTCCCCTCCTCCTTTCTTTCTCCCTAGGCCTCCTGTCCCATGATCCTTTCCCTTCTCCAGCTCTGTATCCCTTTTGCCAATCACCTTTCCAGCTCTCAGCTTCACCCCACCCCCTCTGGTCTTTTCTTATCATTTTGCATTTTCCCCTCCCCCTCCTACTTTCATATCTCTTACTATCTTTCCTTTCAGTTAGTCCTGACGAAGGGTCTCGGCCCGAAACGTCGACAGTGCTTCTCCCTATAGACGCTGCCTGGCCTGCTGTGTTCCACCAGCATTTTGTGTGTGTTCTGATATGGGTCTCTATTATGGACTGAGAGTGGGAAGGGGACACAAGAGGGGAATCATGGTTGGGCAAAGGGGAAGGGAGAGGGGAGGGAGTGGGAAGCACCAGAGAGACATTCTGTAATGATCAATAAACCAAATATTTGGAATCAAATGATGTTTTGGGTTAAGACCCCACATCAGGATCAGGATACTTTAATAATATAAGGAATGGTAGCAGGACAAAACAACCATCTTTAAAGTTGTGGCTACTCCTGAGCCTCGTGTTCACTTTCCAGGCAATCCTCATAGATAATCAATGGCTTTCGGTCTTGAATAGGTTCGGTCACCAGCATTCAAATGTGCATTAGGAAGGGACTTCCAGAATATTCACTGAGTTTGAACTTGCCTAAATGAAACACATAAGTCCAATATACTAAACCATGTCCCAATGACTCATGTAGTTCAATGTTGATGCAAGAATAAAATGTTGCTTAAAACATATGTTCTTTATGCTCAACTCCTTATTGCCAGTTTGTATCCAGAAACAGCAGCACAGTTCAAGAGTCTCATCACTTTTGTGTAGTATGTTTTTGTTATGTTTATATTATTTTTGTTTAGATTGAATTGATGAGTGATTACATGGGCTCTAGTTCAAAGATTTGGAAATTCGCTACCTTTATCTGAAGTTTTCAAAGAAATCCCTGTCCAAACATAATTTTGATCCAAGGAATAAAATTATTGGCAAGTTCTGTGCATTTATCAGGTTTCAGTTGTAAATGTAAAGAAAGAAGATGGGACACAAGTAAATGGAGAGCACTGGAGGGACATTTTTCTAAAGCTTTGGATCAAAATCCATCCTTGTCTTAAGCTTTAGAACCAATTCTATAAGCCCAAAAGCATAAGAAATAGAAATAGGGGTAGGCCATTCAGCCCTTCAGGCTTGCTCCTGTCTGATCCCTTTAACGTTCAGAAATCTATCAGCCAACAAAAACCCACCATTGACAGAGGATTCAAAAGACTTAGAAACTTCTTTGTAGTGAAAAAAAATCCTTTACCTCAAACCTAAATAGCCTACCCTTAGCTAGTTCTTCATTGGCCTGCCAAAGAAAAGAGCAATTCAGTATTCATCTTTCAATTCCTCTCAAAATTGTTAAGTGAGATAACCCCTCATTAAGGCTGTTTTAATTGCATGACGAGCTTCATATGCAACTGAGTTGCGGACGAGATAGACAAAGGTATAGAAAATAAACATTTAATAAACATTTACTTTTATTTACTGAATTAATTTCCTAAAGTTGGTAAGCATTTTCCTTTTTGGGGTGGGGAACAGATTAAAAGGCTTGAACATATTTTATATGCTTAGGATGGTAGTATTTTATATGTTTTAAACATTGGACACTATGATTAAATCATATATGTACAGTCTTACCTGAATAACTATCTTTTTAATACACATGTCATAACACACTCCAGCTCGTTGCTCCAGTCTAGGGACGTGATTGGTTGGCTTTGTGGGGTCCTCAACTAGCTGAGGTGAGCCTGGGCTCTAGGATTGTATGAGGAGGTAGGCAGCAAGCCTTGGGAGTGGCTGGGAGTGAGGTCAGTGATCCTTGAAAAGGGGCAGGATTGGACGACCTGACCTATCATGGCAAAGCTCTCATCGCAGAATCAGCAAAATTACAGTTGGGGTAAGGCTTTGCATCTCATTCTTTCAAACTCTTTTGATTGAAGATTAATTTTCCCTCACTTTTTTTCCTCAGACAACTTCTCCCTCATCACAGGAAACCATGCAGTGAATCTATGCTGGATTCTTGTAGGTCCAAAGTCTAAAATTTTGGGTGTGATCTCACCAACATTCTATTAATCTCAGCAAAACTACCTTACTTTGGCCTCCAATCTCCTTGCAATACATTATACACCATCCTACTAACTGTTGGAGCTGACAAATTTATTTTCTATTTGTAAACCAGCATACCAACCCTCTTTAGGCCAATATTTACTTGCTTCCTTACTATTTAACAATCCAGTTTTCTGTTCTCCCTACCAAAGTCATCAAGTCAAGTCAAGTTTATTGTCATTTAACTATATACCTGTATATAACGTATATAATCATATAACGTATACAGAAGTGAGCCAACATTTCTCTGAACCAGGGTGAAATGAAAGTAAACTTCTCTTTTCTCAATTATATTCCCATTTTCAGCCAATTTGCTTAATCTGCCTAACTCCCTTTACATCCTCCTCTCAGCCCACTTTCTCACCAGGTCTTGTGCTGTCAGCAAAAGTGGCTATGTTACATCCCTCCCTTTCAGCTTAGAGGCTGCTTGGAGGCCCTGGGAGATACACATTTAGATTCTTGGGGGATCCAGGTGAGGGTTGTCCACCATGCAAAGACAGGCCAGGAGGGATGTGGAAGAGGAAATTCTCTATCGTGAATTATGCATCACGTGTCAGAAAGAGAGCAGCCATCGTCAGAAGACCAGGGGCCAAAGAGCTGCATCCTCTACAACAGAATTACTTGCAAGCATCTGGAAATGGCAACATTTGTAAAAGTCCCCAGAGAAGGGAAGATGAATTATTCTCACCCTTCCTGATCTGCCACGGGCACTGCCAGCCATGCCAGGAGGCAGCGCTTCAAATGAAATGGCAGCCATCAGACTATAAGCTCTTCAGTGGCAGGAAAGATGCAAAAGTCACATTGGGGATGGGCTGGTGAGGAAGGTTTCCTGTCCAAGTTTTTATGCAATCCCTCCAGTGAAATTCTCCTGCAGGATACCAGTGGAGAAGGGATTACGAGAATGGAATAGCAGGTGGTTGAAGAAATTGATGAGGGCAAACACCAAGGAATCAACATGAAGGAGAGCCTACGAGGTTACCAGCACCTCAGACTCAAAGGTCACAGATTTGGTAAGAATCAGAATCAGGTTTAATATCACCAGCATATGTTGTGAAATTTGTTAACTTTACAGCAGCAGTACAATGAAATACATGGTAAATAAACAAAAAAACCTGAAGTGTGTATATATCTCTTCTATACCTCCTTCCTGATGGTAACACTGAAAAGAGGGCATGTCCTGAGGGTCCTAGATGATGGACGCTGCTTTTCTGAGGCACAGCTCCTTGAAGATGTCCTGGATACTACTGAGGCTAGTGCCCGTGATGGAGATGATTAATTTTACAACTTTCTACAGCTTATTACGATCCTGTGCAGTAGCCACCACCACACTCCCCATACCAGATGGTGATGCAGCTAGTCAGAATGCTCTCCACAGTACATCTATAGAAGTTTTCAAGTGATTTAGGTGACAGCCCTCAAACTCCTGAATAAATATAGCCGCTGTCTTGCCTTCTTTATAGCTGCATCGATATGTTGGGACCAGGTTAGATTCTCAGAGATCTTGACAGCCAGAAACTTGAAGTTGCTCACTCTCTCCACTTCCAATTCCTCTATGAGGATCGGTATGTCTTCCCTCATTTTACCCTTCCTGAAGTCCTCAATCAGCTCAAGACTTGGCTGTAATGCCACAGTCCAAGAGTTTAGCGTAGGTGAGGTCAAAGTGTGCGGTGCGTGCCATTTGAAGTCACTTCTTTAGCACTGCGCTTTGTAGGTGATGACTGAGCAGTAATCGGGATTTGTCTCAAGTCCGTGGCCGATGTAAACATAAAGCACTTGCCAGAAAAACACCAATCTGTGCAGTGATTACCAGGAATTCAGCTCAAAGGTGCCATCCTGATTGTTTTGTGTTTCCTGTTCCAACGGCCAGTCCATGCTGCATCACCAGCCATATTCAAGACTGAGACGGATAAAACTCTGGATACTAAGAGAATCGAAAGGTATTGGGGATTGGCCAGGAAAGTAGGCTTGATGTACAGGATCCTGATTGAGGGGTTGAAGATTAGACTGGCTTTATTTTTTGAAACATCAAAACATACAGTAAGATACATTGTTTGTGTCGAGGGCAGCCCACATGTGTCACCGTGCTTTTGGCGCCAACATAGCAAGCCCACAACTTGCTAATCCCAACCTGTGCATCTTTGGAATGTGGGAGGAAACCGTGGCACCCTGAGGGAGCCAACACAATCACAGGGAGAACGTACAAATTCCTTACAGACAGCAGCGGGAATTGAACCATGATCTTGCAGCAAGCACTGTAAAGAACTACACTAACCACTATGCTACCATGCCATCTGCTCCAATAGGACATCCTGCTCCTGTGGTCGCCTGCCACTTCAGGCACTCTGTTTAGATAAGTTTCTGTTAACTGAATTTAGTTTGAAGGTTTAACAGAATGGTTAGCGTTTGCCTTGTCTTGTAAATAAATAATTAACCTATTAACTGGTAGTGAGTCTCTTCTGTCCTCTCTCACCGAACCCACAAACCTGATTTCTCACAACAATTGGCGCTGCGAGCAGGGTTTGGTGATTGAACAGAAAATGGGTATCTTTTTTAAGGAAAAGTAAGAGCGCCAAATCCCAGGTGGACCGACAACAGTGTGGGATTTGGGAGTCTCGCTTACTGGCCTACTACTGGCAGGCTACAGGATGCCTGTAGACCAGTCAGACAAGTTGGACTCACGCAAGGTGAAAATGGGACACCACATCGTGTCCGTACTTAATAAAGCAGGGTTCCCTAAGAGGAAGGGGAACCAGGGGAATGGTTTCAGGTTGCTAGCAGCTATAGTAAGGCAGCTGCACAAGATAATCTCAGGAAAGAAGAAAGAGATAGGTAGTTTGAGGAATGAGATGGAATTGCCATTAGAGAGGCCGCCCACTCAGCACAGACCTGGAGCAGGGAGTTAGAGGGTAAGAGCACAGGGAGGATGGGGAAGAGAGGTTAGAAGAGAGCTTCGGGCTTCCCCTCTAAGTCAGTGCCTTCACTCCTCGATTGAGATTTGCACTGGAGGAAGGAACTAGAGCCCTTTGCCGGTGGGATCTATCATGACAGTAACATCTCACCGAGGATCATAGATTAACCTCGACCATGGTGGGGTGATGTAGATTATTGGAGGGATTAGAGTACTTGGGGGAAGGTGCGTAAATTAGACAGGTGGCTTTGGAGTTGAGGGCTCCACGTGACCCGTGAGGAAATGACTTTGCCATTGCTCAGAGCCGGGGTCCCAAAGGAGCAGGTAAATGGGGTTCCCATTTCCACCCTCCATGCCATGTAGGTGGAGCACTGTCAGGGAAGAGAGGTCAGGAGGTCATTCTTCAAGCCCCCTCCTGATAAGGGCTCCTTCTGCCCACTGCATCCCACGCAGGGTTACCTATATCTCTTCGCTGGAGGCTCTGCAAAAGCACTGGTGGACCTTTAGTGGCAGCAGGGGTCCGACGGTGGGTGACGGCTTTCTGCCCCACCCCCTTAGGGAGGAGGTTCATTCACCCTGCAAACCCCCCCCCCCCCCCATAATACAGTGAGAATGGATTGAGTTTGAAAAATGTTGCATGGATGTGTGGCCACACATGAGTTCGCTTAAGTGAGAGAGTGTGTGTGTGTGAGTGAGTGAGGGTAAAGTCTGTCATTTGTTTGGAAGGTTGTTTGAATTAATCCTATGCTTCAGCGGAAAAGGTGACCAATTGAAATATTTCACTACTCAGTGAAGTGAATTTGCAGGATCTCTTACCTTTTAAGAGAGCTGTGCCTTTAAGCTGCTGTGTGAAAGTGTTAATGTGTCGGGGCCCAAACCAATGGTCCTTGCTTTCCCTTTGATCTTGGAAAAAGTGTTAAAGTTTTTCACTGTGGAAATTAATTGTTTGTTCCAAGTTTTGCAGTTACTTGCGAAGGTTTTGAAGGCAGGAAAACACAAGCATGGATTAAATTTGTTTTTGCAAGGGAGATGAGCCTGACATTCTGTGGGTGTTCCACGTCCCCTGCTACCTACAGGCGACAGGGCTGAATGGGCTGTTGAAACAGCAGATTAAGTTATTGATTCCCCACCCCCACCCCCCCACCTGCACCTGTCTGAGGTGTGCTGCAGCAGGCGGTGGACGACCTGAGCTCTCGGCCAGCGAGCCTAGGAAGGACCCCGGTGTCCCAGCATTTCGCAAGTCGGACCCTCCGAAGCTGGAGATGGTGGAGTTGGTGAAGAAATCAGGGAAGGTACCTTCCAGGCCATGTTGTGATAGCAACTTCTGATTGAGAAGCGACTTGAATCTGCTCCAATTTACCTACCGTCACATCAGGTCTCACTCAACCCTGGAACATCTGGACAGCAAATATACCTACAACACACACAAAATGCTGGTGGAACACAGCAGGCCAGGCAGCATCTATAGGGAGAGGCACTGTCGACGTTTCGGGCCGAGACCCTTCGTCAGGACTAACTGAAAGGAAAGATAGTAAGAGATTTGAAAGTAGAGGGGGGAGGGGGAAATGCGAAATGATAGGAGAAGACCGGACGGGGTGGGATGAAGCTAAGAGCTGGAAAGGTGATTGGCGAAAGTGATACAGAGCTGCAGAAGGGAAAGGATCATAGGACGGGAGGCCTCGGGAGAAAGAAAGGGGGGGGAAGCACCAGAGGGAGATGGAGAACTGGCAAACAACTAAATATGTCAGGGATGGGGTAAGAAGGGGAGGAGGGGCATTAACGGAAGTTAGAGAAATCAATGTTCATGCCATCAGGTTGGAGGCTACGCAGCCGGTATATAAGGTGTTGTTCCTCCAACCTGAGTGTGGCTTCATCTTGACAGTAGAGGAGGCCATGGATAGACATATCAGAATGGGAATGGGACGTGAAATTAAAATGTGTGGCCACTGAGAGATCCTGCTTTCTCTGGCGGACAGAGTGTAGGTGTTCAGCGAAACGGTCTCCCAGTCTGCGTCGGGTCTCACCAATATATAAAAGGCCACACCGGGAGCACCGGACGCAGTATACCACACCAGCCGACTCACAGGTGAAGTGTCGCCTCACCTGGAAGGACTGTCTGGGGCCCTGAATGGTGGTGAGGGAGGAAGTGTAAGGGCAGGTGTAGCACTTGTTCCACTTACAAGGATAAGTGCCGGGAGGGAGATCGGTGGGAAGGGATGGGGGGGGGACAAGTGGATGCTCTTCATCAACTACAGCTCAGCATTCAATACCATCATCCCCTCAAAACTCATCAACAATGTTTCAAGACCTTGGCCTCAATACCTCCTTGTCCTTGATCTCCTCCACCATCTCCATTAACACAGGTGTACCACAAGGCCGTGTGCTTAGCTCCCTCTTCTACCTACTCTATACTCATGACTGTGTGGCTAAGCACAGCTCCAATGAAGTACTTAAATTTTCTGTCAACGCCACTGTCATTGGCCGAATCAAAGGTGGTGATGATTCAGCATAGAGGGGGGAGATTGGAAATCTGGCTGAGTAGTGCTACAACAATAACCTCTTACTCAGTGTCAACAAGTCCAAGGAGCTGATTATTGACCTCAGGAGGAAACTGGGGATCCAGAAGCCAATCCTCATCGGAGGATCAGAGGTGGAGAGGGTCAGCAAATCTAAATTCCTCAGTGTTATCATTTCAGAGGATCTGTCCTGGGCCCAGCATGTAAATGCAATTACAAAGAAAGCTCCTTATGTGTTTGCAAAGATTTGGCATGACACCTATAACTTATACTAACTTCTATAGGTATGTCATGGGGAGTATATTAAGAGCATCACAGCCTGGTATGGAAACACTAATGCCCTTGAACAGAAAATGCGGCTAAAGGTAGTGGATTCAGCCCAGTCCATCACAAGTAATGCCCTCCCCACCAGTGAGCACATCTACAGAGCATTGTTGCGGGAAAGCAGCATCTATCGTCAAAGACCCCCACCATCTAGCCTATGTCCTCTTCTCACTGCTGCCATCAGGAAGGTGGCACAGGAGCCTCAGGACTCACATCACCAGGTTCAGGAATAGTTATTACCCCTCAACCACCAGGCTCCTGAACCAGAGGGGATAATTTCACTCGCCCCATCACTGAATGGTTCCTACAACCTATGGACTCGCTTTCAAGCACTCTTCATGTTATTTTCCTGATATTTATTGCTTATTTATTATTATTATTATTTATTTATTTTTGTACTTGCACAGTTTGTTGTCTTTTGTATATTTTTTGTCTATCCTGTTGGGGGCAGCCTTTCATTGATTCTATTGTCTTTCTTGTATTTATTGGGATTGCCTGCAAGAAAATTAATCTCAGAGTCGTGCATGGTGACATATATAATAATAATTTTACTTTGAACTGAATATTCTTATAAAACACCTTCAGATTTACCTTAATCCTGTCTGCCAGTGATCTCCCATGATTCCTCTCTACTTTCCTAATTTCCTTTTTAAGCATCTCCCTACTCTTTTTATACTCATGACAGCACTTCCTCGTTATTAGTTCCCTATATCTGCCTGTTCCCAAATAACTCTCGACTCCAATGAATCCAAGTAGCTGCCAATCTTGACTTGAAATATATTCAACAACTCAGCCTCCAAAGCTGTCTAGGGTGGGCAATTCCAAAGATTTGTGGCCTCTGAAATTCCTCTTCGCCTTCATCTTAAATACAAGGGTAACATTTCTCAGTATCCACATTACTAAATCCCAGAAGGATATCTGCTTCAATAAATTTGCCTTTCTTTCTTCTAAACTCAAATGAGTAGAAGTCCAATCTGCTTGTTTGTTCTCTAAAAGAAAACCTCTTCATTCCAGCAAACAATCGAGTGAGCCTTCTCTGAACTGTCTCCAAAACAACTATATCTCTCCTTACCAAAACAGTACTCCAGGCTGCTTTCTGTTCTGGTCACAGTTCCAGCTTCATCTCCTTCATGGGTGGCTCTACAAACTCAAGGATTCAATGAGCATCAATCATCTTGGTTGCCCTTGGGTGGGTGACTAGGCTGTCAGGAACCTCCTGTCTGCATGTTCCACAATGATCATAGCTACCTGGGCCTCTTGGGTTTCTCCACATGCATAGCAGAGGACAGCCTGTATTTGTTTTCTTTCTCATCCATTTATTTTTTTATAATGTCATTAATAACAAACTGAAATCTCACCCCATGCTTTTCAGTTCAAAAGACGCACAAGCAGATTGAATGTAATGGTTCATTAGCAGGTCAGTATTGCATCTCATTATATATTGGATAGAGCTGGACCAGGGATGAAACTAGCCAGCCCTCTGATTTATCTGTGCATTTCCTGATTGAACACTTATATTACATGTTTTTTTTTCTTTTCTACAATCCAGCCCATGGCCAAATAGACTAAGTCAGCAATCTGATCAAGTAGGTCTGAGTCAAAAAGGCACAAACTCTAAACGTACAACCGGAGATTGGGGTTCAATTCACACCACTGTCTGTAAGGGATTTGCAGACCATGTGGGTTTCCTCCAGGTGCTCTGGTTTCCTCCCACACTCCAAAGGCATATAAGTTGGTAAGTTGTAGGCATGCTATGTTGGTGCCAGAAGTGTGGCAAGACTTGCCGGCTACGGCTAGCACGTCCTCAGACCGTGTTGGTCATTGACGCAAACGACAGTATGTTTCGATGTATGTGTAACAAATAAAGCTAATCTTTCAGTGGATGAAGGCTCTGCATGATTCTCTGAGGGGATGTTAGTTCTGTGCCACCTAGGCACTGCTTGGACTGTATACTCGATATAAAGGATCGTGGGGGGGCTGCGACAGATCTCTCTCCCTCTGTTTAGGAGCTTAACATAAGATAGAATGGGAGTTATGTTCAGGTTTGCTGCTGATAAACAGTTAGGTGGGCTTATTAGGCAGAAGGGCCTGTTACTGTGCTAAATACATTTTTAAAAATTTTAAATGACTTCCTGACAAGTCTGGGTATGCTGATTGAGACTTGGAAGTTAACGTGTAGATTCAGTAGGCGATAGGAAGCAGCATTAGCCTTTACATAAAGTAAATGGAGTACAAAAGTGAAGAAGTTCAGGTGAGATTGAACAGGACCTTGGTGAGGCTCATTTGGGTAACTCTTGGCTTCTGTACCTAAAGAAGGAGGTCCTTCCATTGGTCAGTCCAAGAAGAGGCACCAGGTTGATTCTTTGCGTGAAGGGATCAAAGAGAGTTTGAACAGGTTGGACACATATTTGGAAAAATGAGGGGTGATCTGATTGAAAAATATAAGGTTCAGTGCGGATGCTGAGAGGAAGTTATGCGGTGGGAAGTTTCAGAATAAGGGTCTCTCATTTATGATGGAGGTGATGAAATGTGACTCTTTGGAATTCTCTACTCCAGAGGGCTGTGGATGTAGGGTCATCCTCAGGTTAAGAATTCTCAACTTATGTATAGCTCGTACGTACAAGTGAGCATTTGTGAGACGGGTGGGATAGAGTTGCCCGCTGTTGTTGTGTGGGGACATAGTTCATGGCCACGTTTCTGACTTGCAAACTGTCCAGAAGCAGAACCCTGGGGTAACCTGAGGAAGATCTGTACTTGAGCCGAAATGGACAGATTTTGCCATTGTTACATGTCGCCATAAGCTTGGTCAAACATCTTAAAGGAGGAGAGGAAGAGAGAGGTGCATGTTTCATAAGACAATTGCATCTGGAGCATAAGCTTTAGTTGGCTGATAGCAAAAGAAGTGGAACTGAGGCCAGGATCAGATCAACCGCGATCTGCTCAATGATAGAACATGAAGGAGGGAACCAATAGCGCAGTTCTTACAATATGTCAAACAGTTACCAAGTTCATAATTTTTAAAACAAGTTCATGTAAAGGTTTATAGGGGTATGGGCAAATGGGAGTAGCTTCGGTTGGTGTCTTGGTTGGAATGGACCGGTTGGGCTGAAGGGCTTCTTTCTGTGCTTCCGTTGATTTTTTTTCTTTATAAAACCACAAGTATCATGAATCATAGAATCCTTCTGGCACAGGAGGAGGACAAATACTGTATCCCATTGAGTCCATATTATCCCTTCCCATTCCCCAGTCTTTCCTCATAGCCCTGCAAATTATTTCCTTCTGTAAGAGCTGATTGACTGTTTGCACCATCATTACAGTCAGTGAATATAACCTTGTGCAGGTTACCAATGTCAAGACTTTGATGGGACTGAAATAAAATACTGATTGCAGAAAGCTTACTGTATTAAATGCAGGTTTCAATATTATAATCAGCTTGTTGTTGGCACTGCATGATAAAAATATAAAAATTGCCAAGGAAGAAAAGTTCAAAATCAGTGGTTACTATTGACAAAATAAGCATTTTAGACCATAAGACAGTGGAGCAGAAAGGGGCCATTCGGCCCATTAAACCTCTCCACCATTTGATCTTGGCTGATTTATTTTCCCTCTCAAATCCATTCTCTTACCTTCTCCCTGTAACCTTTGATGCTCCTTGAAGAACCTGTCAGCTTCTGCTTTAAAGATACCCTATGACTTGGCCTCCACAGCAGCCTGTGATGGTGAATTTCACAGATTCACCACCCTCTGACTGAAGAAATCTCTGTTCTAAAGGGATGCCTTTTACAGTATTCTGAGGCTGTGCCCTCTGGTCCTAGACTCCCCCACTATCGGAAACATTATTTCCACATCCACTCTAGGCCAGCGATTCCCAATCGTTTTTTCTGCCATGGATCAATACTATTAAGCAAGGGGGCTGTGGACCCCAGGTTGGGAACCCCTGATCGAGGCCATTCAATATTTGTTAGGTATTTTAGAAGAATATTAGCTCCCCTCACAGGAATAAAATGAGTATGTCTATTAGATTGTACAAAGCAAATTTTATCAATGTGGTGGAAGCTAATTCAAGCTAATCCAAATAGTCATGTATATGTGAATATATACTGTAAGTACAAACGTTTGTATATGCTGTTTTATATTACAAACTTGTAGAAGGAACAACCAAAATTTGCTCCAACAGATGGTTCATCCAACGTTCAATTCCAATGGGGTTACTTCCCTGCAAAGTTGTTTATTTGCAGTATTATTTCCAATAATTTTATTCATCTGATGAACAAACTCTGTTATTTTAAAAGGCAGGTTGGATGCTGACACAAGTTAGGTCATTGCCTTCATATTCCTAAGCACAGAGAGAAATATTAAGGTGGAAGGCTCACAGTGCCTGATTTCTCTTTCTATGAAAGTAACAGAAGGAGAGTCCATAGGATTTGATAAGAAGCCCAAGATCCTCAATGCCTGTTGCTGCCATCTCACCTCCAAAGCTGTTTAAATCACGGCGGGGTGCAGGCAAAGAGCTGCTTCAGGAAGCGGTGGGATGGGAATTCACACACTCATGGATCTCTTATGTGTTGAATTCCCAATCTCATCCTTGTCAGGGAACAGAAATGGAGATCTGACACCTTCCTACATAGAAGGAAGAAACCCCAGGATCCCCATGGTACCTTCAAACTGAGAGAACCTATGACTGCTAAGGAGAATCCCCATACAGTTTTGTCTTCAGTTACCAAGAAGAAATTACATTTGTGGGGAGAACACCAAGGGAATAAATAAGATAACAAAACGTTTGCAAAAAGAGGATTTCTTTTCTCTCAGGGGTGAAGAGGCATTTTTGTTGGTGAATAATCAGTGAGAGATTTTATTTATTTATTTAGAGATACTACAGAGTAACTCGTCCTTCCAGCCCAACGAGCCCAGGATGCACGATTACACCCATGTGACCAATTAACCTACTAACCCGTGTGTGCTGAACTACATATACCTGTCTGGACACGCCCCCCCACTGACTGTGGCTCCTCCCACGGACCCCGGTATAAAGGCGATTGGAGACACCGCCCCGGCCTCAGTCTCCAGGATGCAGTGTGGTGGTCAATTGCTGCTTGTTCTTTCTTCCAGCCAATAAAGGCCTATATCTCACCTCACGTCTCTGAGAGTTATTGATGGTGCATCAATTTTATTGGCTGGAAGTTTTAAAACATGGAAAGCATTTTACGTCTGGAAAAATTGGACATTGATCCTCAAGACTCAGAAGCAGCTCTTGCCTTTGAACTCTGGCTTGCATGCTTCCAATCATACTTGGAGGAGGTTCGTGTGACTGAGCCCGCTATTATGCACAGAATCCTCCTTTCGAGGGTCACCCCAAAAGTTTACTCCCTTATCAGGGACCTGCCGACCTACCAAGGGGCACTGGACACCCTTAAAAGACAGTACCTGCGGCCGGTGAACACCGTCTACGCAAGACATCGCTTAGCGATGCAATGAGTCGTGCGGGCAGTTTCTCCGAGCCCTACAGACACTCGTGCGAACTTGCGACTGAAGGGGACTGACGGCAGAACAACATTCGGAGCTGCTGGTAAGAGACGCCTTCGTTACGGGGATCAGGTCAGTGTACGTGCGCCAGCGGCTGCTGGAAAATGCCAATCTTACCTTACGCTCGGCAATCAAGACGGCCGACACGCTGGAGGCTGCTCTGCACAATGCTGACGCTGTCCAGCTGCGCGATTCCCCCGCCGGTTCCCGCGAGCGAATTCACCGTCGCCGCTGCCAGTGACGAGTCCACGAACTCCCTGAAACCGACCACAGCTGCTGACAGTCGCAAGTCTGCGCAGTGTTACTTCTGCGGACTCGAAAAGCACCCCCGAAAACGCTGCCCAGCCCGAGAAGCGACCTGTTCCAGCTGCGGGAAGAAGGGCCATTTCGCCAAGATCTGTAAGGCTGAACCACGAGCGGGGTCGGGTAGCGCTGCGTGTGAGGCATGGGGGCCGCCAGCTTCCCTGCCCGCCTCGTGCGAGACATGGGGGCAGCCATCTTTGTCGGTGCCACCTCGCCCCGCCCCCAACCCACCGGTACTTGCCGGGCACCAAGACAGCGATTCAACTCTGGCCTCCGTAACCCTCGACCAAAGCACCCCACACCAGTTTGCAAGGTCAACGATGGACATCCTGGTGGAGGGGCACAGAACTAGCTGCCTGTTTGACACGGGCAGCACTGAGAGTTTTATTCACCCGGACACAGTGCAACGCTGCGGACTCGTGACACGGCCGGTAAGCCAGAGGGTCACCATGGCTTCTGGGTCGCATTCCACAGACATCCGGGTGGGTTGTGTAGCGACATTGGTGGTGCAGGGCACAGAATATCGGGACTTTGCGCTACTGGTCATGCCTCAACTGTGCGCGCCTGTGCTATTGGGGCTGGACTTCCAGAGCCATCTCAAAAGTGTGACTATGGCATATGATGGGCCCCTCCCACCACTCACTGTCAGGAATCCTCAGTTTTGTGGGACTTCGTCATATACCCCGCTACTGACCACACACACACACCGACCCACACATCCCACCCAGCACCATGCCAACAGCTGCACTACTGACACCACTTGCAGCCTCTCCACCCTCAAGATCCCTCCCCCACCGCTGTTCACCAACCTGACCCCCGACTGTAAACCTGTGGCAACTGAAAGCAGGAGGTACAGCGCGGGGGACAGGGCCTTCATTCAGTCGGAGGTGCAGCGGCTGCTCAGGGAGGGGATCATCGAGCCAAGCACAAGTCCTTGGAGGGCCCAGGTGGTTGTTGTTCGGACTGGGCAGAAAAATAGGATGGTTGTGGACTATAGCCAGACCATCAATAGGTTCACGCAGCTTGACGTGTACCCCCTACCCCGCATCGCGGATATGGTCAACCAGATATCTCAGTACAAGGTGTACTCGACAATAGATCTGAAATCCGCTTATCACCAGCTCCCCATCCGCCCAGAGGACCGCCCCTACACCGCCTTCGAGGCGGGCGGCAGGCTCTATCACTTCCTGAGCGTCCCCTTCGGTGTCACAAATGGTGTCTCTATCTTCCAGAGGGAAATGGACCGGATGGTGGACCAGTGCCAACTGAAGGCCACATTTCCCTATCTGGATAACATCACCATCTGTGCCATCTGTGGTCACGACTGGCCGGATCACAACGCCAACCTCCAACAATTTTTCCAAGTGGCCAAAGCCCTGAACCTTACTTATAACAGGGACAAGTGTGTGTTCGGAACCAACCGACTCGCTATCCTTGGGTATGTCGTGGAAAACGGGGTCATTGGCCCTGATCCCGACCGTATGCGCCCCCTGTTAGAACTCCCTCTTCCCACCACCCTCAGAGCCCTCAGACGGTGCCTGGGCTTCTTTTCCGATTACGCCCAATGGGTCCCCCATTACGCAGACAAGGCCCGCCCCCTGATCAAGTCTACCACATTTCCCCTCTCTGCCGAGGCCTGCGCGGCCTTCAGCCGCATTAAAGGGGACATTGCCAAAGCAACGATGCATGCGGTGGACGAGACCATTCCCTTCCAAGTAGAGAGTGACGCCTCCGATTTCGCGCTTGCCGCTACCCTCAATCAGGCAGGCAGACCAGTAGCATTCTTTTCTTGTACCCTTCAAGGCTCTGAAATTCGGCACTCCGCGGTGGAGAAAGAAGCCCAGGCCATAGTGGAAGCTATTAGGCACTGGAGGCACTATCTCGCCGGCAGAAGGTTCACCTTGCTGACCGACCAGTGCTCAGTTGCGTTCATGTTCAGCAACCAACAGCGGGGCAAAATCAAAAATGATAAAATTTTGCAGTGGACAATCGAACTCTCCACCTACAACTATGATATCCTGTACCGGCCTGGCTCAATGAGCCCCCTGATGCCCTATCCCGGGGAGCGTGTGCCAGCGCACAGCTCGACCAGCTATACGCCCTCCATGCACATCTTTGCCACCCAGGGGTCACCCGATTTTACCATTTCGTGAAAGCCCGGAACCTGCCGTACTCCCTTGAGGACATCAGGACGATGACCAGGGACTGCCAAGTCTGCGCTGAGTGCAAACCGCACTTCTACCGTCCTGAAAAGGTGCAACTTATCAAGGCTACCCGCCCCTTTGAGCGACTGAGTGTTGACTTTAAGGGCCCCTTTCCCTCCACCAACCGCAATGCCTACTTTCTCAACATTATCGACGAGTACTCGCGGTTCCCCTTTGCCATCCCCTGCCCCGACACCACTGCCACGTCCGTCATAAAAGCCCTGCGCCAGCTCTTCACTCTGTTCGGATATCCCTGCTAGATCCACAGTGATAGAGGGTCCTCCTTTATGAGTGACGAGCTGCGCCAGTACCTGCTGGCTAGGGGCATTGCTACTAGTAGGACCACGAGCTATAATCCCTGGGGTAATGGACAGGTGGAGAGGGAGAATGCCACACTTTTAGCCCTTAAGTCAAAAGGGTTGCCGGTCTCTCGATGGCAGGAGGTCCTCCCCGAGGCACTCCACTCTATCCGCTCCCTGTTATGTACGTCCACCAATGCCACCCCTCACGAGCGCCTATTTTCTTTTCCCAGGAAGTCTGCCACAGGGACCACCCTACCAGCTTGGCTGACATCCCCAGGGCCAGTGCTGCTCCGGAAACATGCAAGGAGCAATAAATACTCCCCGCTGGTCGAGAGGGTTCACCTACTACATGCGAACCCCCAGTATGCCTACGTGGTCTCACCTGATGGGTGGGAGGACACGGTTTCCGTCCGCGACCTGACGCCCGCAGGAGCAGCAGACCACTACCCCGAACACTCCACGGTAACTACGAACCCTGTACCCGAGGTGACACCGCGCACACCAAGCCCTACACCGACTCCTCACGACACTGCAAATTTTTGCTTTCTATCCCCAAAAGCATGCCAACTGTACTGGAATGGCAAAATATTGGTTGAATGACTCAAACAAAATGGGGCTTGGCAACATTGCAGTTACATTATTTGACTACCATCCAGAGGAGGGGGTTGCATGCGTAGTGGTTAAGTAACTGTATCAGCAGCCAGAGTTCTAGAGTATCAATCCAGGGACATGAGTCAAAATTCTACCATCACAGCTGGAGGAGTTAAATTCAAATAATTAAATAAATCTGGATTTAGGGAAAAATGCTAGTGTCTGGAATTGTCAGCATTGTAAAACCCACCTGGTTTCCTAATGACTTTCCAGCCTATGTCTGACTCCAGACCACTAATGAGGTCGACAGTTCCTGCCCTCTCAAATGGCAATGGACTGTCATTGCCAGCAGCATCCACATCACACGAACATACTGACAAAAAGCATCACAAGTTCATGAAGGGTCTCGGCCTGAAACGTCGACTATTTATTCCCCTCCATAGATGCTGCTTGCCCTGCTGAGTTCCTCCAGCATTTTGTGTGTGCTGATCGTAAATTCAAATTGCACCACACCTGGGATAACCAAATTCAAGTGACTGCATAAACCAGCAGGGTGCAATGGTGAACTCAAAATTACTGGATTGTTGAATAAATCCATTTGGTTCACTGAGGACAATAAATTTATCTGGGAAGGAAATTTGCAGTATTTACCTGGCCCTTTTGTGACTCCAGACTCTTATCCACACTCTGAAGTGGACTGGTAAAACTGGTCAAATTCATGGATTAGTTAATGGATTAATTAGAGATGAGTCAATCATGACTGGATCCTGTGAATGAATAAGCAAGTAAGACTTTCTGGTCTTGGGTGTATGGAAGTGAAGGGCGCTCAACTCCTATCTCATTGGATATCTTCACTGTAACTCTAGAATTCCCCCTCATTTGTTTATATAATTTCTTCCTGATAGCCATGGTGAGGGGCATGCAGCTATCCATTCCCTCAGTGTGGCATGATAGTATAACGGTTAGCGCAGTGCATTACAGTGCCAGCAATCACTGATCGGGGCTCAATTCCTGCTTCTGTCTGTAAGGAGTTTGCATGGTCTCCCCATTGACCATGTGGGTTTCCTCCAGGTGCTCTGGTTTCCTCCCACATTTCAAAGGCATGTGGTTAGCGACAGTGAGTTGTGGGCATGCTATGTTGGTGCTGGAAGCGTGGCAACAGTTGCAGACTGCCTCAATCCGTGTGGCCATTGACACAAAATGATGCATTTCACTGTATGTTTCGATGTACGTGTGACAAATAATGCTAATCTAGTTGCAGAATAAAAAGGGACCATTAATGTTCTAGGACTGAAGTGGCATGCACAAGAAATGGTGTTTAATACTGTTCTATCCAATGTTCTCTGCCAGCTTGGACATTTCATAAACGAGTTCATCTAAAAGTACACTGCTTGTCTTCTAGTTCATACCAACTCCAATTCACCCACCACTCCTCTATTCTGTTACTGATCAGCAATGCCACAATTTTTAAATTCTTATCCTTTTTTAAATCCCTCCATGGTCTCACCCTCCCTCTGTAAACTCTACCAGACCTGCAGCCCTTCAAGATGCCAATCCTCCTCCAATCCTGACCTCTTGACCATCCCCAAGTTTAACTGCTCTAAGATTGGAAGCCTGTCTGAGATTGGTTGCTAAGCTGTGCAATTCCCTCCATAAACCTCCCCCCCTCCCTTTCCCTCTCCCTCATAAATGTATGGAGACACAAGAGACTGCAGATGCTGGAATCTGGAGCAACAAGCAATCTGCTGGAGGAACTCAGCAGGTCGAACAGCATCCGTGGGAGAAAGCAATTGTCAACGTATGGGTCGAGGCTCTGTATCAGTTTTGACTGATGCAGGGCTTCAACCCAAAATGTCGACAAGTCCTTTCCTCCCATTGCTGCTTAACCCACTGAGTTCATCCAGCAGACTTTGTTGCTATGTATAAATGTATCTTCTTGTTCCTGTGAATAGTTTATTGTAGGAGATTTATTGTAATCTCTCTCTTCCTCCACAAATTTACAAGCCTGGAAACTGCAGTTTTGATGTCAATGGACAAACTCTCAACACATTTGTAGAGCGTTCCTGTGGCTGCTATGGTAATACAATCATTAACCCATTTATTTTAAAGTTCTTTCCATCATACCACAATCCAAATACCTCCTTGATTATCCAATTCTGGGCATTCCTGTGTCTTGGAATTGTCAATGCCTTTGGATATCTTTGCAAATAAAAACCAGGCCATACTTTACAACGGATAAGAACCTTGTGTGGGATACAAGTTTGCAATACAGTCTCTGTCTCCATTTGTGGTGTCTCTTGAGAAGGGTCTACACTAGATGTCTGTATTTGATCAGCGGCTTCCACAAATTAAGCTTACGGAAAAGACAGACCTGGGAAACACAGAGCACAAAACGTTATATCATATACAATTATGTGGAACACCAACTGGACATCTTCAACCTTGAGTTATGATGTTGGTTAACAACAAGAATTCTGTGTTTAACAACCACAATGCTATTAACCATCTCCTAGTATAGGAATTAGTGCTAGAGACTGAAACCATCCAGACCAAAGCCATAAAAATCCATAGAAGTTCCCTTTGTCCACAGCATATGCCAATTATTGAATCATTCACTCAGTTTCATGGTGCTTATTTTTGAAAACTGGACTGTTCTTGTGTCATATAGGCTTCTTGAAAGTATAGAGTCAATTCTGCAAGCATTTTTTTCTGCTGTGACTCACTGCCCACTGTGATTGTCTCTTTGTTACCTTTATTACATTTAGTTTCTCTACTACTCTCCAACTCCCTCTAAAATGCCAGTGGTGTTCTCTATTCTTAGAGAAGACAATGATGAAGTCTCAACAAGATACAAACGACAACAGTGAGCTACGAGCAATGATTTCCTTATCTACTTCAGTTTCTGTGTTCCCAACACACCCGCATGTACCACACCCATATCAAAAGCTGGAGTGTGAAAGATGCAACATTTAAAGGGTTGCATGCTGTCCTTCAAGTTGTATTGTTAGAAGAGGAGAGTCTGATTCACTACTGATTAAGATAACTCAAGGTGTGGCATCCTTTAATTCATGTGGGAGGACGGTTAGCAAATGCAACCTCTGCTAGTCAACCTTGTGCAGATTCAGATTCACTTATTCAAAACGTGTGTTAACAACCAACACAACCTAAAGATGTGCTGGGGGCAAACCCACAATGTTCACAGAACACACAAGCAACGACAACAGAACAACAACAGCGAAACATGCCCGTTACCTCCCTGACATCCACCTATCCACATGGACAGTCCTCTAACCCCAGGACAGGCCTCCAGCCTCTAGTGGTCTTGTGGACTCTCCTTCAACCTCCCCAGCAGCTCATGGAAACTTGTAGACCCGGGTTTTAGCCATCGATCCTCAACTTCCATGCCTTTGATCAGCCTTCGGGCTTTGATCTTCAGTATTGACCCCAGGACTCTGGATGAAGACATTGAACACTAGGCCTCAAATTCTGGTCTCGTTGACTTGCGAACCTAGGTCAGATGCATTTGGCTACACGGACCAAGGAAGGAGAGGGCTTGTAATCATCTGACCACCAACCTTTGAACCTATGCAAGCTGAGCTTTTAATTCCAATGAGCTTAATCAAGTTAACTCCAATGCAAAATCTCAGGGTGTAATGCAGTGTGAGAAGCCTGTCATTAATTCACCCTTCAATATGAAGTGTTTGCTCCAGTGCTTATAGGAGCACCTCTGTGAAGATGGATTTGATGCTAGATCAGTGGCCAGTGGAAGTATCGTTTAACTGTGAAAGGGTATCGGCCGTGTGTTTGAGCGTGTAGAGCACTGTAGATAGATAGATACTTTATTCATCCCCATGGGGAAATTCAACTTTTTTTTTCCCAATGTCCCATACACTTGTTGTAGCAAAACTAATTACATACAATACTTAACTCAGTAAAAAAATATGATATGCATCTAAATCACTATCTCAAAAAGCATTAATAATAGCTTTTAAAAAGTTCTTAAGTCCTGGCGGTTGAATTGTACAGCCTAATGGCATTGGGGAGTATTGACCTCTTCATCCTGTCTGAGGAGCATTGCATCGATAGTAACCTGTCGCTGAAACTGCTTCTCTGTCTCTGGATGGTGCTATGTAGAGGATGTTCAGAGTTTTCCATAATTGACCGTAGCCTACTCAGCGCCCTTCGCTCAGCTACCGATGTTAAACTCTCCAGCACTTTGCCCACAACAGAGCCCGCCTTCCTTACCAGCTTATTAAGACGTGAGGCGTCCCTCTTCTTAATGCTTCCTCCCCAACACGCCACCACAAAGAAGAGGGCGCTCTCCACAACTGACCTATAGAACATCTTCAGCATCTCACTACAGACATTGAATGACGCCAACCTTCTAAGGAAGTACAGTCGACTCTGTGCCTTCCTGCACAAGGCATCTGTGTTGGCAGTCCAGTCTAGCTTCTCGTCTAACTGTACTCCCAGATACTTGTAGGTCTTAACCTGCTCCACACATTCTCCATTAATGATCACTGGCTCCATATGAGGCCTAGATCTCCTAAAGTCCACCACCATCTCCTTGGTCTTGGTGATATTGAGACGCAGGTAGTTTGAGTTGCACCATATCACAAAGTCCTGTATCAGTTTCCTATACTCCTCCTCCTGTCCATTCCTGACACACCCCACTATGGCCGTGTCATCAGCGAACTTCTGCACATGGCAGGACTCCGAGTTATATTGGAAGTCTGATGTGTACAGGGTGAACAGGACCGGAGAGAGTACGGTTCCCTGCGGCGCTCCTGTGCTGCTGACCACTGTGTCAGACCTACAGTCTCCTAACCGCACATACTGAGGTCTATCTGTCAAGTAGTCCACTATCCAATCCACCATGTGAGAGTCTACTCCCATCTCCGTTAGTTTGTGCCTTAAGATCTTGGGCTGGATGGTGTTAAAGGCACTAGAGAAGTCAAGGAATGTAATCCTCACAGCACAACTGACCCCATCTAGGTGAGAGAGTGATTTGTGCAGCAAATACGTGATAGCATCCTCCACTCCCACCTTCTCCTTATACGCAAACTGAAGAGGATCCTGGGCGTGCCTGGTTTGTGGCCTCAGATTCTGTATTATCAGCCGCTCCATGGTCTTCATCATGTGCGACGTCAAGGCAACAGGTCTGAAGTCATTCAACTCCTTTGGTTGTGGTTTCTTCAGTACCGGGACAATACAGGATGTTTTCCACTGCTTTTAAGCGTCCCAGAAAGTGCTCCTTTTTATTCTCAGAATGCTAATGGAGGTTACCCAACCAGAACATAGACACAAGAGATTCTGTGTCTTACTTCCACTCCAGTTTTTTGGGATTCTGAGGAAGCTAATGAAGTCAATGAGGGAACTGCAGACTTTTCCACAGATGGACAGGAGGTGGGTAAGAGGACGGGTAGTTTGTGAGATAATGTGTTCTTCCTGTCATTTATCCAAGGCTTCTTCATGGACTCCAGGTCCTCAATACTGTCCTCAATTCTCCTCCACTCTGAGTGTCATGTGCCAGTGAATCGGAGGACGGGGGAGCGGGAGGATTTGTCTTCCTGGGGCTCTCTTCTCTTGACAAAGCTCAGTGCAGAGTGTCTGTCTCAGGATTCCGCTGTTGGGCAGGAGATTGACATGTATCCGTCAGAGAGCAATTCAGGCCACAATACTGGGACATTGGCCGGAGAGGGGACATTGAAGTTGATTCATATCTTTCCAGTGAATTTGGAAGATTTTGCAGAGACAGTGTTAGTGGTGTTTCTCTGGATCTTTGAGGTGGGTCCAATCCAAGGATCTAGTGGCTACATATAGTGGATACTTACGTATAAAGCTGAAGCTTTCTAAGGCACTGGTCAAACCACATTTGGTGTATGGTGAGCAGTTTTAGACCCTTTATGTAAGAATGGATGTACTAGCATTGGAGAGGAGGTTCATGAGAATGATCCTATGAATGAAGGGATTAATGTATGAGGACTGTTTGATTGCTCTGGTCCTCTACTCACTGGAGTTTTTAATAAGGGGGGGATATCATTGAAATCTACCGAATATTGAGAGGTCCAGATAGAGTGGACTTGGAGAGGATGTTTCCAATAGTGCAGAAGTTCCTAACCTGGGGTCTACAGTCCCCTCAGTTAATGGTAAGGGTCCATGGTAAAAAAAAAGACTGGGAACCTTGCAGTAATGGGAGAGTCTAGACCACAGGGTACAGCTTCGGTTTAGAGGGCATCCCTTTATAACAAAGATGTGGAGGAATTTCTTTAGCCAAAGGATGATGAATCTGTGGAATTCATTGCCACAGACAGCTGTCATGTGGTATATTTAAAATGGAGGTTGATAGATTCTTGATTAGTAAGGGCACCAAAGGTTATGGGAAGGAGAATGGTGTTGAGAGGGATAATTAATCAGCTTTGATTGAATAGCAGAGAACATTTGATGGACTGAATGGCCTAATTCTGCTCCAATTAATTATGGCCTTATATAAGGTTAAAATCCATGTTTCCATGACTTTACACATAATCAGGTTGTTGGTTTTGGTATTCTCTGATTTAGAGTCTTTTACGCCAATGAGGCAATGTCGTAAGAACGGTCTTTTCCAAACCTCTACTCACAAAAATTCAAACAGCCCAAAGTAGAGTAAGAAATGCATTCCCAGGAGAATCTGAGGTGAATGATCTTTCAGGGATTGACGCTAATAACTCATGGACCTGAAAACTCCCCTGGCATTAATTTAAGTCACATGATGTCTGTTCTCTTCCTCTGGGTTTAAATATTTGGTGCTTGTGGTCAATCGAAGACAGACATTCAGTCGAGTCAGTAACAATGAATGAACAGCTCTTGGACATTGACCCATCTTTTACATTGAAACAAAGTACTCAGCCATGTGGTCTTAAGTGATCAGGCTCTTCCAAATACAGGCCTTCCATTTTAATACCAGCTGCAGAAGAACCAAACCTTGTAGATTAATCCAAAGCATTGGAGCCTCTATTGCTGTGCTAACCAGCCACACTAAGGTAAAAACAGAATGATAAGGACTAAATAAATGCCACATGGATTAATCACAACTACTTGTTGTCTATTCGCTATTAATGGCAGTAAAGTTGCCCATGAAGCAGACATTAGTGGACAATTTCTTGTGTGCATTTGGTGTTCTTTACCCAGTCTCTTACATTATCTTATACCTTCCTCTAAAGTGCACTAACCTCATTGTTGCATTTCCAAAAAGTGCACAAGAAAATCGAGAACCTTTTGTATTTATCTTAGACCTTCTTAAAAGATGGTATGATTTACGTTGCATGATTTATAGATCTCATTGGAACAGACTGAGAAGATGATTAATACAGCCTTAAACTGACCCTGTCCTTACTGCATTTCATGTCAGGACATATAACATCTCATCAAACTAGTCTGCAGCAGATGAGAGCAGTTATTGATGATATTGTTTTGTTACAGAGCTATTAACCTCACACATGTTGGGTAAACTTTAAGCTAATCATCCTCTGTTTTTTATTTTCAGAGTTTGAGTCACAATTGTGCTCATTTCCTGCAAGCTTGTCCTTAGCCCTGCACATTGGAATTATTGAATTCCAGAGAAATTTCCAAATGAACCTAATTAAAAACAGCACTGCAGCAGACTCACAAGAATATCATTTCCAAATTCCTGACTTCTTGACACCCACTCCAGTAAGTTTCTTTCTGTTACACAGTCACAGGATAAGCATTATTGTTCTGAAAAACTTTGCAATATTTTCAGTCACAAACCGCCAGATTAGATTCAGACGATGATAGCAGTCCAAATGAATATTAATACCATGAAGTTTCTAAGGAACTCATGAGAAGGATTCTCCTCAACATATGGAAATTATTTTTGACACGTATTGTCTTGTGCTACTGGAAAGAAATGCCAAGTAAACCTTCTCAAGGAGGCAATGTTTATTCCCTTCTTTTCACACTGTTCCCTTTTCTGCTTCTCTATGCATACGGCCTCTTGCTGCCATGCCATGTATAGATCATTGGTTGAGAGAACAGGTGGACATCCAGCTCTAAAGGTATCTGCAGGGTATTGGGGCACAATGTGCTAGTACCTCAAGGTTTAGCATGTGTTCTAATCTAGTCGGCAAGTGAGGCATCTGGGCACTTTCAAAATGTAAGCCAAACACTGTGACCTCATTTCAAAAGGAGGGAAGTGTATCGATCGCATTTTCCAATTGCATGAAGAAGCATTACTATTATAATGGGGAAACAGAGCGGGAAATGAAACTGACAGGATGAGTCCTAATACAGGGTCTTGACCCAAAACATCAACTATCCCTTTGCCTGCACGGATGCTGTTTGGTCTGTTGAGTTTTACAGAGCAATAATGCTCCTTCTTTGAAGAGCCACGGAGATACAAGAGACTGCAGATGCTGGAATCCAGAGAGAAGAAAAAAAACAAATTGCTTGGTCCCAGTCCACCTTGTTTTCCTGTCATTCTGCAACACTGGCTCTTTCAAATTCGAGAGATTGGACAGAAAGGGGTCATTTTCTCTGGAGTGAAGGAGGCTGAGAGATGAGCTGATGGAAGACTTTTAGGTTATGTGAGGCACAGATAGAGTAGACTGTCAGGATCTTACCCTGTGAGAGGGATGTCAAAAAATCGAGAGTGGAAGAAGCTTTAAAGGTGGTTTGAGGGGAACTTTTTTTCACAGAGAGTGGTTGATACCTGGAATACACTGCCTGAGGAGGCAGTGGAGTTGGACAAACATGACATTTAAAAGGCATTTAGACAGTGTCTTAAATAGGTAAGGCAAATGGGATTAGGTGGGTAAAATGGTCAACACGGATACGGTAGGACAAAGGGACCATTTCTGTGCTGTAGAACTCTATGAATGTAATTAATCTTCTTTGTTCTAGCACATACAACCTTTCCTCATAGCTAAACAAAATCGAATAAAAATATTCAGAAACGATTTTAGAAAGCCTATCTACTGCTTAATGCTCGGATTGATTTTTCTTCCTGAGTGTTGCTTCCAATCAGGTCCATGGTTTGAATTCCTAAGTCCTGAAAATTCCAGGAATCTTTAACATTTGGAAATCCTCAGTGCCAATAATATTAGTCAACCATCAAAAATTAAAGCCAAAAGTGGATTGTCTATGGTTGACCATAATTGTGTGTGATCTGGGAACCACACATAATTAAAATTTGGTCTAATTCTTCTAGAGTAACATAAGGTTACGGTTGAAAAATAAATTGGCCAAGAGTTGCACAAAAATACAAATTATTGGAAGAAAATCATTCCATGAAACTCATCGGCAGCAGAGGAACCACAAAAAACACATTCTACAAAATAAAATCCTTTGCTTACGTGTTGTTTTTGTGTAGCCGCTAACAGCAGCCTTTTTCATGCCACTAATTCCCCCCACCTACTAGAACCTGACAATTGGCAACGACACTCTTCGGAAGTGGTTTTATTGATCCGTATGTTAGAATGGGAATTTGTTTATGAGTATCATATATCTGTTGGAGCCATTCTTGTTCTCACCACCTATTTCACAATTTACTTATTGTAGAGTCATAGAACCATACCATATCATCACAGTGGGCCATACCTCAAATAATGATGAGTCAGAGTACAGGAAGGAGATCACCTAGTGACATGGTGTCATGACAACAACCTTTCCCTCAAAATCATCAAGACAAAACAAAATATTTCAGGAATGGGGTTAGTGCATATTATCCTGCTTACATAAACGGCACTGAGGTTTAGAGGGTTGATAGATGTTCCTAGGAGAGAACATCACCAATGCCCTGTCCAGGTCCAACTTCATAGAAACCATGGCTAAGACTGCACAGCAAGGCCTCTACTTCCCCAGGAACCTAAAAAAATTTGGCATGCCTGTTTTGATCCTCACTAATTTTTATTGAAATACATGAAGTTTTGGTCACCACATGTGGAGGTTTTGGAGAGAGTGCATAAGAGGTTTACCAGGATGTTGCCTGGATTAGAGAGCATTAGCTATGAGGAGATGTTGGACAAATTTGGGTTGGTTTCTCTGGAGCATTGGCAGCTGAAGGAAGACCTAATAACAGAAGATACAAAAGCCTGAATGCACCTACCACCAGGCTCACGGACAGCTTCTACCCCACTGGTATCAGACTCTTGAATAGACTTCTTGTACGATAAGATGGGCTCTCAGCCTCACAATCTACCTCATTATGATCATTTACCTACACAACATATTTTCAGTAGCTTTTACACTTTATTCTACATTGTTATTGTTTTACCTTATTCTAGCTGCTGGAATCTAGTTCAATGCATTGAGTTACGACTTGATCTGTATTATCAGAATGCAAAACAAGGTCTTGGTCCATGTGACAATAATAAACTAATTCCAATACCAATACATAAGCATGCAGCGAATGGGAGGTGATGGATCCTGCGGAGGCAGATACAGGTAGGTTTAATTGGCATCATGGTCAACATAGACATTATGGGCCAAAGTGTCTCTACCTGTGTTGAACTGTTCTGTGTTTTAAGTTCAAAGTTTAAAGTAAATTTATTATCAAGGTACAGGACTGTTACCATCTAATACCTTGAGATTCATTTTCTTGCAGGAATTCAGAAGATTAAAAAAAACAATAGAATTTGCAAAACTATACATAAACAAAGACTGACACACTAGATGTACAAAAGAAGACAAACTGTGCGAATAAAATATAATACTGAGCGCACGTTGTATAGCGATCTTGAAAGTGAGTCTGTAGGTTGTGCAATCTGTTCAGAGTTGAGGTGATTGAAGTTATCCACACTGGTTCAAGAGCCTGATGGTTGGAGGGTAATGAACCTGGTGGTGTGAGACCTTAAGTACCTTCTGCCAGATAAAACTTACCAGTCAGCGATCTATTATCTCACAAAAATACACTGAACAAAGTATAATTTATTTTAAGTGTGCCTCACTTGTAACAACTGTGATTCTGAAGGTTAAGGGTCAAGTTCCTCCCCAGAGGCAGTCATACTGAAGGAGTGTCACATCAAGAGTGATCTGGCTTTTAGATGAGATCACAAATCAAGACCCATGTGCTTGCTCAAGTGAAGGTAAAAGATCCCAATTTGAAGCAGTTATTCTCACAATTATTCCTCAGACAAATTGGCTGTTGCATCATAGCTAACGTAGTCCTGTCTACGTTTTGTATCATTTCAGACGTACAATACAATGCTGTGCTACTATTTAAGGCATTCCATCCTTCGAACTGGGAATGAAACTTCTTGTACAAAGCAACGTTTGCAACAAAAACAGGAGGCAGAGTCCCTCAACAGTCATCCAAAACAAACGATAACAGGAGGTTATGTTCAAATATTTGCCCCATAACACACCTGTCCCTCCAAGAGCTGGTATTTAAAGTTCTGCAATGCCCCTGGGAATATATATTTATTTTTAATGCTGAATTCAGCCAGAAATTACGAAAACATATACTTGCTGTGTTAACTGACATGCCTAGTAGTTATGTCTTGGACAGCTGGGTATGTCTAGATCAGCAGTATGTGTGTGGTTTTGTTTATTGTCTTCCGATATGCAATAGCGTTTCGTCATGAGACTGCTATGCATTTGGGGAATTTCAGCCCTTTGTATACAGCAATAATAATGTCCTGTATCATAGCTTGGTATAAAATCAGTCTCATAAAAACCAGGAACTCCCACAGAGCTTTGGATAGTTTTTGAAATCTCTCATATGTCTGGATGGACAGCACCAACCTCAAATGATGGCTAAGGGACAATAATGGCAGCTTTGATGGAATGGCCCATGGGGAGAATTAATAGCAAAGATGGGTCAAGGCAAATTACAGTAAACCATGCCAACAATGTTCATTTCTTTTTCAAATGCTTGCCAGTGTGAAAAGCCAGCACCAGCACCCCCCCTCCCAACAAGAATGGCTTGAAATTTGAAAATGGCTGGGTTGCTTATTTGCAATCCCATGCAAACAGCAATATAATTATCCCAGAAGTCTAAGCAGACTTGGCCTTTTACTCTGGCAAAGAGAAGCGTGAGATTTGCATTGATAATGGCATTTAACATTATGAAGAGATTGAGCAGGGCGGAGTCCAAAACCAAAACCCAGAAGTATAGAGTAATCACTACCAAATTGCAAAGGAACATTTCAATATAGAAAAAATAGTAATGATGTTAACTGTGACGCATATGAAAATATGAGAGCTATAGTCAAGAGGGAAATTCGGATTGCCAAATGGCAGGTTGAGAAGGATATTGCTGATAACGCCAAGATTGACCCCAAGAGAATTTTTCAATACTTTAGTAGTAAAAGAAAAATCAAGGAGGAGTTAAGTGTTTTTGGAATAATAGTGGAGTGTTAAATTATGCAGAGAAGGGCACCGCAGATACTCTTAACTCATATTTTGCTGAAGTATTCACCTGCAAAGATGTTAGGAATATGCCAGTAAGTATAGAGAAAAATAAGGTTGTTAAAGTGACTTAGGGATCTTAGAAAGTGAGGTCCTGGTTCAGCTGAAAAGGCTGAAAATTAATAAATCTCCACAGCCAGACAATATATATCCAAGAGGTCTGTGCTTATAGATACAAACCCCTGACATATATTTTTCAAGTCAGTGAAGACTAGTAAAATCTCTAAGGACTGAAAATGGGCTAACGTTGTCCCGGTATATCAGACGGGTGACTGCACTGACCCTGGTAACTATAGACCAGTAAGCTTAATGTGTTTCATTGGTAAGATAATGGAAACATTAATAAAGAATGAGATGGAAAAGCAGATGATAAGAACAGGCATGTTAGCAGAAAGCCAGCATGAGTTCAGAAAAGGGAAATCATGTTTCACCGATATGCTGAAGTTCTATGAAGAGGCAATTAGAAATTTATGATAACAATAGAGCAGATGATATCATTTACTTAGACTTTCAGAAGGCTTTTGACAAGGTATCCCAGCAGCGGTTGGTAATCGAATGACAGGAGGTAGGGATTCAGGGTAAGGTGTGTGAATGGCAGCAGAATTGGCTCAAAAACAGAAAACAATGAGTGATGGTGAGAGGATCATTTGCACACCTAGAGGTTGTTAAAAGTGGGGTTCTGTAGGGTTCAGTTTTGGGGCTACTGCTGTTTTTAATTTACATTAATAACTTAAATAAGCACATTACAAGTAAGCTAGTAAAGTTTGCTGATGACAAAAAATTAGGGGGGCAGGCTGAAAATGTTCAGGCAGTAGAATCATTACAGTTAGATCTAAACAAAATCCAGATGTAGGCAGATAAATGGCAGATGAAATTTAATATAAGCAAATGTAAAGTATTACATAGAGGAAGTAAGAATATTAGATATAAATACACAATGGGGGGTGTTGAGTTAGAAAGTGCACTGTACGAGGATTTGGGTGCCCTTGTAGACTCATTGCTGTCAACATCTAGACAATGCACAGAAGCTGTCAGGAAGGATAATAGAATGTTGGGCTATATAATGCGTTCACTGGAGTTTAAGTCTAGAGACATTCTCCTTATGCTATATAATTAGCTTGTGAGGCCACTCCTTGAGTACTGTGTACAGTTTTGGTCTCCATATTGTCTGAGGGATGTGAAGGCACGGGAGAGAGTTCAGAGAAAGGCGACTGGACTCATTCTGGGTCTGCAGAGTATGAACTATGAAGAAAGATTGAAAGAATTTAATCTTTTTAGTCTAAGTAAAATGAGAGGAGACATGATAGAAGTGTTGAAGATCATGAAGGGTGGGTGCCAGCTGCTACTTCAGAATAAATCCATCATCGAGGACACGGGGCCACAGGTGGAGACTGGTTAAAGGGAGATTTCAGACTAACATTAGGAGGCATTTCTTTACACGGTGAGTTGTGGGCACATGGAACAAACTACCTAGTTGTGTAGTTGAGAGGAGTACCTGAGAGACTTTCAAATCTAAACTCAATAGTTATTTCAAAGGATAGGAATTTGGCAAGCTTTGGTGGGCCGAATGGCCTGTCTTTGTCAAAAACTTTCTAACGTTCTAATTTCCATCTATGGAGTGTTAGATTCAGGGCAAATTTCAGGAAAGGAAATCAGTGATGCTGATAGGCTTATGTGGAGCACTGGACCAAATGACCCGAGCTTGCCCTACCTGCACTGCCAAGCTCCCAGCTGTCATTCTTTCACTGAGAAATCCCACAAGTGGAACTGGGGCAGGGAAATCAAACAAGAGGGTGTAAATCTTGCAACCAACAAAATCCACTAATCTGCAATTCCTCTGAGAAACCTGTCCATAGTGCAGACCTGATTTTCAGTCTATCAATACGTTGCAGGTTGAGACATAAGACCCAGTGAGATCTCCTTGGTATAGGCCTCAGGGTTGGGTGGGGTGAGAGAAGGGATGGGAGGGGGGTAAGGGAAGGAGGGTATCAAATTGTCAAATGAGCAAATATTGACGAGTATTTATGCAGTAGTGACATCATATGGCATGTCAGTTTCTGAACCATTGTGATATGATAAGATTGTAAAATACACACTTTAATAGAATTTTAGCAGTTTTGCCCCATAAACTGAAGTTAAAGAAGTACAGTCATGCTGTAATTTAGCAGTAACTACGTGCACAGCATGATTCCACAAACAGTAATGTGAGAGTAACTAGCTCCTCTGCATTTGAGTGCAAGATGATTGGTCAGAGTGAGTTATAAATACGTTTGTAAATGTCTGGACCTTGTTTTGGACATCATGGTTAGTGTGTTCCAATTCACATCAATTGTTTTTCCTAGAAACTGATAAATGGCCTGTACGTGGGCTAAAACTTGGCTCAGCAGGAAGAGCACATTATGCACTAGCTTTGCTGTTGTGCATGTTAAATGTCTAATTTGTTTACATTTATAGATAATATAGATCCTCAGGGCGATTATAATCTCATTGAGAAGTTCAGATGACATCACAAGCCATTAATGCAAAACACACAGGCAATTTCCAACTGGTGTTTGAACAGGGATAAATTAGTGCCTCCAAGTCCCCTTATACGAGCCCAACATTTTGCAACACTTCACTCAGGCTTCAGTCATGTTGCTTACAAGAAATATTACCAAGTCTGGATGTGACATTCTGAGATTAGAGGCCAGAGAATAATGGGTAGGCAAAATAAAATCAATTTTTAATGTTGCCACCAGATTACTGGGTCTCAACTTAGATGAAAACTCATCACTCTGCAACTATACATTCCTCCATTGAACACACTGCTTACAGTGCGACAAGGCCAGGACCACTAAAAGTGTGATTCTTAATGAATGAATCAGTGCTGTGATATTAATTTTTAGTATATAAATGGATATAGGAGTGACATTAAAAAAAACAGTTTCTTCCGCACAATTTATGCATGTTGAAAGATTAAGAACTGCGATGCCATTTATTAAAGAACGGAATAATTCAATTGTTGCAACATAGAAGGAGCCCATTTTGCCCACTGTTTATGCCAGGTCCAAGTAGAGCAACCTCATCAGCCCCATTCCTTTGTAATTTCCTTGTGGTCCTACAAATTGCTGTCTCTCTTTCTAGTGGCCGCATACAGTAATTCTCTTTTAAAGGCAGTAATTGAATGCTTTCCACCATCATTGCAGGTAGTGAGTTCCAGATCTTCACCACTCTCTCTCATAAGTGGAAAAGCTTTTCAATGCTTACAAATAAACTAAAACAAAGCCTCTTATTGAAATCTGGTGTACCTGTGATGATCAGGCTTAAATCTTTTCTAGGTAGTTTTTCTCCAAGCATGCTAACTGCAAACAAGTCTACCAAGGTCAAGATTGGGAGCAGTCCAGCTGAATCTGTATGACACCTCACTACAGGAAGGATGTGGAAACCATAGAAAGGGTGCAGAGGAGATTTACAAGGATGTTGCCTGGATTGGGGAGCATGCCTTATGAGAATAGGTTGAGTGAATTTGGCCTTTTCTCCTTGGAGCGACGGAGGATGAGAGGTGACCTGATAGAGGTGTATAAGATGATGAGAGGCATTGATCGTGTGGATAGTCAGAGGATTTTTCCCAGGGCTGAAATGGTTGCCACAAGAGGACACAGGTTTAAGGTGCTGGGGAGTAGATACAGAGGAGATGTCAGGGGTAAGTCTTTTACTCAAAGAGTGGTGAGTGCGTGGAATGGGCTGCCGGCAACGGTGGTGGAGGTGGATACAATAGGGTCTTTTAAGATACTTTTGGATAGGCACATGGAGCTTAGAAAGATAGAGGGCTATGGGTAAGCCTAGTAATTTCTAAGGTAGGGACATGATCGGCACAACTTTGTGAGCCGAAGGGCCTGTATTGTGCTGTAGGTTTTCTATATTTCTATATTTCTATGTTGTAATTGTTTTAAACCTGAAGCATTTTAACCAAAAGTTGCCATGAGCAAACAGCAATAATCAAACAGGGGAATAGTTAAATTAAAAATGTAGATCTTGTTATTCAGGAACTTAGTTACAGTAAACATAGTCATTTTAATGAGTAATCAAAATGGTAAAATGACCTCAGTTGCATTTCAGACTCTAGCCACAGGGTATCTAGTCATACAATTGCCTAACCTTGTCTGGCCCTCTGTTTGCGAATGGATGGGTCAAAGGGAATGCAGCCTATTAGATACTGTAGAATAGATGCAGAAACTCCAGTAAAGATGAACTATACTGAGTAAGTATTTACTGAGCTAACCTTCAGTCATTTTTAACTATTTAATCATAGTTATCAAGTGAAAAGTGAGTATTTGTTTTCCTCAGCAACAACCAGTTCAGCTGAGGGGCATTTGAGGAGTGTTTTTGCCCTCTTCAATGACAGCTCGGCATGCTGATCTGTCTTTCTGTCACGTTTCTCTGGATCTGAGAATGGTGTTGAAGTAAATAAAAGGCTGAGCAGGCTTAATGTTAGACATAGGCAAGCCACGGAGAGCAAAAGTCATCAAGTGGAGTGTAACACAGAGCACACCCTGAGCACTGTGCATGCTTCTGGCTCTCAAGAAACAAGGACAGGAGGCAGTGTAAAGAGAGGTTATGAGCTATTGCCCTGCCTCAGGGGATTATTATGGGAGAGAGACTTTGGTTTTCATGCTGGCAAATGGTTGATGAAAGGTGATCTTATTATGCTTTATAAAATTACTTAAGGTACAGTGAACCAGCCCAACCTTCTACTTCAAAGCGTGTCCCCATAGTGGTGTAAGGAGTGGGCTTGCCCGCCGATGACTGTACACCATTCTGCTCCATTCCTGATTCCTCAGATAACAGACCAGTCCATGCATGCCTGCCCCAACACCTGAATAACTTCCAAGATTGAGCTGACTAGTGGCAGGCTACGTCCACAACATGAGTCTGCCAATGACCATCTCAAACAATAGGAATATCAGCCTAGTGCCATTCATCAGCACACTGAGAGCATAAAATCTCCCACCATCGCAGTACTGAGGGCCACCGTTGACTAGATGATTAACTGGACAAACCACAACAGCCCTATGGCTACAGGAGCAAGGTAGAGATTGGATAATTTGCAGAGACGTGGCTCACTGTCTGACCCCTTAACACCTCTGCAACCTTTACTGTGCTCAGGTTAGGAGTGCAGTGGACCATTAATTGCTCACAATGCAGAGGATTGGGTATATTCTGTAAAATATCTCATGTGAGAAAACAGGCAGGCAAGTGATTTGCAAAGTTTCCCTCCGCTGTTGTACAATCAGCTACCAGGAGATGATGCAAAATCACTTTTCTGCATGTTTTCGCACCTTTCGTACAGAGAAATTAACTATCTTGCCTCGGTGCTTCGTGCTGACAATAGACGTGAAACCAAGAGCTCATCACATGGAGTCGAAGGGTCAACAGAACAGAAAGAGACAAAAGATAGGAAAGGATCATTTGGTCTGGCAAACTGAATCCCTTCACAACCTGATTTAATCCAATGCGCTTCAGTCTCTTGATGAAGGTTCTGCACATTGCTCCCTGCCACACCAGGGAACATTCATTAGAATTCCAACATATATCCAATAATATTCTTTCTTTGCCACCTGTGTTAACAACCCTGTATTGGATAGGATGCATTTTTTTTAAACTTTGCCAAGACCATGATAGGACAAAACATAATTTTTTGAAGTACAGATGCTTCCATAAAGATAGAATCAGAACCTGGTTAATCATTACTGACACATGTTGTGCTTTGCGGCAGCAGTACAATGCAATGCATAAAAATGCGATAAATTACAGTAAGAATAAATAGAGAGGTAGATAAATAAATACACGCATAAATAAGTAAGTAAATAAATAGGTGAATGAATGAGTAGATAAATAGATTAATGGTGCAAAAAGAAAATAAAATAGTGAGGTAGTGTTCATGAGTTTAAAAATCTGGCGGTGGCTGTTCCTGAAATATCGAGCGAGCGTCCTCAGGCCCCTGTACCTCCTCGTTGATGATAGCAATGAGAAGAGGGCACGTCCTGGATGGAGAAGGTGCTTCATGATAGATGCTTCCTTCTTGAGAACTTTATAAGATCATGAAAGGCATAGATAGATAGATATCAGAAACTCAAAGGCATGATTAAGGTGAGTGGGGAGAGAATTAAAGGACCTGAGTGGCAACTTCTTCCCATAGAGGGTGGTGAGTATATGGAATGGGCTGACGATGAAGTCATGGAGACAGGTACGTTAACAGCATTTAAAAGGTACTTGGACAGGTACATGGATGGGAAAGGGCTGGAGGGATATGGGCCAAATGCAGGCAAGTGGGACCAGCTTCGATGGGAATCTTGGTTGGCATAGTTGAGTTGGGCCGAAGGGCCTGATTTGGTCCTGTGTTACTTCATGACTCTTAAAGTTGCTGGTGTCGAGTTGAGTGGCTACAGTATTGTTAACAGAACACTCTTAAGTTGAGCTGTGGCTACAGCATTGCACAACCCATAAGCTCCACAGGCTCCTCACGGCTCTGTGTCAATTTTGAAAAAAATAATTCAGTTATGAAATGTTGCATGTGTGAGTGTCTTCAAGATTTCTGATCTCTGAAGTAATATAACCACAGAAAGTTCTGTGGGGTACCCTCTGCGTGCGTTTCTCCTGGGACATTGCCTGCTGACCATTCTAGGCTGCATCTGCTTTTCTAATGTGGTGACTACATTTAATGAGCGTTTGGAGCAGCTGATTTTTTTTTTGCTGTGAAGGGAAAACAGATCAGACTGATCCAATTATACAGATTAATGCCATCAAAAACGGGCATAGCAATGCCGCTCTCCGAGTCTAAGAGCAGTAAATTAGAAAGTACTCTTTGATGCGTAAGTGATCATGGAAAAGCAAGAGCCAGATGAACCCGGCCTTCAACAGAGTGGCTCAGTGGTTTGAGCCACTGCCTCGCAGCACCACAGACTGACCGGGTTCAATCCTGACCTTGGGTGTTGTCTGTGTGGAGTTCGCATGTTCTCCCTGTCACCTCATGGGTTTCACCTCATGGGTCCCTCCTGGGGGCTCGGGTTTCTTCCCACATCCTAAAGCCATGTGGGTTGCAAGGTTCATTGGCCCCTGTAGGTGAGTGTAGGCCTCTGTAGGCCCCAGTGTGCAGGTGAGTGCTCGGATATATGGATGTTGATGAGTCTGTGGTGAGAATAAAATGGGTTCAATGAACGATTAGTCCTTGATGTTTGGTGCAGACTTGGTGAGTGAAAGGGCCTGTTTCTGCACTGTATGTCTCCATGGCTGTGAGAGCTCTGTCATATCTCTGAGTAGAACTCTACTTTATTATGTGGAAGATGTAGCCAGACTACTTCAACCCTGCCAGACGGTGCGTATCAGATTTATCAGAGAACCACTGAATCTCTTCTTCAAATGTGATCAAAAACAAAATGTTGACCTTCTAGTACACCAGTAATTGACCCATTATTGGATTTAAATTACATATCTCTTTAAACCTAAAAAGACATAACCTTATAAAAAAAGATTATTGGAACTCAACATACACTCATGCACACATTGAAATAGCTACAAGCATTCTCTTTTACTAGAAGATCAGCACAGGGCACACACCATTTTCTTGGAAAAACCAAAGTGAAGCTGGATGAGATGAGAATGAATGGCATTTCTTTATTTAGACATCATAATATACAACATTTTGTATTTATAGGAAATTAAAGGATAGAAAACAATAATATTTAAAAACTTAAAACAGATATTCAATACATAGGAGGGGTACATCTATTAGTTTCAGATTGATATATTAAAATCAGATTCTGACATCATATTTCACCTACATTTCTGTAAATATAAGCAGGACTGGAGACTATGCCTCAAAATTTTTGGCCTAGCATTAAATATAGGTTTAGTATGGAATAAATGAAATTAGTGTTGTGTCTAATTCTCTACACCAAAGACTTTGTTGGCCCTAATACCAACAAATCTCAAAAGCTACGTCAGTTGGTAGACAAGAACTTAGATTTGCTTAGCACCATTAATGCAGTAAAGCTGATTGCTTTGCAGGAACATTATGAACAATAAAAAAATCGATGCTGAGTTGTACAAAGAGACATTAAGGCATGCATCCAAGGACCTGCACAAAGGAGCAGAGGGGGTAAAGGATGTTTGACTTGGGCCTGGGCAAGTGAACAAGCAGCAATAAATGGCAGGGCAGCGTGCGTTGGAGGAAGACAGAAGTTCACTCTAAGCAGTACAGCAAGCTTTCCCCTGCAGTTTATGGGGACTTGTTGTGCCCAGAATTTCCAGAAGCTCGAGAATATACACATCCCAAATTTGCAAATCTGACAAGAGGCATAACAGATAAAAGGCAAAATACGTTCCATCCTGGAGCTGGACCACAGTCCAGATGTTGCTTCCTTGTACTATTCTGCCAGCTGTGATGTCCATGCATGGCACCACTGATATGTCCAACAACGCCCACATACTGCTGTAAGCAACTACGTAGCTAAATATTAAATACTGATGTTACAAGTGTGGATGCATAATCCAGATTAAAGAAACAATAGAATAGTTCAGGAGAAATATGTTGCTCGTTAATAATTTTCAGTATAACTTTCAATGTTACTGCCAAAAGCAAGAAATTTTTTGAAATACCTTCTAATTCTTAGAGGAATCATTAAGATATACTAGGGCATGTGCTGAGGAATGCTGATGACTAAGGCTTGCCATGTGGCTGTTAAAGAGTACTGCCCCAGGATATTAAATAAGTTAATTAAGGTGGTCCGCCAAACAATTTGAACACCTGGCTTTGAAGTTGGAACATCTTTTATCGGCTGTCCCAGTCAATTTCCATTTCAAAAAGATCTTTTCTGGTTGGGGAATATTTGTAGGCCAGTTAGGAAGTGTTCACAGGTGTAGGTACAGGGCTTCACAGAGCAAGACGTTTCTTTAAACAGTTTTTTTTCCCTTAATAGTTCAAATGCCGCTTTCTCTTCTCCTTTGACGGTTAATGAGGAAATGCATTTGCAAAGGACTGCCAACCCACCACTTCCCTTTATGGTGAGGACTTTGCAAAGAAGAATTTAACATCTGAGTCTTCTTGGCCGGAATGTGGGTTATTAGTGGGGAATAACATTGGTGAAACCATAAATGATATATAATTTAGCAGGAAATCCTTTGTACTGTATGTATCAAAGTGAATTTAAAATTAAAAGTCCAAGTGGAACAGATAGTCTTTGGACTCCTTTCATGCTAACAGTTTGCTTCAAACAGCTCCCCCCCCCCCCCACCATGAGATCCTAATTTGATCCCCTCCCACCGTTAACGTGGAACTTAGGATAGCTTTGGCTAAAATAAAATTCCAGCTCAACAATCTTTCATTTCTCTTTTAATGTTGTATATGTCTGGGCAGCTACACATCTCTAGCATTGCACCAATGTACTAGTTACATAAGACTGAAGCCTGTCTGTCTGTCTGTCACCAGTACCTATGGCTAACTCCGGCTGTGCCTGGTGATGTACACTGACCAACAAAATCACAAAATGAAACTTCGATGCCAGAATTATCAGTTATGTCCCCACCTAGCTGCAGTTTCAGAGCCCATGAGAAGCGATTACCTCTCATCTTACCCTCCACAACCCACAGACAATCAAACATTCAATGCCTAAAATCTCTTTGTCACAATGTCCTCTAACTATTAGCTTTGACTGCACCAAACTCTTGGCCCCTGGTTTCTAATCCTTTTCCAATGTCTCCCATCTATCTGAATAATATTCTCCAACAAATGTCACGCTCAGACGCTTCCAGCTCTCTTTGTAGACTGGATTGTTGCTTACCACCACCCCCTACCCAATCCACTGACCCATTCTCTCAAAAACCAGAGGGTGATTTAAACTTTGGCCTTTTCAACTCTCTCTTGTCTCTTCATTTCACAACTAACACTCTGGCAAGGTGCCTTGAGTTCAATTCACTCTTTTGCGTTTCCCCCTAGAATCCACTTTGCTCTTTTTCTGGGTGTCCTCCTGCTTAAGCTACAACATGGTCTCTTATGTGGTTGCCGAGATTTCTGGCTAACATCCTCCTTGACATCAGACTGACATTCCTGAGCTCATCCAGCCAGAAAGCCCACAGGATGTGAATTGATGTTGCCCATTCTGTCACTGAAGTGACCTTTAAGGCCAGGGCATTTAGCCTGCAGCTGCTGCAAACAGGGCAACGTGCACAGTGGCAGTGCCACGAGGAGCGGGCACTGATCATTGGAACATGGAGGGGAGCCTATCACTAGCCTCTTGCTAGGCACATCTCTCGTGGTCAGGAGTGTTCTAGTTTAGCCCCACCTCATTGAAAGCATCAGGTGCAGCTGGACAATCTGTCCAAAGACTGGCAGTTAAAACACCTCTCAAAAGGATTTTGAAGCATTGTATTCTATAAGCTAAGCCGGTAAAGGTAAACCTATAGTATTTAAATTGGACTCTGAAAACCTTCTGATAGTTTCCTTTTGTCAGCCAGTTCTGGAAAGATTGAGTGGTTATTTCAAGTGGAATGGAGTGTTATCAAAATGGGCAGTTGCATTTTTTTTTGGCTACAAGTTTAAACTGATTCCTGTAAACCAATCGGATAAGAATCACTGTTAGAACAAACATGTCATGTTATCCTTAAGTATTCAAACTGTCCATCAAAGTAGGTAGTAAAAGGAGAAAAAATTTGGTACAAAGATTCCAAATGACATTGGAAGGAAATGCATCCCAATTGCAGCTGCCCACTGATTATTTGCAGACACTGACCCACTCATTGACTCTGCACTCATCACACAACACGTAGCAACACCAGTGGAAACGGCAGTTGCACCGCTCACTCCGGCTCTGTTTGAGGATGTTGTGCCCTCTCCCACAGCACAGACTGTCACAGTTATCCATCCCTTGGCTCGTCTTATTGCACACCCTTCCCTGTGTCCCTGGTGAGTCCGTGCCGAGGTCCTTCTCGCAGAAATCAGGGGACTTCTCGAAGTACACCATGTCCTTGTAAATCCGTCTCCTGTTTTGCTTCAGGCTGAACTGGCCTGTGTTTCTATTGTGAGTTTTGATGAAAACTGCGTTCTGGAACCGCTCCTTGAGCAGAGCCCCGACCTGTCGGAAATCAGGGGTCACTTGCCAGCAGGTTTTGAACTGGCAACTGCCAGAGGTGCCGTGACATTTGCACTTGCGTTTCATGTTGTCAATGACCGCCTGAAATTTAGAAGAAAAGCAATCAAACAGAAATACCATAGGAAGCACTAGTGCAATGAATAGAGTGCAAACCCCTCTAAACACAACAGACTAATGGGCTAACACCTCAGTTACCAGATTACAATTGCTCCCTTTAAATACAAAAACGTCACTGGGAAAATGGAACAACAATAACGTGCGTTTTATACCTCCCGTAATGAAGTTAAAAACTTTTAAAGATACTTCACGTAAGTGTTGACACACAAAACAGTTGCCAAGTTACTTAAGGGGATACGAGAGCAGATTACCACATTTTGAAGAGAAAGGTAGGCTTAAGAAGCATTTAAAAAGAGGAGACAGAAGCAGAAAAGTTTTAGGAGGGAATTCAAGAGCTTGGGGCATCAGAAGCTAAAAAAACAGCCACCAAAAGAGGTGGCGATTCAAAGATAATCAAGAAGCCAGAATTAGAGTTGGATAATATCTCAGAGGGTTATGGGACAGTGAGTGCTGGAGAGATGAGAAATGGGACCTGGTGCATGTTAGAGAACAGGCACCCGAGCTTTGGATGGCCTCAGGTTCATGGAAGACATGTGAGAAAGGCCATCCAGCAGAGCACTGGAAAGGTCAAGTCTAGAGACAGTCTAGAAGCAAGAAAATAACCCAAGTGCAGGCAATATGAAAAAGGTATGTCCACATCCATACTGAAAAAGGGAGAATGCCTGGGATGTGAACGTACAGGAACTTGAAAGCCCAGATGACCAGACTCAAGAACAGCTTCTTCCCCACAGCTATCAGGCTTCTGAACCAATCACCTCTTCCACATCCCTTCCCAGTGGATTTATAGTATGTGAAATTCGTTGTTTTGCAGCAAAGACGTAAATAACACTATAACTTACAAAATAAATAATGCAAATAAAAAAGGAATGACAATAGAGTGTTCATGGGTTCATGGACCTTTCAGAAATCTGCTGGTGGAGGAGAAGAAGCTGTTCCTGAATCGTTGAGTGTGGGTCTTCAGGCCATAGCAGCAACATACAGTGCATTGAACTTTCAGGCCAATCCATTAACTTAGTGGTCAAGGGAATGAGAGTTTTAATATTAAAACTTTCAATATATCATGAGTGGATTGTTTTGCAATATTCGACACTTTGTCGTTCTCACTTTGCAGCACCGTATGTGATGTGTTTGTCGTGATAGATATATCTTTCTAGTTGTGTATTATCTGTAGTTAATTGCATGGGCTTTCTGCATCACCTATATGGCATTTGATGACTGGCATCTCAGAATCAGGTTTATTATCACCGGCATGTTACGTGAAATTTGTTAACTTAGTAGCAGCAGTTCAATGCAATACATGTGGGAGGTCAGGGTCAACACAGTTGTCCCTGATGACCACACCTGCAAAAGGTGCATCCAGCTACAGCTCCTATCAGACCGAGTTAGGGGATTGGAGCAGGAGCTGGATGAACTACAGATCATTCGGGAGGCAGAGGCAGAGATAGATAAGAGTTATCGGGAGGCAGTCACACCGAAAAGACAGGAGGTAGGCAAACGGGTGACAGTCAAGCGAGGCAGGGGGAGCAGACTGATGCACCATCAATAACTCACGCTGAGACTTAGGAAGTGAGATATCGGCTTTTATTGACTGAAGAACAACACTACATCCTGGGAAAATGAGGGAGAGCAGCAGACCACAGTCGCCTTTATACAGGGGTCTGTGGGAGGAGCCACAGGGGCAGTCAGCAGGGTCTGTGGGAGGAGCCACAGGAGCAGTCAGACAGGTATATCTAGTTCACCACACAGACAGAGAGAGCAGAGCACCCCTGTGGCCATTCCCATCAAAAATAAGTATACCATTTTGGATACTGTTGGTGGGGATGACCTACCAGGAACAAGTTGCAGTGGTCCTGTCTCTGGCACTGAGGTTGAACCCTCGACTAGGAAGGGGAGGAGGGAAGAGAAGAGAGCGGTATTGATAGGGGATTCTATAGTCAGGGGGGCGGATAGGAGATTTTGTGGGGAAGATCGGGAGTCTCGGATGGTATGTTGCTTCCCTGGTGCCGGGGTCCGAGAGATCTCAGATCGGGTGCAGGCTATTCTCGAGAGGGAGGGCAAGAATCCAGATGTTGTGGTCCATGTAGGGACCAATGATGTGGGTCGGATGAGTGAGGGGGTCCTGCGTAGGGAGTTCAGGGAGTTAGGTGCGAAGCTGAAGAGCAGGACCTCCAGGGTAACAATCTCAGGATTGCTACCTGTGCCACGTGCAAGTGAGGCAAGGAACAGAAAGATTATAAAGATTAATACGTGGCTGAGAGGATGGTGCAGGAGGGAGGGCTTCAGGTTTGTAGATAATTGGGCCTTGTTCCAGGGAAGGTGGGATCTGTTCCGAAGGGACGGTTTACACCTGAACTGGAGTGGTACTAACATTCTTGCAGGGAAGTTTGCTAGAGCTTCTTGGGGGGGCTTAAACTAAATTTGCAGGGGGCGGGGATCCAGAATGTGAGAGAGGATAGCGAGAGGAAGAATAAAGGACAGGTGGGGACTACACGGTTCCGGAATATTAAGTGTGTAGTAGAGAAAGGTGAGGTGGAACAAGTGATTAGGAGGACACATGTACAGAGGGATGGTCTGATGGAACATGGAGTTAAATGTGCAGAAAGAATAAGTAAATTTAGGAAGGACAACAAAATTCTAGGGTCGTATAGCCTGATGGGAGTTCGGGGAGCTGGGTTAAGCACAATAGGCAGCGATTCAAACAGAGAGAGGAGAAATGGGTTAAAAATTCTATATCTGAATGCACGAAGTGTCAGGAATAAGGCGGATGAGCTTGAAGCTCAGGTGCAAATGGGTAACTATGATGTTGTTGGGATAACGGAGACATGGCTGCAGGGAGATCAGACCTGGGAAATGAATGTACAAGGGTATACGTGCTATCGTAGGGACAGAAATGTGGGCAGAGGGGGTGGGGTGGCCCTGTTGGTGAGGAATGAGATTCAGTCCTTTGCAAGGGGGGACATAGGGTCAGGAGAAGTAGAGTCTGTGTGGATAGAACTGAGGAACAGTAAGGGCAAAAGGACCCAAATGGGTGTTGTCTACAGGCCACCAAACAGTAGCATGGATATTGGGTGCAAGTTGAATAGGGAGTTAACATTGGCATGTGGCAAAGGTAATGTCGCAGTAGTTATGGGGGATTTCAACATGCAGGTGAACTGGGAGAATCAGATTGGTGCTGGACCACAGGATAGGGAGTTTGTAGAGTGCCTACGGGATGCATTCTGGGAACAACTTGTATGAAAGCCAACCAGGGACAAGACTATTCTGGATTTAGTGTTATGTAATGAACAGGATTTTTATAAGCGATCTCGCAGTAAAGGAGCCATTAGGAGGTAGTGATCACAATATGATAAGCTTTTATCTGCAATTTGAGAAGGATAAGGGCAGCTCGGAGGTGTCAGTGTTGCAGATGAACAGGGAAAACTATGGAGCCATGAGGGAGGAGCTGGCCAAAGTTGACTGGATGGATAGCCTAGCAGAAAAGACAGTGGAACAGCAATGGCAGGTATTCTTGGGAATAATGCACAAGGTGCAAAATCAGTTCATCCCCCAGAGAAAGAAGGATTCAAAGGGGGGAAAGGGGCCACAGTGGTTGACAAAGGAAGTCAGAGACTGCATAGCATTAAAAAAAAAAGGAAATATGACAGAGCTAAGGTGAGTGGGAGGACAGATGATTGGGAAGTTTTTAAGGAACAACAGAACTTAACTAAAAAGACAATACGGGGAGAAAAAATGAGGTACGAACGCAAGCTAGCCAGGAATATAAAGGAAGATAGCAAAAGCTTTTTTAGGTATGTGAAGAGAAAGAAGATAGTTAAGAACAATGTTGGGCCCTTGAAGAATGAATTGGGTGAAATTGTTATGGGAAACAGAGAAATGGCAGAAGAATTTAATGAGTACTTTAGATCTGTTTTCACTAAGGAAGACACAAGCAATCTCCCAGATGTATGGATGGGCCAAGGACATAGGGTAACAGAGGAAATGAAACAGATTGACATTCGGAAGGAAACGGTGATGAGAAGACTGATGGGACGGAAGGCTGACAAATCCCCAGGTCCAGATGGTCTGCACCCTAGGGTACTAAAGGAGGTGGCCCTGGAAATTGTGGATGCATTGGTAATCATTTTCCAATGTTCCTTAGATTCAGGATCAGTTCCTGAGGATTGGAGAATGGCTAATGTTATCCCACTTTTTAAGAAAGGAGGGAGGGAGAAAACAGAGAACTATCGACCTGTCAGCCTGACATCGGTGGTGGGAAAGATGCTAGAGTCCATTATTAAAGATGAAATAGTGGCATATCTAGATAGCAGTGATAGGATTGGGCCGAGCCAGCATGGATTTACCAAGGGTAAATCATGCTTGACTAATCTGTTGGAGTTTTTCGAGGATGTAACCAGGAAGTTAGACGGGGGAGATCCAGTGGATGTAGTGTACCTCGATTTTCAGAAGGCATTTGATAAGGTCCCACATAGAAGATTGGTGGGTAAAATCAAAGCTCAGGGCATCTGGGGGAAGGCATTGACATGGATAGAAAACTGGTTGGCAGATAGAAAGCAAAGGGTAGCGGTGAAGGGGTGTTTCTCGGAATGGCAGGTGGTGACTAGTGGGGTGCCACAGGGCTCCGTATTGGGACCACAGCTGTTTACCATTTACGTTAACGACTTGGATGAAGGCATAGAAAATAACATCAGCAAATTTGCTGATGATACTAAGCTGGGTGGCAGTGTGACATGTGATGAGGATGTTAGGAGAATTCAGGGTGACTTGGATAGGCTGGGTGAGTGGGCAGATACTTGGCAGATGGCATTTAATGTGAATAAGTGTGAGGTTATCCACTTTGGGAGTAAGAACAGGAAGGCAGATTATTATCTGAACGGTATAGAGTTGGGTAAGGAAGTAATACAAAGAGATCTCGGAGTCCTTGTTCATCAGTCACTGAAGGTGAATGAGCAAGTGCAGCAGGCAGTGAAGAAGGCTAATGGAATGTTGGCCTTTATTACAAAGGGAATTGAGTACAAGAGCAAGGAAATCCTCTTGCATTTGTACAGAGACCTGGTGAGACCACACCTGGAGTATTGTGTACAGTTTTGGTCTCCAGGGTTAAGGAAGGACATCCTGGTTGTAGAGGAAGTGCAGCATAGATTCATGAGGTTAATTCCTGGGATGTCTGGACTGTCTTACGCAGAGAGGTTAGAGAGACTGGGCTTGTACACGCTGGAATTAAGGAGATTGAGAGGGGATCTGATTGAAACATATAAGATTATTAAGGGATTGGACAAGATAGAGGCAGGAAATATGTTCCAGATGCTGGGAGAGTCCAGTACCAGAGGGCATGGTTTGAGAATAAGGGGTAGGTCATTTAGGACAGAGTTAAGGAAAAACTTCTTCTCCCAGAGAGTTGTGGGGGTCTGGAATGCACTGCCTCGGAAGGTAGTGGAGGCCAATTCTCTGGATGCTTTCAAGAAGGAGCTAGATAGGTATCTTATGGATAGGGGAATCAAGGGATATGGGGACAAGGCAGGAACCGGGTATTGATAGGAATTGATCAGCCATGATCTCAAAATGGTGGTGCAGGCTCGAAGGGCCAAATGGTCTACTTCTGCACCTATTGTCTATTGTCTATAATCTAGCAGAAAAAAATAATGATTAAAAGTTAAAAATAAATAAATAAACAAGCAAATCAATTACATATATTAAATAGATTTTTAAAATGTGCAAAAACAGAGATACTCTATATTTAAAAAAAATGAGGTAGTGTCCAAAGCTTCAATGTCCATTTAGGAATCGGATGGCAGAGGGGAAGAAGCTGTTCCTGAATCGCTGAGTGCGTGCCTTCAGCATCGTTATTGTTGATGTTTGACTACAGATGTCTTCTGGCTTAGTGAGTATTTTTACATTTTTTTTCAGTTGGCTTTCTGTGCAGATGTGGTTTATTTTCTTGCTGATGTGCATTTGCAAGCTCACTTTGATTTGGTTCTTCTGCTGGCATGTGTTGCTGACTGATCATTTCCACCATCCAACCCCCTGTTCATCTGCTGCTCATCTGTAGCTTTGTGTGCCTGTAAGGGTTGACTACTTCAATGCTCTCCGGAACCAGCACAACACCCTTCCCAACCTGAGTTTGCCCCAAACTCTGCTGCCCATTTCCTGTCACACAGGGTTCTGCTCAATTGCCTTGAATGGGTGTGTCTTGCTGATCTACACTGTTTTCCCATTCTTGTTAGCTTCAATTTTTAAACCCCTCTATTTTCCTCTCCTGTGACCTCTTCCTGTGCTCCAGATGGAGCAGACTTAATAGGTCAAATGGCTTAATTTTGCTCCTACGTCTTGTGGTCTTCCAGCTTTACAGCCCTCGTACTCCTCTGATCTGGCCTCTTGCACAATCCCACATTTATTTGCTCACTATTGGTGGCTGTGCCTTTAGCTCCTGGCTCCAGGTTCCGCTTTCACAAAGTCATTCATCACAGAAATGGGCCCTTCAGCCCATTGAGTGCGTGCTGACCATCAAGCACCCATATAGTAATCCCATTTTGCTCTCCCCACGTTCCCATCAAATCACCCCCAGATTCTGCTACTCACTGACACACTAGGGGCAAGTTACAGCAGCCAATTAATCTAGCAACCCACAGACCTTTGAGATGAGGGAGGGCACTGGAATTGTGAAGGAGAAAGAGATTCAGGCCCAGTTGGTAGTGGGAGTATCAATGCACTTAGGGGGAGACTTGACAAGGAGAGGGGGGAAAGAACAGAGGTTCGTGCTCATAGATTTGGATGTTGCCAAATGGAAGGAGGTTGCATTGGTGCATAAGCAGAACGGCCAGGTTCTGTGCACAAATGTCAGCAAAGAGATGACTAGGCATTTAACAATCCTCCAAGCTCAACACTAGTTCAGGACTTTCAGAATACAATACACCATGCCTGGATGTATATTTTGTCCTTTTTAACAAAACATCGATCAATACACTCAAATTTAATAGAACTTTTGTAGAAGGATCTAGATAGAATGAATAGAAAAGACTTATTCTCATCAGCAGAGGGATCCAAAGTTAGGAGGTATAGGTTTAGAGTAGCTGACAGAAATAGTGGGAAGCTGGGTGTGTGGGACACATTATCAAAAAGAATGATGGAGGTAGAAACTACGGACACACTTGAGAGTTGTGAGCAGCAGGCAGTCCTGTAGACCCAGTGCTGGACAGTGATATTAATCTTTGTGACTCTTCTTCAACCAGTACAGACTCACTGACCAAATGACTTACTTCTCTGTGTGATAATTTCTCTATATGCAAATCATAAATAATTTTGACATACTTTGAGTGAATGAGTCATAAATTGCAATGAATTGTAGGGAGAATTATCAGATGGGAGGGGTATGGAGGGCTATGGTCCAGGTGCAGGTCAATGGGACTAGGCAGAATAACAGTTGAGCACAGACTAGATGGGATGAAAGGCCTTTTTCTGTACTGTAGTGTCCTATGACTCTAGATGGTAATCTAAGCAGCTTTATGAGTCTATGTTACTGATTATTATATATCAGGAATAGTGAAATGGACCATCAATTGACATTGCACTTAAATAATCTGTAAATGACATGAAAACACATGAATTAAATGAAGTGAAGCCTGTTACCAGATGTAAAAATGTTATTTATTTTTGCTCTCAAAAGACCAAACTGAAGAATCCATGTCAAACTATTTTCTTCAGGAGGTGATTGCCATTTCAGTTTGTGATTGTAAAGGTCATTTGCAAAGTGACACAGTGGTGCTGCCTCACAGTTGTAATAATGCAGATTCAATCCTGACCTCCAACGTTGTCTATATAGAGTTTGCACCTTGTCCCTGTGACCACGGGGATTTCCCAGCTTCTTCCCAAATCCCAAAGGCACGCAGGTTTTTGGGTTAATTGGCTGCTGGTAATTACCTATAGTGTAGATGGTTGGTGGGAGATTCAGCAGAGTGTTCTGTGGCACGTGTGACAGGAATGGATTACAGAAAAACAAGTTAGGGACTGGGATTGCTCTGAGAGCCACCATAGATTCAACAGACTAAATGCCTTCCTTCAATATTATAAGGGACTATGTGTATACAGTCAGGCCCCATTGCAAAACATTTAAATCATACTTCATTGGTACTCACTTAAGTGAGTCTTACCAGCGATAAGGGCTATTATTTCAGTTCTTCTGTCATATTGTGAAATTGCGTTCTGCACAGTTGAGAATGTAACATCACATGAAGCAAGTAAAACTACATTAGAAAGAGCTTGTGGTTTCTTTGAAGTTTACAGGTCAATGCCCTCTACAGTATGAATCCATAACTAGGCTGTTTCAGAACTGAGTGATTGTAAGCTATATAGAAGCAATAAAAGAAGCTTTGAAACAACTAACTATAGCTTTCTGCCAAGTGCTGTCTCATTGGCAGGGTCTGATAGTCCATAGGCAGCTTCACGTGAATCAGAGGACATTGTCAAGGGGTACCTAGGTGTGTGATAAAGGCATGCACCCTGTGCCCTCTTTCAGCAGCCTATGAAGGTGTAGCTAACAAGAAAGACAAGCTCATTAAATGGATGGCAGTAAATGATACCAACAACTGAAAAGTGTATTAATGAAGCAACCACAGTATCTTGCGGTGTCTGTTGGTTGAAAAAGACTGTGCAAACCAATTGACATTAAGTGGCCAAAGCAAATGTTTACCTGAGCAGGACTGGCCTTGTGTCCATATTGCAAATATTCTTGTGCATAGTGTGGAGGGTTGTTGTAGGTTGCAACAGGACATGGACAAGATGCAGAGCTGGGTTGAGAAGTGGCAAATTGAATTCAACCCAGAAAAGTGTGAGGTGATTCATTTTGAAAGGTTGAATTTGAAGGCAGAATACAGGATTCTTAGCAGATTGGAGGAACAGGGGGATCTTGGGGTCCACATCCATAGATCCCTCAAAATTGCCACACAAGTAACTTATACCCATTTTTGGTACATTTTCGATTTACACTTGTGAATGAGTTAGCTCTGCTGCCTCAATCACAGCACAAATTAACTGCAGACATTTTGCCTCCATGAAGGTGCCACAAGATGGCACACGCATCTGGAATAAGTCAAGACTCACCTCACAGCAGTTGTCAGTGCCTAGCAATGAAGCAGGCATTAATGACAGAATTCACTGTTGCATTCAGTGCATCAGCAAAGCCTTTGGCCATCTGGAGGAAAAGATCAAGGCCCTGAACCTGGCATAATATCTTATGGTCTACCAGTAAGCTGTGATCTCTACCCTTGAGTCATAGATCATCTACAAGTAGCCACCACAATAAACTAGAGCTACTGTGAACTCTGTCTCTGCAAGTCCTCCAAATCCATTAGCAGAATAAAGGAACCAACAGCAGTGTCCTTTCCCTAGTCAATATCCTCAGCAGCAAAGCCTAAATTATACTAAGTTGGCCACATTAGGCAGGCCACAGCATTTGCCTGCAGCTCACCTGACTCCTGAGACACACTCTTCTCCAAACTCTACCATGGAAAGAGACTGCCAGTGGACAGACTTCCCAAAGCCTCCTTGCAGAAGTCCAACACTCCCCACCATCTTGTGGGAATGCCTGACCCATGATTTCTCAAATATGGAGCAGGAGCTCTAAGACTGGCTCTAAGAGCTTTGTCCATTTGTCAGGAGCACACAGGAGCCCAGCATAAACAATGCAAGGAGTACACTTTCTCACAAGCTATTGACACCCACTCCTGTCACCCATCTCCTACCCCACTTGTGCAAGAGACTGCAGGTCCCACATTGGCCTCCCCAGTCACCTCTGAGCCCATAGAGCAAGCAAGTCATCTTCAGTCCTGAGGGACTGCCCAAGAGAAATCCAGCATCCAATAACTGCACTGAAATAGAAATTATCTAAACAGAATAACTATAATTTTATAATCTTGTCCTGATTTATTACATCCCCAGTCCCGAAGAAGGGTCTCAACCTGAAACTTCGACTGTTTGTCCATTTCCATAGACGCTGCCTGACCTGCTGATCTCCTCCAGCATTTTGTGTTTGTGGCTTTGGATTTCCAGCACCTGCAGAATCTCTTGTGTTTATAATTTTACATTATTTTTAAAAAGAAAAAAAACCCCCAGCATTAATCCAGCAGGAATAGGATTTATTTGTCACATGCAGTGAAATGCGCCATTTGCGTCAACAACCATCCTTGGAAGGATGTGCTGGGGGCAGCTCGCAAGTGCATCAACATAGCATGCCCACAACTTACTAATCCGTACGTCCTTGGAAAGTGGGAGGAATCTCACATGGTCACGGGGAGAATGTACAGGCAGCAATGAGAATTGAACCCCGATCTTGTCCAACGAAGTGCTAACTGTTACACTATCGCGCTGTTGATGGGCACTTATAGCGCTGCTAATGCACATTTTAGCGCCAGGAACATATACATTAATGCAGTTAAGCTGTGGTATAGACAAGCCCCTGCCCCTGCTTGTTTTCCATTTTGACGGGTTGCTGGCATCTATTTATTGCATCCCCTGAACAGAAAGGCTTGTTTGACTTTTTCAGAGTGTAGTTAAGAGTCTGGAGTCACATGTAATCAAGAGCAGGGAAGGACAGCAGGCATACTCCCTTAAAGACATTCCTGAAAGTAATTTCATGGCCACCATTAACCAACTTTGTTATTCCACATTTACCTAAGAAATTGAATTTAAATTCCTCAGCAAGCAATGGTGGGACCTGAACTCAATGCCTACAGGAAAATTGCCCATACCTCTGGGTACTTATCAAGTAACAGCCACTTTGCCACCATATACCCATTTAATTGAGAGGGGAGTTATTCATTTTACACTTCAGAGGGTAATTGACTGAATGGTTGAGACAGAGGTTCCAGCAGATTTGTGGCTTCTAGCAGGATATTGCCGTTACACACATATCTTCCTGTCACAGCTCAAAACACTGAGAATCCATTTTGTAGACATTCAACATTTTTTTGGGTTAAAGCATTGAGCATTATGCCAATTGACTGGCCAGTGCATGTATTCACCATGGGTGGCTTACCTGCCTTCCCAATTTGTTATTGTGGAGTCTCATCCTCCCATGGATATCCCTCGATGTCTCTCGTGAGTCCAGAAAATCCCTGGAAAATTTCTCTGCAAACTCGATGTCATGGTTGCAGTCACCCCATTCCCACGAGTCCTGGATCCTAGAGAAAACTCCCTCAGGCTTAGGAACAGAGACAGGGAGACCCTGGGTCAAGGCCTGTACCCGAAGTTGGTAGAGTTTGAATCGCAAGTTCTGGTCATCTCCTCCTCTCTGCTTCTGGTCACATCCGCAGCCTTTCAGCTTCCCCAGGCTGCAGGCAGTGGCTACCGAGTGGGTGACCCCAGCAGCCAACAGGGAGAACATGAAGGCACTTTCACGGAACCCTGCATGGATGACAATAAGGTGGGAGTTGAAAGAGGGCTACGAAGAAATGTGCACAGAAACTCATCTTATAGACAGTTAATGCTTAGCAACTTCCAATAATGGAGCATTTGGCTCTCAGCATGCTTGGCACAGACAGTTCTCACTGTGACCTGATTGCCTTAAATGTCTCTTAAAGTCTTACGACCTCATCAATTCATAACTTATTGGTGTCTTTTTAAAGTGTTACTCCTGAATCTATAGTGTCTCCTGGAATCTTGCTAGCTGAGTTGGACTTGGCATTGTGGGGTCTAGATGGGCTCTGGCCTGCTGGAGGTGTATAGAACTGCCAGGATCAAAAGATCATTGGAGAGGGAGAGAGAGCTCGGAAATTGGTGAATGGGCTCATCCTTAAATGTGCATTACAAGATTCTGTCCAATAGAATAGGTTTTATTTTGATGCAGGTGATCTACCTGGACCAGAACTGCACCATACCCAGTAAAAGGACCTCTGTTCAGGAATACCATCACCCGTAGATAAGATGGGCAGGCAGGGAGGACACCTGCATGGTCAGTTTGGGCTAGGAGATGGCCTCTGGCACAATACCGCACCTGGACATGATGGATGTAAAACAGGAAATGATGGAAATATGCAACAGGTCATCTAGAGAGAGAAAAAGAGTTAATGTTTGAGGCCATTTTCTATTTTTATAGGAAGGACATTACTGCACTGGAGAGGGTGCAGAGGAGATTCACCAGGATGTTGCCTGGGAAGGTGGGTTGCAGTTATGAGGAGAGACTGGATGGGCTGGTTCTGCAAGAGTACGGTTTGGAATAGCCAGGGCATACACTAAGTATTGAGTGGAGCAAGGTGAAGCAGAAAGTAGGATCGTGGAAGTAGTGCAGGAAAGAACTTGGGATGAGGTGTGAAGTATGTTTGGAGGCTCAGGTGTCACCAATCCAGCCCTCTGCACTTCTGAGCAACTTCAATTTGCCCACAGCCGAATGTCCAAGGCCATCGCTGAAGGTCAGCACAGTCACCAAAAAGATTCCATGAGGAAAGGCTGCAGCTTATGGCCCAACCACCTGGTTCAACGTTGGGTTTCGGCCCCACTTAGATTATCATTGCACCACCATCATCGTGTCTACAACCAACACTCCGAGTTTATTAACCCGCCCACATAACTTCACCACTCGGTATGCCAGTGCATTAATTCATCCCACTGATCAAACTGCTAAAGGCCAGTAGCTCTTTCCTAAAATATATTGCTCTTGGCTTCATGAAAGCGGTAGTTCGGTTGGTATCTAACTAGAGCGTTATATAACTGAAACATAACTTCACCACCAGTTTCATGGGATAAATAGTTCCATGAGACTATTTAAATATTCTGTTTCAGTTCATCAGATTGTAGTAACGGGCTCCTCGTTTCCTCTTTAATCCCGAGCTTGTACTATTCAGAACATACTCGGATCTCTCCGTGTGGTTGGCAGCACGAATTGAACCGCCAGTGTCCCTGCCACTTCCCACGAAAAGCAAGGAGATAGGGAGGGAAAGAAGCACGTGGAACAGCAACACAGATAAATGTAATTAGAACACATGGCCCGAACTGGCAACAGCGATTCATCCCGTCCCTGACTCACATAGCATTTGGCCTGAGTTATTTGCAGATGTTTATGTGATGCTGAGTTGGGGGGTCATTACGTGCTGCACAGAATCAGCCACAGCCCCAACCGAACCTGGAGCCCCACGCACATCTGCAATTCATCCCGAACATCTGTTACTTTGTGTATTTTTATTATGCAAACGACCTCGCTCTCTTCAGCCCCTGTTCTCTTTTCTAAATGCCTAGCGTAGAATCAAAGCGGCCATGAATTGAGATTGGGGTACGCAGTTACCGGAGTAGAATCTAGATTTTGAAGCGATGTTATGGAATAACATGCGTGTAAAGATCACAGCGTCTTCAAATGGACCGCTTTGACAAGCCGGTTCCCATTAAATAGTTGATAGCATCTATATTGAAACGCTACGTCTGAAATGCATCGCACGTTTATTTGAACCATTTGCTTATCCAGAAGCATCAAAGCAACGTAAAATGTTTACGGAACAAAAGTACCATTAATTTGAAAATATCCTGGAATATATATCATTGACAAGTGACAATGCCGTTAATAGGTGAAATCCATAGTGTGATGCCGCTGTGTCGATGAGGAAAGTTAGGAAAAGAAGATTGCAGAATCTGGGTAGTGCTTTTCAGGACCACCCCCAGACATTTGCGATCAATTAAATGCATTGCGGGCAATCTTATATTTCACTTAGTATTTCGACTGAGGGATAAATATTGTCCATCTCCCCCTCATGGTGCCGTGTCTTACCCATCCACCTGAGTAAACGTTAGTTTACCACCCCACTAAGATCAACCCAAGGCGGAACACCCAATCAGCAACGCCGTGTCTGTAAATTAACAGATTAAACGACGCATGCCGGTGATAATAAACCCGATTCTGATTCTGATTTCGCAAAAAGTAGGCGCAACAGTTCATCTGTTAACTTGGCCTGTATAATCGGATGCTGCGCTATTGCTCCCCACCCCCCACCCACCCCGTCTCTCCCTCATCATTCGCTACAATGTGTTTCAGTATGAAAACCGCTGATGTGAACACCCTGTGTCCAGGTAACCTGTCCAAGTACAGCTCAAACTAGTGCCCGCGCTTGGCCGTTTCCTTGGTGTTAATCAGAACGCTATTTATACTATTAACCAGATCGAGAACCCCAGAGGAACTCAACTACCTATTGGAGTCTCAACCTGTAAGTCCTAAAGAGTGAGATGCGCAGTCTAAATTCGATCTAGGGATGAGTTTTAAATATAAACGCACGGTGCTTTGTTGTTAAGAATTGGTTCAGTTTGCCTGCGAAGGAAATCAAACACTGTCATTAGTAAGCGATAAAACCAGATTAATTAGTGGTGCACAGGTGATTTGTGTGTGTGTAAGAGAGATAGAGAGAGAACTGGTGAAGAACGAATGAGCAAGTCCTCATCCATTGTCCTGGCAGTGGCTAAGATTCTGGTCACTGCTGAGGTTTCATTAATATTCGGGATATGGGGTCTGCATCACCCGTAATTTCTGGGACTCTGCCCTCCGAAAAACGTAATGATGTTAGGTCATAAGCTGTAACAGAATGGCCTGCTGTTTCTAATGCGCCTCTCACACCTCTTTAATGCGCCTTACAGCCAGTATTAATATGGGGAAATTGGCTGCCACGTGCCCCAAATTACGATGCAATGTTGTAATGTGGGAAACGTGGCAGCCAATTTGCCCACAGCAAAATCCCACAAGCAACAATGTACGCGTGAACAGATCGTTAGTTTTAGAGATGTTAGTGAGAGGATTAAATATAGGCCAAGGTACCATCCTTCCTCAAAATATTGCCAGGGAAACTGTTGTATCCACCCGAAAGAGGTCACCTGTGCTCTTTACAGCACTCCCTCAGCACCAACCAGGAGCGCGGCCCGAGATTTGGGGCCTGAAGTCTCTGGAGTGGGGTGAAAGGGGACAGTTCTATTTAGTAAGCCACGGACAACGCTCGAGCATGAAACCATGAAGTGTGAGAGTGCTTTGAATCTCTGTGTGGAATTTGTATTTTGTGTTGAAAGAGCGACGTTCAGAGAACAGCTCTCCCTTCAGCAACAAACTCACGTCTAGTAGAATTTGGCATGTCACCATATTTTGTTTCTACACGCAGACGCGCACTCTCATGTTCAACACACACACACACACACCTGCAAGCGCGCGCGTGTAGCAAGGGCGGGTTTGATGAAATCTCGCTAAAGTAGGCCACCAAAGTTCTCAGAGCTATGGGCCAGTGCACTTTGCTTCAGTCTCTCACCTGGGATTGTCAGCACAAATCCTTGGCGAGTGAACCTTGCAAGTATCAACGGTACATAAACGAAACCCAGAGCGCGGTTCGAAAAGGTGAAAGGAGCGTGTGTGCTTGTGTGTGTGTGTGTGGGGGGGGGGGGGGGGGGGGGAATCGAAATGGAAATCACACCGCCCATCTCCCTCAAGTCTTTACATCTCTTGTACATATATCTTGACTGTCCCTTTCCCATTTCTACTCCTAAATTCCATCCCGCCTCATTCTCTCCGTCGTTTTGCTGCTTGCGGAGGATGTTAGGAGGTTACAATTTTCTATTTTTTTTCTTCTTCCCTAAATTTATCTACCTATTCTATTCACCTTCCCCTTGCACCTGAGCACCCACTGCCCAAACACGTTTCAGGGAAAATCCCTTTGGATCAGACATGCGCCTCCCTTGTTAACCCTTGCAGCCCCATAGCGGCGTGCATCCTGAGGCAAAGAATCAAAACGTCCTGTACCTCTGTTCAGGATGACGGTGTCCTGCAGGATTTTTCCACCGTTTTCCAGGGTCGAACAGTTCCATCTCTGATCCCAGAGCTGGTGCTGGCATTCGTGAATAGCGATCTGAATACCCTGAACCGCAGCCGCCGTGACATCAGGGCTCCTCACACACAACCCCATCTGGCGTCTGCTCAGTCCCGGCAGCGTCAGACAGACCGTGTTGGCAGTCAGGATCGGGTCTGCAGGTATCTTCAGCCCCAGGATCTCATTCCCGGCCACACTACACCGGAGAGAAATCATCAAACAAAAACATGTTTACTAATACACATGTTAGCCAAAAGAAAGAGTAAGCGCGTTTTATAACTCTACTTTTCTTCTTTAATATTTCAATTAAAAAGGACCATTTTTAAACCAGGCACAATGATAAGCAGCCACGCTAATTGTTTCTTACCGATAGACGGTGAGTGAGACGGTGAGAAGCAGAGTTGCGTGTCCTGAGGTTGGGAAAACTGCCATGGCAGGAAATTAAATCGGTCAAATAGATCGGTGCAAAGGACTTTTGGGAACCACACGGGAATAGACTTTACAAACCAGGTCTGGCAGCGAGAGTATCAGGATAATTACAATCTCCTCCTCAGTGTCATGTTTCATTTCCTCGCTCAGCTGTTCTGTGTAGCCGCTAGATTGAGTCAGTCAGGGTTTTAAAAGTCACGGGAGGGAAAAAAGCATCTCCACTCAGTTCAAAGGCAGATTGAACGGAGATAGAACAGTCAGTCTTATTTTACCAGATCACTGACGCTATCTCTGTCACTCTCTATCTCCCTCTATCTTTATACTGTATTTCAATCGTTCCCTCCCTCACCCTCTTTCCTCTCTCCTCCTCTGTCTCTCTCTCCCACCCACACGCTTCCTCCTTCTCCCCCTCCCAGCTCTCATCCATTCTCCTTCAAGCTCTCCATCACTCCCTCAGTCTCTCTCCCACCCTGCCTCTCTCTTCCTCTTTCATCTCCCGTCACCTCCCCTCTTCTCTCCTGCTTCTAATGCAGGTGGATTAAACAAATCGCAACATTAAAATGAATACTTTGATCTTTATTGCCCGATCATGAATGTTCGGGCAATCTTTGAGAAGAAAAAGTTATTTGAAGTGCAACCGATGGGAGGAAGTGAACAGGTTCGCCAAGTGATGCTCTCTCTCTCTCTCTCTCTCTCTCCCCCCTCTCTCTCTCTCTCTCACTCATTTCTCCCCCCACTTTCTCTCACTCTCTCTGCCACCCCGGCTCGCTCTCTCTTTCCTTCTGTCACTCTCTCTCGCTCACTTACTCTGCCTTTCTCATCTCTCTCTCGCCATTACATTTCCACCTATTTGTTTCTTGTTCTCCCGCTGTCCCGTCTAATATAAAAAGGGCAATTACAGACAAATTCAAGTTAAACCAATTTACGTACAAAATATTCCTTGAAAATCCGCCTTTGACTTTCAAACCAGCTATTACAGTAATTAATATAAACCACACATTGGAATCTAAATAGGTCCTATCCGCAAACAATCCAAGAATCCCGAATATAGTGTGCTGTGGACTTCGGTTTACCCCCATTTCGTTCCCTTTGTATAGATTCCATTATTTACGTTATTTAAAATGCAGCATGTTTCAAAACACATAAAAACACACACACTGGACACCTATTGCTTTCTTGACAGCCACTGCAAATCAAAGCAATTCATTACACGTGAAGCCCTTGGAGACCTTTCTGAGAGAGGCGCCGCACCCATGCAAGTCTTTTTATGTCAACCCAGAGGAGCTGGGAAGGAACAATCGCAGTGCTAGCTAAGGTCAGTCAGCTCAAGAATGGGAAGGTGGAGGTGGCTCAAATAGTCGGGGCTCTGCCGCGAGAAGTAACGACGTCCTCCCAGCACCTGCTGCTGAGGATGCGGTCAGAGTAGAAATGCGGGGCCACTCAAGTGAAACAAACTCCTGACCGGCATCTCTACTCGCCAATAAACAGCTATTGCAAGCTTTCTGTCCTTTTGCTAAATTGTCTTCATGTTGTGCAGGTACTGAGATTGCTGCTGACTCCGGTAAGACAGATGATATATGCTTGTGCATTGTGCAAAGGTCAGGGGGTCCCACTTTTCTTCCCCTTCAGTCTGATACGACAGTTCTATTATTGCCTTCATATTTTGAGGCAGCTTGGTACGAGTCGAAACTGCACTTAGCTAATCTCACACAGAACCAGAAACTAAACGAAGAGTCCTTTGGGGATTCGAGTGTGCCGCCCGATAGATGTGATAAGTGGCACATTGAAAGGCTCTCGATCATATCAGGACGGCATACAAGTGGTAGGCCGCATCGCAGTTGGCGCGGGGACTCTGCTGCTGCTTTCTCGTCACTAAGTGTAAAACAAGACGATAACCTCGCCTGCTATACTTCTATACCGATAATAAGTCCATACTCTGTCAACAGAATGTAACACTTTCTGAAGGTTCGATCCCTTGAGGGGCGGTCATTTACATCATCACTTGTGAGGCGATTTTTTTTTTAAAAAAACAGGATTAATGTAGGATTCGTGTAAAAGAGTGGTGGGTGGTCGGCAGGGATTCGCTGGGCCGAAGGGCTGGTTTCTCTGTTTTATAGTTCTCACCGGAGAGATGCAGCAGGTTAAAATATCATTGAGCCAGCTCTTTATTCTCGGGCGAATGAGATACTTGGCCTCTTGGAATTTAAAATTTAACGTGATCAACTGGCTCTTTTTAAGGTCAATTGATAGAACCACTAGTTTATATTTATAGATGTCGGGTCAATCAGTGAGAGCAGATCATGTACCAGCCTTGCCCTACAATGAGGGAGAGGGGCTGGCGGATGGGTGAAATACCTTAATACTCCCTCCACTCCACCCCCCTCAACTAATATTCTCACCCAAGTCGTGTCTATTGCTCAAAGATGAGGATGAAATCGCCCAGACCCACTAATAAGGTTGAGTCTTAACTGCCTCCTCGGTTGAGGGGCAATTAGGACTGGCATTGTCAGCGACGCCTACCACCCCAGCCATGAGGGATTACGTATATGGTTTTCCCGTGTAGGGTGTTTTTCCTTGAATGCTCCTTTCGCCGTTCTCTTTAATGCAGGCTGTTCTTTGCGACAGCAGCAGAACAAAGCAACCATTGCCGACCAAAGTTGACAAAAAAAGTAGGGGGTCCCCTTGCAGACGCCAAGGCAGATAGGCGGAGGTGGTATGGTTGTGATTATATCAGCGGTCCCAGAAACGTGTGATTTTGAGATTGTGTCAACGAAGATATACAGGGATGCTAAATATCACAATTATAACATCGTGTATAGACAATTGCGTAGTATTAATTGCCGCAAGTTAATGTTGATAAATCGGGTATATTTGTCCCTTCGTGACATAATCTGAAATTACAATATGGAAATTGCAGTGAATGAAACAGAATGGGAGAACTCTCAACACGTTAATTAACAGCGCACGTTTTGAGAAAGTGAGAAGTTTCAGTACACTCTTTGCTATAGTAGTGATCAATAGTTTAAAGTACATCGTTACTAAGTTTTTTTTGTATTATAAATCCCCATTGGCTGGTGAATCAATTGACAATGCGCAGGTTTCCTTAATCTGTGAGTTCCGATGTGTGGGGCATTTCATTCCGCTCTCCCCAAAGCTTGCAAATATTCAGGAGTTTCAAACACCACCTTCCTACGAATGGCAATATTGTGACCGAAACTTCCTTCAGTAAATATCGGCGTTTAGAAATTTTAGTTATTTCCCAAGCATCTGTTTGATTAATAATGACATCCGAAAGTAACCATGTGGCCTGTTTAATCAGCGGCAGTTGATCTTGGAGCTACAATTAGTTTGTAAACCTTGTCAATTCCAATATGTACGAGTGAAACACTTAAGGGAAAGGCAAGCGGCTTCTCGGCCCAGTTCTATAGTTTCTCTCGGCACTTTAATTTCAGTTGGCCGGAGGTCCGCACAGTGGATGAGATTAACGTGTCCCCCATCTCTAATCACCCCCTCCTCCTGCCGACTTGTAAAAGTATTGTTGCTTAAGAGTTGAGTGTGGGACCTCAACGTGTCATATCCACAGGGGATTGGGAAATGCATGCTATTTGGGCTCGTCCGAGGGTTGGGTTAAAACACGTGGCTGTGGTGGAGTACGATTATTTTCCGTATCTGCCGATGTTACACATGCGTGTTCAATACCCATTAGAACAATATTCAACTACGAGGCACTGACATCCTACAATGTGTACGGAATCCATCTGTTCCCCACTCACAATGACTTCGGGATTTAACACCATCAAACAACTTACAGATCGAACAATTTACGAACAATTTTGGAAAGCATGAATCCTGTTATTGTCTGTCATGGGAGTGTTATTAATTATGTATTATTACTAGATGTAACGATGTTTTAAAGATGTCGAGAAAAGAGAGAGGGAGAAAATAGTCGATGTAGCAACTGGACTAAGACCTTGGCGAATGACGTTCAGAGTAGGAATTGATAGATTTTAGATCTGCCATTGCGCTTAACACATAACACAACAACATTTTTCCATTGACGAGGCAAAGTCAAGACAATTTCTATTGCAGTGTCAGAGACAATCAGGCACACCAAAAATTCTAGCCGTCTTCAAAGTTAAAGTTCAAAGTTTTATATGTGTGTGTGTGTGTGTGTGTGTGTGTGTGTGTGTGTGTGTGTGTGTGTGTGTGTGTGTGTGTGTGTGTGTGTGTGTGTGTGTGTGTGTGTGTGTGTGTGTGTGTGATAGTGTGTGCGTGTGGCCATATACTATCCTGAGGTTCATTTTTGCAGGCATTCACAGTAAATACAAAGAAACACAATAGAATCAATGAAACCCCACACACAACAAAGACAGACCAGTGTGGAAAATACAACAAACTGTGCAAGTAAATAAGCCATAAATACCGAGAACATCAGTTGTAGAGTACTTGAAAGTGAGTCCAAGTAAGGTTGTGAAATCAGTTCAGTATTGGAGTGAGTGAAGTTATCCCTGCCGGTTCAAGAGACTGATGGTTGAGGGATAATAACTGTGCCTGAACCTGGTGGTGTGAGTCCCCAGACTCCTGTACCTTCTTCCTGATGGCAGTAGCGAGAAGAGAGCATGGCCTGGATGGTGGGGGTGGTGGGGGGGGGGGGGGGGGTCCTTGATGATGTATACTGCTTTCCTGTGATCTGTGTAAATGTACTCGATAGTGGAGAGGACTTTACCTGTGATGGACTGGGCTGTATCCACAACTTTTTGTAGGCTTTTCCGTTCAAGGGCATTGGTGTTTCCATACCAGGCCGTGATGCAACCAATCTATATAATCTCCACTGTATATCTGTAGAAGTTTGTCAAAGTTTTAGGTGAATGCCAAAGTATTCACAAACTTTTAAGAAAGTAGAAGCTCTGTCGTGCCTTTTTTGTAATGGCAGTCACGACCTGGACCCAGGACAGATCCCCTGAAATGATAACGCCGCAGAGGAATTTCATTTTGCTGGCCTTGTCCCTGATGAGGACTGGATCATGGACCTCTGATTCCCTCCTCCTGTAGTCAATAATCAGCTCTTTGGTCTTGCTGACATTGAGTGAGAGGTTGTTGTTGTGGCACCACTCAGCCAGATTTTCAATCTCCCACCTCGTCACAACCTTTGATTCGGCCAACAACAGTGTGTCATCAGCAAATCTACATAAGGCATTGAAGATGTGCTTAGCCACACAGTCATAAGTATAAAAACGAATAGAGCAGCCTCGTGGTGCACCAGTGCTGATGGTGATGGTGGAGGAGACGTTGTTGTCACTCCGAATTGACTAGGGTCTGAAAGTGAGGAAATCGAGAATCCACTTGCACAGTGAGGTATTGCGGCCTAGGTCTTTGAGTTTATTGATTAGTTTTGATGGGATGATAGTGCTGAGTGCCGAGCTGTGACAATGAAAAGCTTCCTAATGTATGCATCTTCACTATCCAGAAATTCCAGGGTTGCGTACAGAGCCAATGAAATGGAATTCCTGATACTGAAAATGCTGGAACATTCCAAATTACGGTCACAGCAAGTTAATGTTGTTCATACCCTGTTTTGATAAGTCGAGAAAATTTGTCCCTTCATCTACACGTTCAGTAACACCGCACGATTTGAGAAAGGGAGAAGTTTCAACACATTGTATCTCCAAATCCATACAAAAATTGTCAAACATTGCAAAATAGATTTTAGATTGCAAGGACGTCAATAGAAGTAACTTGGGTCAGCGCTCCACGACTCTTTAACTTTAAAGTGAAATGGCAAACCGCAAGCTACGGATCCCACAAATCGCTGCCACATCATGGATCCATTAGTCAGATCGATTGAGGCACTAACCCCGCGGAGTACCAATAATTTACATAGGCGACACGAAGCCCTAGACAGTCGATAATGAATCAGCAACAAAGTGATAAATGTCATTCCCAATAAATGGTTCATTTCGGTACGTGCTAGGGTATCTCTGGCCATGCTTTTTCACTACTTTTTTTTCCAAAAAATGAAAAGAACAGTTACCACTTCTCGTAAAAGCTCAAAAGACAGAACATTGAAAGCTATTAGAAAGTGCTGAAGGCAGAGGAGCCCGCGGAAGCTGTGAGACGCTTGGTTACATTCAGAATGTAATACAATAATCTCCCGAAGCGGCCTCTGCACCGGCGTTTCCTAACCGTAACCATCTTTCCGCGCAGAAAATGCCGCGAATTTCGGCACTCTAAAGCCGGTTACCAGTCGAATGTCTGGCGACGGTGTTAAACTATCGATGTCGGATCAGGTGCCGAATTAAATACCTTCCCAAATTCCTCTATAAAAAACATTTGACATGCGGCCACCTAACGCCAAAAGATAAAATGGTCCCTCTCCCAGCTATTAAACTGGAAATACAACTGATATCGAAACGCGCACGCCCTTCCAGTACACACATACTAAAGTTCCGGAGGCACACATCTATACACATGTAAGTAAACACATTGAGATCACAGCTCCAGAGACCCGAGTTTAGTCCTGGCCTCCGGTGCTGTCTGTTTGGACATTCTCCTTGTAACCGCGTGTGTTTCCCGGCATGCTCGCACACGTCCTAAGATGTTTTAGGGGAGTAGGGAAAATCAACGGGGAAGTTGACAAAAATGTGGAGACAATGGGTTACAAGTGGAAACTGGTGGGTAATGGGGTTAATCTATGTATTATCTATTGCTTCGTATGGAAATAATAGCTGACAATAAAGTATATGCATTCTCCATATCATACTCGGGCCCTCACACTGTCTCCAGCGCACAACGGCACAATCCAAGTTCATCTACTCTCCTCAAACACGAGGAAATCTGCAGATGCTGGAAATTCAAGCAATACACACAAAATGCTGGTGGAACACAACAGGCCAGGCAGCATCTATAGGGAGAGGCACTGTCGACGTTTCGGGCCGAGACCCTTCATCAGGACTAACTGAAAGAAGAGATAATAAGAGATTTGAAAGTAGGAAGGGGAGGGGGAAATCCGAAATGATAGGAGAAGACCGGACGGGGTGGGATGAAGCTAAGAGCTGGAAAGTTGATTGGCACCTCCCACTTTCAAATCTCTTACTATCTTTTCTTTCGGTTAGTCCTGACGAAGGGTCTCGGCCCGAAACGTCGACAGTGCTTCTCCCTATAGATGCTGCCTGACCTGTTGCGTTCCACCAGCATTTTGTACGTGTGTGTGTGTCATCTACTCTCCTAGTCAGCTGCTCAATCCCCGCATTATCTCATACAGATAGACAGATGTCCACATCTCATGTCCTTGCTCGATCATCTACGTATATCAATACGCACCTCTTGCACACGAAGCATCCGCGATGCACACGCCATACTTGTGTATACTTCCAGATAGCAGCACTGGCTCTTCAGGCAAATAGAGCTTTAAATGCAACGACTCCAATGTCATTACTTCGCCTCGCTCCCAACACACACACACACACACACACACACACACACACACACACACACACACACACACACACACACACACACACACACACACACACACACACACACACACACACACACACACACACACTCGCGCGCGCGCGCCAACTGTAAACACAGACGCCTAAAAGGGCAAAAACTTCCACCTTCCATTGTCATAGCTGACAGGGAGAGTGTTTATTCATTGCGCGCTCCCGATATTGCTCCAGGTGCAGTTACTGGAAATTCCCCAGCACCATTCGCCTTCAAATGGATGAGCTCAAAGCAAAATTCAAAGAGTTAGTGCAGTAACACATTTTTAAATCGTTTAAGTGATTTAATGTGCTTTTATGGTCGGAACTAGTAGCACATTACGGTTTAGTGACCTACTGGTGTCCGTTACTGTACAAGCCAACAAGTCAAGAGGTTAGAAGACAATAAAGTATAATTAACTTTTATTGGTTTATTTCCCTCATTATTTGATTAGAAACATGTTATTTAAACAAATTTGTGCATCCATTAAAACCAGAAAAAATTGTATAACACTGAGCCATTTGCACCATAATCAGAATTAGGGCGGAATCTATCATAGATGACGGCATTGTTCATCAGATTCTTTAGCCATCACACGAGAGTAGAAGGTGAGGGTCAATGAGTGCGGTCTTTCCATAACCAATGATTTATTTTCACAGGCCTGCCTTCATTTGGGCCATGACATGTCAACCTTACCACCAACTGCAGCATACAATGTGAAAATGTCAACATAGGGTAATGTCCTTTAAACAGATGACCTCTGACTTGACCCTGCCTTATGCAGCTGGATCCTGGACTTCCTGTCAGATCGCCAGCAGGTGGTAAGAGTGGGCTCCCTCACCTCCAACCCTCTGACTCTCAGTGCAGGAGCCCCTCAGGGTTGCATACTGAGTCCCCTCCTTTACTCCCTGTATACCCATGACTGTGTCGCCACCCACAGCTCCAATCTGCTAATTAAATTTGCCGATGACACTACTTTGATTGACCTTATCTCAAACAATAACAAGGTGGCCGACAGGGAAGAAGTCATCTCTTTGACATGGTGGCGTCAAGAAAACAACCTCTCCATCAATGCAGCAAAAACAAAGGAGCTGTTTGTGGATTACAGGAGGAATGGAGATGGGCTAACCCCTCTATTGACATCAATGGATCTGGGGTTGAGAGAGTGAACAGCTTTAAGTTCCTCAGTATACACATCACCGAGGACGTCATATGGCCTGTACATACTGGCTGTGTGGTGGGGAAAAAAAGCACAACAGCACCTCTTTCACCTCAGATGGATGAAGAAGTTTGGTATGGACCCCCAATTCCTAACAACTTTCTCCAGGGGCACAATTGAGAGCATCCTGACTGGCTGTATCACTGACTGGTATGGGAACTGTACCTCCCTCAATCACAGGACTCTGCAGAGAGTGGTGCGGACAGCCCAGCGCATCTGTAGATGTGAACTCACCACTATTCAGGACATTTACAAAGACAGGTGTGTAAAAAGGGCCCAAAGGATCACTGAGGACCCGAGTCACCAAAACCACAATCTGTTCCAGCTGCTACCATCCGGGAAGCGGTACCACAGCATAAAAGCCAGGACCAACAGGCTCCGGGACAGCTTCTTCCACCAGACTGATGAACTCACACTGATTTGAGTGTACTCTATGTTACATTAAATTATCTATTTATTATAAATTATTATAAATTACTGTGATTGCACATTGCACATTTAGATGGAGATGTAACTTAAGGATTTTTACTCTTCATGTATGTGTAGGATGTAAAACAAACTCAATTCAATTCAACGCCTATCCAGCCTATCTACTAGTCTGCTGACCTAACGTCAAAAGAGCACAGTGAGCTTACGTGCGCTAAGGCACCCAACTCCATAAAACTATTTGTTATCACAAAGCGTAAAGGTCCGTGTTCCATTATAAACTATTTCAGATAATTGGGCATGTCCGAGCACAAGTACATAAAACTCCCCACCCTTACAGAGGTACTGAAATCAAGAAAGCAGTAAATTCGAGGGCGATATTGGGAGCAGAGAGAATATCAAAACTCTGAACGACTCTCATACCTAATCCTAAAAAGCTGTATGTACTTTGTAAGTCAGAAATACCGGTCGAGCAAAGTAGCGAGCTATCCATCATCACGGAAAACCGATCTCTACCCCGAATACTGCCGGCACGCCTAACGTCCCCTGTCAACCAGCCTTCATTCTGAACCCTGAAAATCAGCCTTGAATCAACCTGGATACCGGCCCATCGCCTACTTTGAACTGCCTTTAACGAAGTTGGATTTCTGGATTTTCTAATGCAATATAAGCGCATATACTGCAGTCACACATAGGCGAACACATACACTGACGCAACATACACACGTACACATACATTTACATTCAATTCTGAACATGTATCCAGGCACACAGGCAAACACATGCATGCCTAGTCACGTAGACGTGCACGAATGCATATAAAATGATCTTGTACATTCGTGATTAAACACATGCACATACATATGTTCACACAAGCCTGCACAAATACATACATGCATGCATTCGTATTCTCACGTACAAACAGGCATATTCATAGGTACATATGCAAAAGTGCGCACATGTACACACGTAGGCATGTATACATTCATAACTTTACGCACACAAACGCACATGCATGCAGACATACAAAGTTATGCATTCACTGGTGCAAGCAACGTCTTTCATCCGCACTCAGGGCTGGTAGATAGATAGTGCACCAATTCTTCCCAAAAACACAGCAAACATGGATCGTTTCCATTCAATTTATTATGTAGTGTTTTCTATGGTTTTTGTAGAAATACTGGATGAATACAAAATAAATCAGTCGATCTAAAAAGTAAACTTTTATTTTAAATAACCCATGTTCTTACCTATCTCTATTTAGTTCGAACTCTACGAACACCATAAAGTCGTTTATCAAAGCTCATCTTCCTTTTAATAAGCAGGGGCAGCTAATAAGCCGGGGTCAAAACTTTCTGACATTTTATACCAATACAAAAATAATTCTATATGTGTTCAGGCAGAAATTATATGGGATAATCATCTTCTAGGCGTTTATAATTCCAAGCTCTGCGTGATAAACACCTCCCTCCCTCGCCCTGCCCTCCCCACTTTCCCATAGCAGGCTCTGTTTATTGAGGAAACTTCACCACTACGGAGACGTTTCTCTTCAGATTCTTTGCGATACTCCAAACTTAGGGGAAAGTGATGAGCATCTCTCTCCTGTTGGGGTGGAGGAGCTTCTGCATTGAAGCTAGAATTTTCTGTAAAGTTGTAACAACCTCTTCATATCCAATAGGTTATCTTTGGTTAACATTTCTTCAGTTAATGTCGTTGGGGTTTCAGCTCGGCTAAACGCAGACACTGAGTTCCTTTCTGACTGTACATTGTTTGCACTGGACCACACAACACCACTGGAAACGACACTTGCAGTTCTCCTGGAAGCTTACCAGCTCTTTTCGGTGTCCCCGGCCGCAACAGAGCAAGTCACAGCCACTAAAGTCCAGCGCTGTCCCGTTACATACTCTGCCCCTTGTCCCTGGGACGCCAGTGCGCCTGTTGGGCAAACAGAAATCGGGGGACTCTGCGGAGTAAACCAGGTCTTCTTTGTCCGGCTGTTTGATGTTGTGGCCGACCGGGATCAGGGTCTTTCCGTCGTTGCCGCCCATCACCTTGAAGGCCCCATTGAAGCGCTCGAAAAGGCGATCACCGACCTCGCGGAAATGGGGCATTTTCTTCCAGCAAGTTTTGACTGCACAGGAGCCAGATAAGCCGTGACATTTACACTCAGTCCGCATATAGTTCTTAATCATCTGAAATTAAACAAGGAAGTGCAGAAACAGATAAATTAAATATGAAACGACATTCTTCAACACAGGAATATTTTACAACACGTAACACATAAAAGGGCAGTATGGATTTCTTTCTGCCAGCAATGAAGATCTTTTGACGTTCATTTGCTGCTGTGATTAGGAAATTCGGCAACCAATTTGTGCACAGCAAGTTCTCACGAACAGCCAGGTAATATGTAAGGTACCGCAAATGCTCGACACCTGAATGAAGTGGCTGATGGAAATACATAGCAGGGAACACAGCATCTCTGGAGAGAGGAAGGTCTGATGAAAGGTCACCGCCTGACACGTTAAATCTGCCTCTTTCCACAGGTGCTGTTTGACATGGACGTCCGCTAAGTGTACTTGCATCAAAAGGTTTAAGTATCGGACTTCTCTGCTCTTTCTAAAATAGCGTCATCAGAACTTTTACATCCGCCTGAGAGGGCAAGTGGGACCTCGGTTTAACACCTCCTACAGTGCGACACTTGCTCGGTACCGCGCCGAAGCGCCGCCTCGATGCTTGCGCTCAGTTCTCCGCAGCGTGAGTTCCAACGTACGTCATTGGCTCCAAGTCGTTTCCAGATGTTCTGAAAGGGACGTGAACTGTGCTTCATAAATGCAAGCCTTTGAATTATTTCACTGACGCTAATTAAAACAACTGTATTTAACCATTTGTATGTTAATCTGTGCAAGATCTTGATTTTATGAATCAGGAAATGCATTGGGACTGTAATGTTTTAGCAATAGTCAATAATGGCCAATGTATGAACCTCTGGAAGAGTGAGGGAGGACTTGATTGAAACATACTAGATCCTGAAGGGTCTTGGCAGGGAGGTGGAAGAGGATGTTTCCTCTACTGGGAAAATCTAGGAATAGAGGTCCCTGTTTAAAAATAAGGGGTCGTTCACTTAAGAGAAAAAAATGGTGACTTTTGTTTCTGAGGGTCTATTTTTGTGGTAGTACTATAAACTTTGTAGATTGTTGATAAACGAGGGGTGAAAGGTTACCGGAAATAGGCGGGGTGCGGAGTTGTGTACACAAAGGCGAATCGCATACGGAGGGAACTGAAAGATTTACAGAGGGAGAGGTTCTTATGTTCACAATCCATTGGGCTGGGTTACATCCAGCACAGAGGGAGACCCAGTGTCTCTGGTCCACTCTATGCTCCACTCTAACTAACCATCTTGCTACCTGATACTACGTTGTAAATCAATACACCGCGTTTTTTTTTAAAACTTAAGTGTCTTAAAGGGTGTATCCCGTTTGCTAAATTAATGATTTGTGTGTCTCTTGGCTCACACTGAGCTTTTTTTTGCCACTGAGACAGCAAAGTTATCTCAATAAATATTCCCGTCCGGTATCAGTTGATGAAGGGTGCAACGTTAGAACTTGCCTCATTCGGGCGTCAGGAGCTGGATGTGCGTTTGTGAGTGATCTCACTTGGCTACGGCAAGAGTCAGCACTATAGCATCTTCCTTCCAGGAGCGAATAATCGGCAGTTCAGGGCCTCTAAAACATTTGTAGATGTGGAAACTAGTTCAGGCATCCAAGTTCTCATAAGGGCAAAATCGCAGGAATATACACTCAGTAGCCTCTTCATTACGTACCTCCTGTACCTAATAAAGTGGCCACTGAGTGTATGTTCGTAGTTTTCGGCTGTTGTAGCCCATCCAGTTCAACTTCAAGGTCTGACGTGCTGTGAGTTCAGAGATGCTGTTCTGCACACCACTACTGTAACGCGTAGTTATTTGAGTTACTGTCGCCTTCCTGTCAGATTAAACCGGTCTGGCTATTCTCCTCTGACCTCTCTTATTAACAAGGTATTTTCGCCAACAGGACTGCCGTTCAGTGGATTTTTTTGATTTTTTTTGTGTCTTTCGCAACATTTTCTGTAAACTCTAGAGTTACTTCGATTACATGTTTTCCTATTCTGATGTTTGGTCTGAACAACAACAGAACCTCTTGACCATGTCTGCATGTTTTTTTACGCACAGAGTTGCTGCCACGTGATTGGCTGATTAGATATTTGCATTAATGAGCAGGTATACCTAATAAAGTAGCCATTGAGTATCTACGCTTAACTATATTAAATATTGTAAGTTTGTGCACTTCCAACTTCATTTTAATTCCTATATCAATAATTGCAAGCTTTTGTAAGCTAGTCCTCCTCATTGTTCACCTTCTACCAGCTACAAATTTTAACGAAAATATTAAAACCATATGCATGACTTTCATATAGAATCTGAAACTGTTTTGTCTGTCTCTGCCAAGTTATAACCTCCCCCAACTTTTTATAGAAAAATGAACTATTACAGTACAGAAACTTATCCCTTCAGCCCATCTCTTCCATACTGACAGTATGCCTATCTGCAGTGCTATGCAAAAGTCTTAGGCGCTTATATATAGCTAGGGTGCCTAAGACTTTTGCACAGTTCTGTATTTGTCAACGTGGAGAGGAGAGCAGGTTTGTAAATCTGGTGGGAGCAAATGATGTTGGGAGTGGGGAATGGAGCGCCGTGCGAGGGGTGTGGGACAGGCGGTGGAGAAGGGGTGCCAGGGGTGGTGTGTGATTGGCACAGGTGCAGACACACCCATCCCTGAGGCACCAGGCAAGGTCATTTGATTCCAAACAACTTGTTTATTGATCATTACAAAATGTCTCTCTGGTGCTTCCCACTCCCTCCCCTCTCCCTTCCCCTTTTCCTAATTATGATTCCCCTCTCCCTTCCTCTTCCCACTCTCAGTCCACAACAGAGAACCATATCAGAATCAGGTTTATCATCATTCAAATATGTCATGAAATTTGTTTTTATTTTGTGGCAGCAGTACAGTGCAATACATAAAATTACTACAGTGCTGTGCAAAAGTCTTAGCCACCCTAGCTATATATATATATATATATATATATATATATGTGCCTAAAACTTTTGCACAGTACTGGACACTTCCCATTTGCCTGCACTGAACCTAAATCACTGTATTCTTTCCTATGCAAGTACCTATTGAAATATCTTTGAAATGTTGTAATTCCATCTGCCTTCACTAACACCTCTGGCAGCTCAATCCAGATAACCCCTGTACTCTGTGTGAAAAAAAATGTACCCGTCAGATCTCCTTTAAATCTCTGCCTCTAACCTTAGACCTATGCTCTTTAGTTCTAGACTCCCTTGCCCTAGGGAAAAAGACTCTGCCCTATCTATACCCCTCATAATATTATAAACCTCTATAACATCACCCCTCAGCCTACTATGTTCATTGATGATTGGTGTAAAGCCAGTGGTGCTGCTACAATATCTCTACTTGTAAGGATGATATATAAAAAAGAATAGGGCTATGGAAAGGGGCATGATGAGCCCTGCCAAATTATTCATCAGTTCAACTTGTAATTCTTCCAAAGTCTAATTCTATATTTTTTAAAGCGGAAGTGTAATTACAGTCTAATAAATATAATTTATAGCATAAATATATCACTTTAAAATTGAATCAAATTATGTTAAGTTTATTTCCTACAATTCTGACTGTATTTCAAAAATACATCTTTGGCTACAAAATCCATTACAATATTCTACGAAAAAATATTGGAAATGTTCCATAATGTGACTGAGTTCTAATTAAATGATACATACTTAAGGAATGTTTATGTGTTCAAAAATATTTTATGTTCTAAAATAATGTGGTCCAAAAGATGGCATCCGGACGATCAAAGTGAACATGATTGTATATTGGAAAATAATGTGTTCATTGTTTTAGAAAAACTGTTTTAAAAGGTAGTGCTAAGGTTTTAAGATACAATTTACTTGTGTAAAGATGCATTTGGAAGAATTATTTATTATGCATTTAAAATTGTGACCTTTAAGAACACATTCATAAAATTAATAGCTACTTGTTTTAAAATGTGTTTGTATTCTAAAATAATGGTTTCCAAAAATATATTTAAAATTTCACTCAAAGTTTCAAACAAAGGAAATCTTCACTACCATTGTTAGAATGTTGTTACACATTGCAGCCACAGGAATTCTTACCCCCACATGAGCTGACTACCTTAACAACCACAAACTTACAGTTGACAGCAAAGGACTGCTCTGGATAATCAGCACAGTGCAAGGAATCAACTCTTTTTAAAGTCCAGCACTACAAATATTTATATCAAATTACGTTACCTGTATTTAGTAATCTAGGGAATCATAAATTCTCTCTGTTGGCTCTTTCTGTCGACATGGGCACTGACCTGAGACAATGAAGTTTCTGTGTCCCAATCTACATACTGGGCCCATCAGTAACTTCAATCTATCCCTCAATTGTTCCTTTTTAGTTCAGTTATGCATTTTGCAATGAGATTGCTTCCATCTGCTATAGCTATAATTGGATTTTGCTTCATTAAATATTTACTTAATTAAAGCATTTCAATTTGATTTGAATGGGTAAACAGCTTAACTATTAAGCATGTTGTAGATATTCCAGACATCATTTGGGAACATATATTTATCAGGATTCTGTATACTGAGTAGTTCTCCAAAAGTACAAGTTAAATTGTAAATTGGTCTTAGAAAAACAATTTTAAGCTAGTTATTAAAGGTCCTTTTTACCATAAATTTATCATCTCACAGCAATAACTGTTTCATATGCCTCTGTTTAATTAGCATAATTTATTATCTTAAATTTTACTTTAAAAAATCTATTTTTATGCCTTCTTTTGTTTATTGGCCATCAGCATTCATAAACGGAATACAGCAAACACTACCCCTGCTAGTATAAGAGGGAAAAGATACGGAATATACAGTAGGCACATCATTGTAGTTTTTCATGCTGGATGTTAAATGTTTCCTGGCCAGAGTGAAGAAAGGGGTATTTAATGAGGAAGGTAACACCAACACAGTTCTTTCTATTGGCATTAATTGAGAAGCTAACTAATTTCTAATTAGTAGTTTATCCATTGAAAGATCATTAAAACAAATGTCATTTGAAAACAGTCATCTCACATCCACTGCCTTGAAACAAATAAGCACGTTAATTCCCTGATATGTTTCAATTCTGGACCATTATGAATGAAACTGAGTTGACTTTGCACAATTAAGAGCACCATTCATCCCTATTCTTTAGAATGGACACTAGCTATATGAGAAGGAATTGACTAGTACAGTTACTGGGATTGCTGTCCTTGCACATTCGGGGAATCTAACAAATAAAGAGACATTTAAGATATCATAGCTTTCTCTTTCTCTCCGAAACTGCGCAATTATAACTTTGTCCTTAGTCTACAAGATGAAATTAGTTTCTGACAGCTCCGTATGATAAGATTGACCCAATGTCACCACAGTATTGAGTGGTTTATTACTTTAGATTTGGTGAGTTCTACCACAGATATTCAGTGATAACTTTTATAACTGGAACAACACATTAATGAATATTTAATGGAAGTACAAAACTTGATTTAAATCAGTTCTATATTGAATATGAATAGAATGGCAATTCTTAAAGGCTTATCACAGGCAGCTATTAAAATACTGGAGGTCACTGTTCCTCTAAGAATGTTTGGCATTGAGTCAGGTATTAGCATTAGGGAAGTATGCAGACTAAATAATCAAAGGCTGTCCATTAAACTGAGGCTTTATAAGACCTTGGTTAGACTGCACATGGAGTACTGTGAACAGTTTTGGGCCCCTTATGTAAGAAAGAATATGCTGGCATTGAAGAGGGTCCAGAGGAGGTTCATGAGAATAATCCCGAGAATGAAAGGGTTAATGTATGAGGTGCATTTGATGGCTCTGAGCCTGTACTTGCTAGAGTTTAGAAGAATTGGGGAGGGGAGGAATTTCATTGAAACCTATTGAATGTTGAACGCCCCAGATAGAGTGGCTGTGGAGAGGATGTTTCCTACAGTGGGGGAGTCTCGGACCAGGGCACATCCTCAGAATAGAGGGATGTCCCTTTAGAACAGAGATGAGGAGGAATTTCTTTAGCCAAAGGGTAGTGAATCTGTGGAATTCATTGCCTCAGGCGGCTGTGGAGGACATGTCACTGGGTTTTCTTAGAGCAGAGGTTGACAGGTTCTTGATTAGTAAGGGTGTCAAAGTTACGGGGAAAAGGCGGGAAAATGGGGTTGGGAGGGATAATAAATTCTCAATGATGGAATGGCAGAGCAGACTTGTTGAGCCAAAAGGCCCAATTCTGCTCCTATATCTATTTAAAATTTAGTTAAAATTTGGTCTGATGCTCTTGATTATGGACATAAAATGCCATCTACAGCAAATAAATATTTATATATTTTATCCAATTCCAAAACCTTGCTTTTTTTAAAATCATACGTGTTATGCTGAAAAGAAAACCTGTAATTTAGTGGAAACAGAGCTGTAGGGATAATCAGCAAAGGATCATTTTGCTTAGGGTGTTACCACTGATCAATGCAACACTGTTTGCCATTGCTAGCTGCAATAATGTGTATTACAATTAAACAGACCTGTAAAGTCTCCAATAAGAGAAAATCTGCAGATGCTGGAAATCCAAGCAACACACACAAAATGCTGGAGGAACTCAGCAGGCCAGGCAGCATCTATGGAAAAAAGTACAAAATGTCCTGCTGAAGGGTTACAGCCCGAAGCGTCGACTGTACTTTTTTCCATAGATGTTGCCTGGCCTGCTGAGTTCCTCCAGCATTTTGTACGTTATAAAGTCTCCAGCTTTTTTTTTGGAAAATAGTAATGTTACTCACCTGTTTAGCCCACCAAAATAAATCCTGTATGCGTACCAATAGTTTGTACGTGATCCACTGGTTAAGCACCCTTCCACTTCAGAACATATTGGTGTGGCTAAGCATTTAAACGATCAATTTGCAATATATTATTTACTACTTGGGTCCAGATCAATATATTCAACAGAATTGTTGTTATGCTATATTGAAAAAAAATTAGATTTAACATGGGAAAGTATGTGAACATACACAAGGATTTCATTTTTTGGCAAAGTGGGATTGTATGAATGTATTTAAGTTTGAAAGAAGATCAAAATCGATGAGAAACTTGGAACTGCACTGTATTAGAGCATTCCCTTTCTGCTAATGGAAAATGTGTTCCAGTACAGTGCAGCCTGCGGATTAAAAACTCTTTTGTGTGGCAGCTGCTTGGGTTTCTAAGTGGAATTAATTTTCAGAGTCTCAACTGGTCTCCAAACACCACTAAGTTGACAGCTACAAACAAAAAGAGCATAATGATGCCTTCTGAAAGGAATAGCAATGTTACCCGTGACAGTCCTGACCTGGTCAGGGGTGCAGCAGAGGAGCTGTGGAATCCATAACAATAAAATCCTTCATCTTGACAAGTACATTTATCAAAAGATATGGTTTTCATATAGGGATGTAACATCTGTGGGAAGGAACTGGTTATCTCATATCTAAATTGGTTTTGGACCATAACAATCCATTGGAATCTCTCCCAATCCTTAATCTCTGTACTATTATTTTGTGCATACTGATAGATTATTTCAATGCTATTAATTCTCTCTTATTGTTGTATTTAATATAATTATCTTGCACCATGCAAGTTACAAAATGTGGTATAGATCAATAATACTTATTGATACCTCCAGAATTCAAACTGTACAATCAGTATCTATCATGCAACTAGCAAATTCAGTTTACATGAATTTCAAGCTCTGGTTAGTAATATATAATTACATATAAATGCAGCCACTATATATACTGCAGTGTACATTTAGATAAATATGTTGCAATTCTCATAAACCCTTGGGAATTAAACAGGTCAAGCTGTCAGATGAGAAACTATTTTGTGAAATTGCTGGGTGGGACTACTGCAAATTGCTCAAAGCAGAGACCATTTTAATAGATGCTTTTAAGATTGAGAGTTTTTGATAGGGTAAACAATGGGAGGCAGGTCACATGTTCAAAGAGTCAGTGACCAATTAATTTAGGATTATTAATAATGGAGTTAGGAGAAATTTACACAGAGTCACAACATGAAATGTTTTGCCACAGAGGGTATTTGATGCAGAGATAATTATATCTTTGCGGGGAAGTTAGATCTGTACTTAAAACAAAAAAAAAGGTGCAAAGCTATGGGAGAGAGAACAATATTGGAACTTGGCTTGAATTTTAGTTAAGCATGGAGATATCCAGACGACAGGCAGGGGAGTCTCCTTGTGTTATGTAAGGCGCTATAGTCCTTTGAGGGCAAAAGGCAAGGCACATTGCTATTCACTTAATAATACAATTCTTTCTGGCAAAGGGGTTATATAGAATCTAAAAGCTTGAAAGAAGCTCAGTTTTTTCATACATTTTTTTCACATGATGTGGGTGTAATTGGCTAGCCCAACATTTATGCTCATTCCTGTTTGCCTCTCAAGTCAGCCACATTGATATGAGTCTCGAGTTGGCCAAATTAGGCAAGCTTTATTAGATTTCTTTCAGTGATCAACAATCTCGTCATTTCCTGGTCACCATTACAGATGGGTCTTATTCCATTTTATTCTGATTCCAGGTTATTGAATTGGCTGAATTCCTCAGATACTATAATATTTGAACTCATGCCTTTAAGTCATTATGTCAGGCTTCAGGATTACTAAAAAAAAACTGCAGATACTAGAATTCTGAAATAAATATTGAAAACGCCAATAACACTCAGCAGGTCACCTGTTAACTCTGTGCTTTTCTCTCTCCACAGATGCTGCCTGACCTGCTGAGTATTCTCTTTTGTTTCAGATTTCCCACAGTTGCTGAGAATTGTATCTCACTGCTCAGCTTTTTTCTTGCTCTCCCCTGTTCTCATCCACTTCCTATTTACATCTCCCCCAGTCAGATAAACCTTCAGCACGCTCTCTCAGCCAGCGCCATTTGTGACATTCATTCTCTCTTGGTCTCCATGCTACCACGGCCACTTCCCTTCTTCTCTCTACACACCACTCCTCTCTCTGCAACAAAAACAAAACGTTCGCTTCCCACCTTTACCTTGTTCACCTGAAAACCTTCAATCGAACCCTTCTTTCTCTCCTCACAGTTGCTGCTGGGTAAGTAAACATTGAATTGCTTGTACAGCACCTTAACCACTGTACCCCATAGTAACTGTTAAAATACACTTTAGTATCTTACCACTCAGTAAATGCCAGAAACTAAATGTGAATATGAACGGGGTGTAGATACTATTTAACCAAATCAGTGACCAGCTAGCCAAAATGAAAAAAATGCGGATACAACAGTAAGGATCAATATTGGCTGGAAGCAGAACATGACGGTACTGTATCTACCGAGTGTGTGTCTGTGTGTGTGAGAGAGAGTTTTCAAGCATTTAATTTGTGATGACTTGCCTTCAGAACTGTGGCTGTTAGCATTAGATATCTAACCGGCGAACGGCCCCACGAAGTATCCGACTGCCGCACTGGTAGCGGTGATGAGAATCTAATTTTAAACATATGCAGAAGATTACAGATAATTCTAGACCTCAACCTACCAGCCGGCCTGCCTCGTTATTATGCAGGTCTATCAAGGACTTGATGTCACTTTGACCTTTTCTCTTCCTAGCGTCCATGAACTGTTTGGACTTAGCATAACCGAACTCCACGTTGTCTCCACATCCGCTCCATTGCCAAGGGTTCGCGTCCCTGGCCGGTCCGAGAGCTGGAGCCATTGCAGCCCGGCTCAGATCGTTCTCACAGCCGCACTGAAGCAGCTCTCCCCTGCTGCATGCCTGAGTCACAGCGTACACAACACCAGCGGAGGTGATAGAGTAAACGAAGGCCGTCTCCCTGATATCTGCCAAAATGGGAAGGAAGGGGGTCAGTATTGCGAAACAGTGTTAATGCTTGTTAACACACGTGACATCGTTGTGCATCTAATTATTTTCACACACGTAAAGTTACTTTTCATATTCTACATACAGGCATACGATTCAGCCCAAATGATTAGTTTATATACTGCAGAGGCTACACCCAAATCCCCCAAACCATAAACTCCTCACCATTACCTTCTATAATTTTATCTCGCTTCCCCTTAAACCCACTGTGGTAAGGAGTTTGCATTCTAACTACGCTCCCTGTAAAGAAACATCTCAATTCTTGCCATCACCTTGTTTCCGAGGATGCACCTATTTATCCCCATTGCAGTTTTTTTTAAATATACGTAGGAAATGCTAAAGATTTTTCCTAAATTTTCGTCATGTCTTTTTTTGCTGTTCAAACTAATTTTTTTTCTGTTTGTAATGTAGTTAAATTGATGGGAAAATGATTCCGGTTTAACCCTTTGCAGTAGAAGTAAAAAACATCCGACCATCAATAGGAACACAAGCTTGGTGATAAGTCATTAGCTGAAGCACAAGAATGGATTGTGAGCCGGCCTCGGTACAATTGACCGCACTCTATTTCTTGGTCGGATAGCCTTGGGTTCAAAGCTCGCTCTAAGTTCTGGACAGACAATGAGAGGATACCGCGCTGTCGGAGAGCAGTGTTTTCGACGAGACTTTAAGCTAAGGCACTATCTAATGTGAACATGAAAGGTCCCTCAGGACTAGTCCCACTAATTCTACTAATTTTTTCATTGGTGCTTGTGGAACTTTCCTGTGCGTAAACCGGTTCCCGTGTTTTCTCCCTTACAACAGTGACCATCTTTTTTCATTGGCCGTAAAGTGTCTAGGGATGATTTTTTGAAGCGATAAAATCCAAACCCTTTCCTCCTATGTTGTAAATCACACCTAGAAATTTAAATACTATCGGTTTCTAGTTTATAAAATAAAGAGCGCGCGAAAGGGATATCAGAGCAAAAAAAAAGAATATCCTGCCCCTCTCGCCATACGGCTCCCAAGCCTTCCTTGATATGTCTGTCTGTCCGTCTCGGTCCGTCTGTTGTCTTTTGTCCAGTCTGGACTAATTTCTTATTTAGTTCAGGGTTCCACCTACTGATCTACCTGTGTGACAGTCTGCCTCTCTCTCTCTCTCCCCCCTCTCTCTCTCTCTCTGTCTCTCTCGGTCTGTCCCTTCCACCCCTGGCTTGTTAGTATTCCGTTGGCCCCGGAATTGCCCCTCTCACTGTTGCTGGGTGTCCTCACACTTGTTTCGGCGCCTCCGGGTAACACTCACACACAGAAAGGCTTGACCCCTACTTCTTTCCTTCGGGCTTGACATTCTGGTCACCTTTCGCCTGCGACCCTTGTCTCGGCTCATACAAACAGTTAGTATCTCCTGTCGCATCTTCAAACCCACGACGAACTTCAAATACTTTAACTCGTTTTTAAATACATTCGTTCGAGTAACGCTTGGAGAAAGAGAATGGAATCGGCAGCACCACCACCCCAAACACACACACACACACACACACACACACACACACACACACACACACACACACACACACACACACACACACACACACACACACACACACACACACACACACACACACACACACACACACACAAAGTCTCTACCTTGTTGAAGAAGTTTCCCGAAGTATTTGTGGATAGTGCAGTTCCATCTGCGGAATCGGAACTGGTACTGACACTCCCTGATCCCGTGCCGGACTCCCTTCGCCACCTCGCCCACGATCTCTGGTTCGGTTTGACACAGCTCGGCTTGCTTACCAGCCAAGCGCTTTGTTTTCCTGCAGATGCTGTTGGGGTCCATCACCAGTGGGCTCCCCACGGCCCTGCAACGCGATATTTAAAGCAAAAGCCCATCGGACAAGAATAAAAGTTACTCCATCCCAGTAAACCCCTAGTACACCTTGTACCCTTCTGGCTTCAGTCCCCCTGACCGGCTTAGCAGAGCTTTTGGTACAGTCAGACTGAACGGCGATTGGACCCAATACTGCTGAACTGAAATAACATTAAAGTCTTACTTGAAACGGGAGATACGCGCAGATGTGATGCTGCAGCCAATGTAAAAACAGCCTAGAGCTCTAAATCCTATTAAATAAGGTTAGGGGCATTTTCGTGAGTGGTTTCTTTGATTGAGTTTTGTCTGAGTCTGTTCAAGGTAACTCTGGGATAATCCCAGCTGCAGGTGCCTTTGTATAGATACCGGGGAAGGGTTGTCAGGGCAGTGATCTCACGCACTGTATCCCTCTACCTGGCGTGTTCGCGTCTCACTCTCTCAAGAAATCTTTTCCACAATTTTCCACCCACAGAGATCAAATATCAACCCCTCACCCCCACCCCACTACCACCCAAACATTCCCTTTTCATCCAGTAATGAGGCAACCGAAATAGCACAAAGTAACACTAACCGACTTACCACCAAAGACTGATGATATTCGCTGGACATAAAAGAAAGAAGAAAAATCCCAGCTGAGCTCCCGCAAAAGGCACCATCTCCACGCACTGTCCGTCTAACACTGAATCCAGAAACTAGGGCCTCCAACCTTCTCCCTCCTTCGTCTCTCCTATTTCCCAACTCGCTCTCTCTCTTTCTCTCGAACACACACACAGACACACACGCACAGACACACACACAAACACATAGCTGTCGTTCCGCTCTGGTCACTCGTGGGCCCGTCTCCGGCAGTGGGAGGTGGGATTTATTCTCTCTCTCTCTCTCTTCCCCTCCCTTTCTCCCTCCCTCCCTCTCTTCTCTCTCTGTTTCACTTTCTCTGTCTCTATCTGTTTCTCGCCCTCCTTTTCCCTTTCTCTGTCTCTTTCTCTCGCTCGTTCTCTTTTTTTTCTCTCCCTCTCCTCCCCTCTCTCCCCTACGTCGCTCTCTCCCTCTCTCTCCTCTCTTACACTCTCCTTTCTCCGCTTCTCTCTCTCCTATTTCTCTTTGTCTTTCTCCGTCAGCTTCTCTGCGTCTTTCTCTATCTCACTTGCCCTCTCTCTTCTCTGATTGCTCTGTCTGCCTGTCTGTCTCTCCTCTCCTCTCTCTCTCTCCTTCCCTCACTCAATGTCTACCCCCCCCCCCCCCACTCCCCCGATCTGTGTATAGGGCAGACGAAGGTCAGGTCCGTGTCACAAAAGCTCCCCGGTACTCGTTCAGCCCCATCCTCTCGGGCTGTCGACCAGAACTAATAAAGGGGTCCAATCACCAGTTGGTATGCTTGGACTGCGAGTGGACCATGAAACGGAGACAATGAAGATTAGAGGTAACAGCGTCGAGGCTTGGATTCCAGAGAGCTGGAAGTGAAGCGTTTACTAGAAAAGTCTGACGCGGGGCAAGGGTTTCGATACCGGGGGAAGAGGATCAGGACTGGGAGATGGAGGTGCCAAGATCTGCACCTCTAACCCTCCCCCACCCGCACACATATACTATTTACATGGATGATACGCATGTGTTATATATGCAGCCATTAGAAATACATCTTATACCCGTAAAAATCGGACGCTAAACACATTACACACGCAGACATTGCGCACATTACGCTCATACATATTTACTGATATACGCGCGTTACATTCACTATGCACACAATATACACACATTTCACACACGTTATACACGAATACATGCAGAAACATTATATACAAACACGATACAAACATTGTATACTCACATTATTTATACGTATATGTTGCATACACAGTAAAACACATATACGTACGTACTTTTCAAAAATAAAAAAAAAATCATATGGAAGCTGAAGGGAAGCCTCTAAAATGGTGTAAGGATTGATAGAGTGGAGAGGTTTCGAGAAAATTCACTCTGAAGGTGATCTCAACGGAAGACCATCGTTATAAGACGGCTACCAGGAAACTCAATGGGCGATATCGAGTACTCTGTCCAGAGAGTAATGAGAATACAGAGCTTGTTTATCGCAGAGAGTGGTAAAGATACGCTTAAAAGGAAGTTAGCAAGAAGTTGAAGGGAATGGAAGATGATGAGTGAAGGAGGTTCCAGCTGAGCATAAATATACTGAATGGCCTATTTCTATGCGGAGGACGAGCAGAGTATTGAACTTGATATTGATAGACTACAGGGATGAGATTGAGTGAGATACTGAGTGTGGGGAGACAGTAGAATAACTCACATTATGAAAATACATATGGAACAGTCTTAGGCACTATATATAGCTCGGGAGCTAAGGCTTTTGCACAGTACTGTAGTAATTTTATGTACTGCACCGCACTGCTGCCACAAAAAAAAAACAAATTTCATGACATGTGAGAGATGATAAGCCTGATTCTGATCTGGGTCTCTATTGTAGACCGAGAGTGGGAAGGGGGCAGGGAGAGGGGAACCATGGTTTGAAAAAGTGGTGTGGAGAGGGTAGAGAGCGGGAACCACCAGAGAGACATTCTGTAGATAAAGGTGTACCAGTGTGGGTTTGATCCAAGGATAATTTACATCTCCCCTTTTCGCATCCCGAGTTCAAGTAAACTTTGTCGATTGAGAATGAGATAAAATAATGAAGACAGCAAAGACTGAAAATTAATACCAGCCCCTCCTCTTCACTTTACGTTATAATAGTAGAACACAAGCCTTGTCAAAAATAGATATACACATACGTCTACACAAATAGCAAGAATTGACTAACATACATGGATAAAAATCAACAGATCAGAAAATCACTTATAGACAAAGCCTTTCTACCCCAACACATACGATACATACACATGTATGTTATTTCGTTTACATATAACGTATTTAGCGTCCACATATGTCTTTAAACAGTAAATACAATGCTCACCCAGTATATACAATATACCAAGCATATTTTCTCTTTCCATTTGATTTCACTTAACCATGGGTTAAGTGAAAGATTGTTAAATTGAATGCGAACTAGTTTTCTTAAATGGATAGACTCGCTTTATAAAGTGAAAACAACACATTCAACTGAAAATGTTAATTCAAATGTAATTTCACGAGTTATGCAATTTCACATCTGAGTTTAATTCCACTCATATTTAAGACCGCTTTAAAACAAAATTGAGCCCTGGATCTTTAAAGGCCGAGGCATTACAAAGGGGTCCCTAAATGGATTGCATGGTAATCCGTTTATTTGCATGATTGAGCCGAGGGAAACTGTCGAGCCCTTTCAGGTTGCTGTTGATAAATAAAGCGCCGAGAAAGAGATTCAGCGACTCCCTTCCCAGCAATAATTTGAAATTCCTTATTCCAGTTCAATTCCATCCATGCATCCACGCACAATCGTTAAACTGGGGGAAAGGTCCTGCTTGTTGGCTGTAACATCATCTCCCCAAACCTTCTCGCTTGTTTTGATCGTAAACAAACCCTATCTGTCAATGGCTCCCGTGCAGGTTGGGAGGACAAAATCCAGGATATTTGTAAGGACACTGACGTTAAGAACGAATGCTTAGCAGGAAATGTGATAACAAACGAAATTTACAAGAAAGTAACTTTGTGCCTCTCAGTCTCAATGTGTAATGAAGCCAGAACCAACCAGTCAAATGGTAACTGAAGGCCAGCAAGTGCAAGTCATATCACAAACCACATTTGCGCAACACAAGACGAATTTCCATTGAAAATTCAACAGAATAGCCTGCCCATGGCAAGGTTGCTCACTGATGACAGAAATACTCAATACATTACCAAAATATATTTTCAACATCCTATCAGGCATGTAAACATGATGAAAGTACCTTTACTCCCGGGGCATAAATCCCCTATCTCTAGGCAGTATTACAATGCGCCAACAAAGCACAATCCCCCTATCTTGTCGCCGACGTTAAAATGCTCCACTTCCCACAGTATTTTGTTATTTATCAGTTATTTTACTTAAATCTACATTTAAAGGCCCTGGTAGTTCAATACGCAGTGTAGACAGCGAGGGAAGTTTTGAATACAAAGTCACATAAATGTTTCCTTAATTTTATGCACATTTTGTCTCAAGTCATAAATGAAAATATCTTGATAAATAATCTTTATTCCCTGTACTAGGAAATTCTGACAATCAGCAGCGAGATGGGGATTTTCTTTAATTACACGTCAGACAGCGATGTCAACTAACGGTGCGACGAAAGCAAGGTGCATGAAAAATCGCTGCTCTGGAGTCAGGAGCGTTACCATTGTTGCCGATAAAACAATAACTCGCTAATATAGCTTCAAAAGGTCTCGCTGAAATGCTTGTCTATAAATGATTAACTCATCTTGCAAAAGAACGTTCTAAATTAGTTGTCAGATAAGATATTATCCTCAACGATTTCATGTGTTGCCTCTAAACAATTCATTCCTGATGGCTGACAATATTCAAGAAGCCTCACAAGAATTATAATAGCACAGTTATAAAAATCACTTTAAAACTATGTATGCGATGAATCTTGAATGTGCTATCATTGTATTTTTCATTTGCAGTGGCAATTAAGTCGAAACAAGTTGCTTGCCAAGCTCCCAGTTAATTAGGCAACTAGTGAGTACAGGTTAACTGAAGTTACCGTCAACTGGCTCAGAATTTGTGGAGCCCGGGAATATAAATACGTGGATTTGGCTCAAGCCAGCGGTTTATAACACAGGGCGCAGTGCCTGATGAGTGCAGTGCCAAAGAATATGGACCTTAGAGAATAAAAGACTTTGGCGAGATAGTAGAAAGGTTAAGTTTTTATTTAAAGCACACTAGGGATAAAAACCTGTTTAGTTTTTATTAGTGTATTAATATGATGGGAGGCTGAGATCCGGCTGGTTATGTTGCTATGTTCTTTCTTCATTTAAAAGTGGTTTACTCGGAATTATAAAGCATTGTGTGTGCTTAACTAAAACTGATAAGTTGAAACTACACCTTTAATCAGAGAAACCATAAATAGCTGATTGATGACTTCACAAATGAGTAAACAGATAGATAGAATTTGATGGGTCTGGCTGGACAGATGATGTACTGTTTGTGGAAGCTAATGGAAATAATTGAGATTCATGGTGAGCACAACTGCAATCAGTGTTTGCAAGAGTATGAGGAACTTTGGCTCAGTTGATGAGCTGGAGCCCAAGGTTCAGACGCTGTGATGGATCAAGGTCCATGAAGCAGTGAGCAGAGCTAACTCATGCTTTCTACCTTCACAATTTTCTTTGTTCAGTCAGGAGTAACGTGTGTGTGTGACTAAGAGTGAGGTGAGTACAAGGCAGTACTGGAGGAGGATACTGACCACGGTACTGTGGTTTGGGATGCGTTCAGATTATGAGAATGCAAATAAATTTAAGAGAGATTGTAGGCAGTACATTAGGTAGCATTCTCTGCATCAGAAGTGTGAGCCCAATGCCAGGGATGAGCTTGTGGCTGGAGAGGAACTGCGGAAGGGGAAAAATCCTATGGCCTGGGTCCACGTGGGAACCAATAACATGTGATAGGATTAAGAAGGTATTTCTGCTGATGGAATATGAACAAGTAGGGTCCAAAACAAATAAAGCAGAGCCACAAAAGTAATAAATGTTGGTCTACTACATGGGAACACAAGCAAATTGGCATTGAGTCAACAAAATAAGAGAACTGAATGAAGGACTCGAAGATTGGTACGGGAAGAAAGGGTTTCAATTCATGAGGCACTTGCAGGAGTCCTGAAGGGAAAAGGAGCTGTTCTGTTGAGATTGCAGTCACTTAGATTGTGCTGGGACTAGTGTCCTAATGAATCAAATAACTGGAGATATTGATAAGGCTTTTAAGCCAAAAGTGCATAAGTGTATGTGTGCATGTGTGTGTCTTGGACAGGGGGCTTGAGCTGTTTCAGGTTGGAGTAAGTTAGAAAAATGAAAGAGAAATGTCAAGGCGATAACATGAGATTGTGAAATGGGTAATGATAACCAGGCTGCCAAGAATGAATAGAACATGCAAACATAGGAGTTTATCAGAGTCAGAGTAGGAAGAATGATAAAAAGACAAACTGAAGGTTCTTTACCTGAATGAATGCAGCCTTTGAGACAAAGTAGGTGAGTTACTGACAAAATAGAAATATGTGAGTATAATCTAACATGGGTTTGGAATGGAACATTTCTGGATACTTTTAGAAGAGACAAGCAGTGTGGGAAAAGAGGAGACATAGCCTTGATAAACAAGGATGGGATAAAGCCAATAAAGAGCAAGGATCATAGTTCATAAAATAAAGTAATATCAGTTTGGGTGGAGCTAAGATCAAGGGACGAAAAACATCAGTGGAAGTTACCGACGGACCCCCAAACAATAGTGGTAAAGTAAGAGATAATATGAATCAGAAACTTAGAGACACATATAACAAGTTTAAACAATGATCATAAACTGGGCAAACCAAATCACCAGTTATAGTGTGGGCAATGAATTGAGGGACTGAGAACAAGATTGTTTTCTGGACCATCATGTTAAGGAACAACTAGGGAACAGGATAGATTAGAATGTGCATTGTGCAATGATAATGAATAACAAGAGTTAATTATTTATGTTGGTTTAGGGGCCTCGAGGGAACTGCAATCATAATATGAAAATTTTGTGCATGAAGATCAAAAGGGATTTGGTTCAATATGAAGCCATGAGACCTGAGGTAGTGATGATAAGTTGGGATGTTATATTAAAAAGTGCGACAGTAGACAATCAGTGGATTAAATTTAAAAATTAATACATGGTCTACAACAAATATATTTCCCCTTAAGGCACAAAAAAACAGGACAAGCAGTCCAAACATAGTTATCAAGAGAAATTAAAGATAGTTTTAGATTTAGGGAAAGCCTTATAATGTCAAAAAGAGCAGTAAACATAAGGACTAGGAATGCAACAAAATTCAGCAAATGATGACCAAGAAGTTAATAAAGGAAGAGAAAGCAAAATATGAGAGTAATTAGCAAAAACCAGACATCAAGAAATATTATAAAAGATTAGCAAATATTAATGAGAATCCCTTACATTCTGAAACAGGAGAAATCATACTGTAGAATAAGAAATGGTAAGGAAATTGAGCAAACATTTTGTGCCTTTCTTCATGACAGAGGCACAAGAGAACTTCCCGGAAAATTCAGAGAACAACATCTAGAGAGAGGAAGAGGCTGAAAGTCGATATCTTTTATTAAAAAGCACTGGAGAAGTTAGCAAGACTGATGGCCAATGAACCCTCAGGACCAGATGATCTGTATTCCAAGGGTTTGAAAGAGATACTTGGAGTGAAATCAAGATTCACCAGATGCATTCCTGGAATTGGGGGGCAGGGTTGTGGGAGGGGGATCGTGCAATGAGAAGGAACTAAATAGACTGGATGAAAACTTCCCAGAATCTAACATAATAAGAGGTGACATGTTCGATTCTTAAGGAGCTTGACATGGTATATGCAAGAATGATGGTCCCTGGTTAGGGTATCTAGAACCAAAGGTCACAGATTCAGACCAAGGTTTCAGCTCATCAAGACTGAGGTGAGGAGGAATTTCCGCACCCAGAGGGCAGTGAATCTTTGGAATTTTTTACCCAAAGGGGCTGTGAGGCTTTGCTGCTGAGTATATTCTATGCAATTCAATATATTGTTGAATATTAAGGGATACTGGCTTTTACAAGAAAGAGCTGCTGATAAACACTAGCCATGATCTATTGAATGATGGAGCAGCCACTTTTTTCTTTTGCTTCTTATTCTGCTTCATCTCCCCTCACAAGCCCGCCATCCCAGGAATAGCCCCATGTCTGGGAAAGAGCACTGGGCTTCATCTACAGGGATTTCTGTGTAAGGGACAAAGCACAGGATTTCTCCTGTCACCCACTGACTGTTGTTTAAAATCAGTGCTGCATACAGAAGGATGCACGAGGATTTTATCTAGAAATAGAAAGCAGCATTATTTTTTGTCTATAAAAGCATAAGCAGAATTAGGCCATATGTCCCATCAAAACTGCTCCTTCATTTGACTATGGCCGATTTATTTATTTATTGAGATACAGCACTTCGAGCTACATTGCACAGCAACCTACTAATTTAACCTTAACCTAATCACAGGACAAGTTGCAATGACCAATTAACCTACCAACTGGCAGGTCTTTGGACAGTAGGAGGAAACCGGAACACCCAATGGAATCCAATGTGGTCATGGGGAGAACGTACAAACTCCTTATGGACAGTGGCGGGAAAATTTTCCCTCTCACCATGTTCTTCTGCCTTCTCCCTGTAATCTTCGAAGCCCTGACTAATCATGAACCTATCAACCTCTGCTTTAAATATACTCAATGACTTGGCCTCCACAGCCATCTGTGGCAATGAATTCCACAGATTCACCACCCTCTGGCTGAAGAACTTCCATCTCATCTCTGTTCTAAAGGCGCATCTTTCTATTATGAGGCTGTGGCCTCTGGTCCTAGACTCTCCCACCATAGGAAACATCCCCTCCACATCCACTCAATCTAGGCCTATCGATATTTAATAGGTTTCAATGAGGTCTTCTAATCTCCAGTGAGTACAGGCCCAGAGCTATCAAATGCTCCTCAAACATTAATCCTTTCATTCCTGAGTTCATTCTCATAAAACTCCTTTGGACTCTCTCCAATGCCAGCATATCCTTCCTTAGACATGGGGTCCAAAACTGCTCACAATACCACACACAGAAGAAAGCTTTAGTTATCATCCATAAACAGTGATGTATACAGAAAAAAATGCTGAGTTATATCTAAAAGCAGGACCATGTACCAAAGTAAGGTTCAACCCATAAACAGTATTGTATACAGAAGGTACAGGATTTCACCTGGAAACAACTGTATAGTGAAGGAAACACTGTATTTCAACTAGAATCACCTGTATACAGGAAGAACCATTGCTTTTCATTTACAGGTGGAATTGATGCATATCATACATAAACAGTACCACATACTGAAAGTAACAAAATTTCACTGACCATAGATGAGATAGCCCTGGATTTCATTTCTACACAAAAACAAAGAATTCTAGATGCATTCAGTGGGTCAAGCAACATCAGTGAAGAGAGAAAAGAGAGTTGTCTTTGGTCAAGGACCTTTTTTTAGAAAAAAAAGTGAGAAAGCAAGTGTGTCAAATTTCAGAGAGGGGAGGGGGTGGACAGGACAGAGGGGTGTCTGTGATAGGATGCAGACTAAAGTTGTCTTTAAAAACTTCCCTTGTGGGGCACGTAAGAAAACAAATTACAACAAAAGTACACCCACATCTGTGAAGGGAAGGGTGAGGTGGGGTGGAAGGAGAGGTTACCTGTAGATGTAGAGTTCAATGTTATGTCTGAAGAGCTTCAGCCAACCTTTATAGTAAATGGAGCTGCTCTTCCTGGAGGTACATTGGGCATCATCAGAGCAAGGAAGCAGCTGGAAGACGGAGAAGTCCGAGTGGGAATTGGATAAAAATTTTAAATTACAGGTACTTGGAATCTCAGTGACACCCAGTCTAGAGGTGGATGCTGACCGAATACACTATATTGAAAAAGTGCAAATGAATCACTGTTTCATCTGGAAGTAAAGATTGGGTCATTGGATAGTAGGAAGAGAAGAGGTAAAATGGCCAATGTTGTAACTCCTGGAGTAGATGGGAAGGTACCAAGAAGAGTGCAGTGGGTGAAGGTGGGAGAACAGAGCAGGTAGTCACAGATGTAACAGTCTTAGGAATGCTGAAAGGGAAGGGCAGGATTGGAATTCTGTTGAAGAGGATAACCCATTGAATGTGGAGGCTGGTGGAGTGGAAGATAAGAAAGAGGGTATCCCTGTTCTAACTCGGAGGCGATGAGTCTGAGAGTGGAGAAGAAATGCCTGAATGTCCTGCCAACTATAGTGAAAGAGAAGCCACAGTCAGGGGAAAAGAAAGTCATATTAAAGGCACTGAGAAACAAATGGTAAAAGGTGTGAAGGTGTGAAATGCAAATCAGAGCTGCTGCTGAGACAAGAAAGCAAATGGCCAGCAGATCAGGCACTGTCCATGAAGAGAGAACTGAGTGAATGATCAAGCTAATTATACCATAAACAGCAAAGTGCATTATCTGAATGTGTTGAATTTGATGTTGTCCTGCAGGCTAAAACATATCCATTCAGAAGATGAGATGCATTTTTGGGCCTCATTATAACAGTGCAAGAGGCCAGAGTGGCATGGGTGGTAAAGAGAGATGACCAAAAACTTGATGTCCCCCCCATGACTGAATGAAGGTACTCTGCAAAGCACTCACCCAGTCTGCATTTTGATTTTTCCAATGAAGAGGAATTATACCCCAATTTCAGTTTTACGTATTCCTTTCACATGACGTGGACTGATTGGGAAAACTAAAACTGAGTTCTCAAGGTCTGTTTCATAGTGAAAGATGGTGAGGACAACAATTTTCTATTTACAGTATTCTTCAGAATTTTCTAGTCAGGACGCTTACATATTGTCTGATGCAAGTGTTTTGACATTATCATCCCTATTGATTGCCTCTTAATGTGCTGAGGCGGGAAGTTATATTTCATCTTCAGAGGCTTGATCAGGGACCAGGAAAATCAGAATCCAATTTGTTCACCTGTTGCTTGGTGGCATTCTCATTTGTTCTGATCGGTCAATGGTAAATTTACCCATTTTGAAACTGAAAAGTCTATCCAATGACTCCAATGATTTAAACCAGTACAGGAGTTAATGTCAGATCCAAAACACAAGTTTATATTTTGGGGCTGATTTGGGGTTTGAATTAAGTATTGTACACACAATGTAGGTAGAGAATAGGATCTGTAGAATAGATTTAAACTGTCTCTCTTACATGTGGCAAAATCACTTCAGATTAAGCAGGTAACTTACTTTCAAAACAGGCACGCGTGGCAATGAATATTGTGGTGTTAGCACATGGACTTTCAATTCATGAAACTCCTCGGATATAGATCTTCAGGAGAAGTCATGATATTCTGACCTTTGCCTGGGAATGTTCTGCCTCCTAAAACTCTATACTAATCACCATGATAGCCAATGAACAATGTTAACTGATAGGAACCGAAGCAGATTCATTCTTATCCCCAGTTATACAAGAAGCTAATCCGGCCATTTGATAGCACATAGTTTTCAATCAGTTCTAAATATTTCAATACATATTACTTTTTTGAAACTGATACCAACTTTCCGAAAGAAGTAAGCTCACTCTGGTAATAAATACACAGTTAGCAGACTTTGAATTAGTTGCTTACATTTTCTCTATCTATGTCACTTTGTGTTCTTAGGTCTGGAATGCTTAACCACTGTACTTGTCAGCATTGTAGTCTATTTATCTCCATCATTCTAGGACAGTAAAAGCCACACTCTTATCTCTTATGCACAGAAAAATATATGTTTGACAGTTCCTCTTTTGATGCATTAGGGACTTTTGAGTCCCTTTTCATATTTTTCTGCGACTGGGGTTACAGGCATTTATTGCCCTTGAGAAGGTGGGGGTGAGCTGCCTCCTTGAATCACCACAGTTCTTCTGGTGAAGGTGCTCCCATAACACTGTTGGGGAGGATGATATATTTACAAGTCAGAGTAGTGTGTGACTTGGAGGGGGGTCTGCAGGATGGGATGTTCTCTTGTGCCGACCTCCCTTAGGGGTTCTTGGCAATGGATGTAGCCCAGGCATTTTGTAGATGGCAGGCACTGCATCTGTCAAGCACTCATCCATACAAGTGCAAAGTATTCCATAACATTCTTCATCATTGCCAGTGTGGAAACATGCCCTGAAAGCCCAATGAGTCCACACTGACCATTAAACAACTGTCTACGCAAATCATACTTTTCACCTCCTGTCCTTATCAACTCCCCTACAGCAGCCAATTAACCCACAAACTGGCACATCCCTGGGATGTGAGAGGAAACTGGAGGACAGGGAGAAACAACTACAGTCACAGCCTAAACATGCAGGCTCCACATAGACATTACTGAAGGTCAGGACAGAAATCTGGAGCTGTGAAGCAGCATCTCTACTAGCTGCCCACTTAGTAGGGTGAAAAGGTTTAGGGTGTCAGGAGATAAGTCACTCACCATATGAGACCTGGCCTCCATTTTTCTGTGATTGGACCAGTTGAGTTTCCAGTCAATGGCAATCCCCTGGACGCTGATGGTGAGAGACTTGGTGTCAAGGGTGGGTGGGTGAACTCTATCTTGTTGGAGAAGATGATTCCATGACACCTATATAGTGAAAATGCCATTTACCGTTTAACACTCTAAAGTAATTTCTGTATGGGAACAGTTAACTTGCAATCTGGTGCAAGACTTAATTATGTAGAACTAATAACATTAAATGCTGGAAATACTAGGCATCAAGGGCAGCATCTGTGAAGAGAGAACAGAGTTAATGCTTCAGGACAATGACCTTGCAACATTTCCATCTAATTTTTTGCATTTATGTCCATTTCTTAGCATCTGCTTTCTGAATTTTCCTTCTCTATCACAGTTTTTCTCAGTTACCTAGACACTTTGATCAAGCCATCAGCGCATGTTGTCAATTCTAAACTCCATATGAGCAAGACAACAGTCAATCATTTCTCATTACACGTACACCAGTGTCAATTGCTAATGAACCTTCTGCAAAACTAGACACAGCAGTCATCAGAAGTCACAAAGAAGACACAAAAATCAATTCCAAGAGTCAGGTCAAGCAAAACACAATCAACTGCCCCCAGCTGACAGCATCAATCCCAAATCATTGACTCTTCTGTTTTAATTGAATTATTTACTTCTGCTACAAGTATTTACTGCTTTGATTGTCTGAGTACATTTTGCAGTGAGAATGATGTTTTGCATAACGTGAAAGTGTTTTGCCAGCTGTGTCGACTGCTTTGAGAATGTGGCTACTGTTTTAACCGGCGTGGTTAAGCGACTGAGAAAAACTAAATAGCTGGCCAGCGCTTCAGCATTGCTCCGACGGGCCGAGAGCGCCACCCTGAGGTCAACTACAATCCAAAATCAGCTTAACGCAGAGCCAAACTGATGCTACCCATCTTCTTTCGAATTCCTCGGCGGCAATAAATAATTGTCTCCCGCTAATTTGAGGGAAAGTCGAGGGTTTGGCAAATATTGACGATGCAATTTGTATTAAATAGAACAATAAATCACAGCTTCTATTTCTAAAATGAACTGCTCACCAATGCAGTCAACTTCAGCACACTTGGTTCAGTGTTAAATACACTTCAATGTATTATTAAATAATATTCGGGAATTCTGCCAGGAATTGTCTTCACATTCTGACAGCTGAACATTTAGTTAATTACTCCATTGATCATCTTTTTTGTTTTAAAAAAAAGGCCTTTCTGGCTGTGGAGACCAGGGAGGAAAGTCAAGCGGGATGATAACGGTTAAAGACGAAGGAATTGGGTATCTACGATTTAAAGAATCTCTGCACTTTCGCTGAACCTATCTACAACAATCTACAACTTTAATTCAAATCCAAATCATCGACCTAAACTGAGACAAACCAAGAGAGATATTATAAAATGTCTACTAGTTTTATCATACATATCTGCAATGCCAGTTTTTTTTTGAAAATGAGTTTGAAAAGCAGAAATCAATCAATTTTAGTCCAGATAAATTGGACTACAATATCTCATATATAAATATATCGCAGCAGTCACAGTAAAAACGATTCCTCCCTGATTAATATTTTGGGTTTAACTGAGGGGTGGTAGGAGGCGGGAATGGTTTCCTTATTTGTTTTCCTTTTAAATATGAATATATTCAGCTGAAGATAGCCCTGAAAGAAACGCGAGCTTTTCGGCCCTGCCCGTGACGGCTCGGACACACTGAGGGCGACCTTCAGCAATCTTCACTGTTCAGCCAAAGGAAAACGCGAAGCTGCGGCAGAGGCGTCCGGAATCATTTAAGTCTCGAGATCTGTCGGCGATTCCCAACGTATAACAGACGCAGTTTGAAAATGCTCTTGATAAACAGTGTAGGAAGCAACGCCAGAAACGATTCCTTTCGACGCGCATCTTCTCATTGTGCCCTGGTTATCTGAAGATCAGATTCAAAGATATATTTTTTTCGAAGAAACGTTTGTCTCGCTGTGGGAATAAATGAGGCTGATTGCTACAGAATTGTTTCAGTTACATAGCAGTAGCTCATTGCAGTTGCCCGAAAGTTATTGAACAATAGGAGTGAAGTGGTCTTACATGGACATTAACCGTTTTAATCTGCTGTCTTTCAACTAGTGGATGATGGACAGATTGATGGAAAGCTCTTGCGTCCCATCTCGCAGGCAATAGGGGAAAGAATGTGTCGCGTTTCTACCATTGTTCCTCTAAACTCGGAGGCTTGCCGACACTTTTTTTTAAAGCTCTTTATGCAAACTTATAAGCGCCGGGACGTCCCAGTTATGAGGCGCCTGTGACCAGGTTGGAGAGGGCGCGCCAAAAGCTACCTGTTCCCCTTAAGTTTACCTCCGAAACGTTTTTATTTTGGGGGAGGGGGAGGGGAACGGCAACTAACTTAATCCATATTATATATGCTGTAAATATATATTTACTTTATGATCATTCCTAACCAGCAGCATCATGAAATTAGTTCTGGGATTCAAGACTCTGTGGTTTCTGGCGTTCTCTTCACTTTCCCACACACTGGCAGTAAATAACAGTGGGAGATGGTGGTAAGTTTTGACCAATATTAGTCGTCAGTGAAAACAATTTAGCGCCTCTTTAACAGGGGTAAAACAGGTGCGAAGTTATTAAATAATGATGGGAATCGAAAACATTGAGGTTGTTTATTCTGTTCATTGTTTTATTTCAGGGGAATTGTAAACATTGCGTCTTCTTCGAACCTATTGATCGACTCGAAATATGTCCAACTGGTCTTGGATCCAAGCTTGCAGCTGCTGAGCAGAAAGCAGAGGAAACTGATCCGGCAGAACCCGGGCATATTGCACAGTATCACAGGAGGGCTGCAGAACGCCATCAGAGAGTGCAAATGGCAATTCCGCAGTCGACGCTGGAACTGTCCAACATCTCAAACTCCTAACGTCTTCGGCAAAATCGTTAACCGAGGTAGGCTCTCTTAGACGAGAATGAGCAGTGACGGTATATATTTAATCCTGACAGGTGTCAACCAGGGGTACTCCAGCATTAGATCGCAACAGGCGAATTTCATTTGGAAGTACTAGTCAAGCCACCTCAAATCGCCCTAACCCTCAGTATCACCGGGTCACTCTGCCGAGTGCAGCCTAGACTTGATCGATAGGAAGACCCTGATCGGTATACTTATAATAAAAAAGAAAATACTAGAGATATTCAGCAGGCCGGGCAGCATCTGTGGAGAGAGAAACAGACGCAATGTTTCAGGTTGATGAGCATTTCCATCATGTTTTGTGTTAACTGTTTTGGACATAATCCAAGCCAGTCTAGTGTAGCCCGGTTCCCTATCGAAACTCTGATCCCACTAACGAGGTTACCCTATGCACCAGGTGTGAAAGCAGATGTAGATGAGGACAACGGGCTCTCATTGATACACAAGCTGGGTCCATAGCGAAATCCCAATCAGACGAAGCGATTGTTGTACCTAAACTCTTCCTGAACCATATGAGCGCCCTATCTGAGAAGAGTCTGCCTAAGCCCATCTAGGCTGGGAGTTCAGGGAACACCGACCCAGTATACTCGGTTCATATGAGACCGATCGGAAAGAGGTCTGATTTCGCATAATGACCTGATTTATGTACTTGCCCAAGTTAAAGTCTCTTTTAATGCACAAACCCAGTTACTACCCGGCTTGGACTAGATTTGAAACGAAGCAGATTCGCTTTCCAGAGACACCCCTGGTCTTGGGGCATGTCCTGAAGTAAAATGGAGAAACTGAAATGCCAGGAGCTGCCACCTGAACAATCATAATTAAATCAAAATCCACTTGGCTATTAATGTTCCCTCTTCAACTAGGTAATCCTCTTAGAGTTGGTAGTAGGGAGGTTTCCAACCTGATCCTAGTGCAGGGAAAGGGTCTGTCATTGAAAGCAGAAAGCAGAGAGCGCTGGAAGCACACGGGATGTGCACAGGAGCTGAACTTTTATAGTTTGGAATTTCCAACCTCGCATTCCTGTTTGTTGCGAATCAATATCGACACCCAAGCTGGAAGGGTGAAACGGCCGCTCTGGGATCTGATACCGAGCAGATTGATTTGGGTGAAGGTTAGTTTTCATCTTCACATTGTTTGTGGAGCAAAGACACACTCCTCAACCAGAGTCTCGAAAAACTACCCTGCACTTACTGGAAGCGCCGGTTCCAAGATTCGGAACACCGTTTGGGATTAGTGCCTCGGCTTCTGTTAAACCCACCCGTTCAACAGTTTTACACAAAGTTTGACTCACTTTTAGTTTAGTACTCTAGCCAGGCTTCTTTCTGCTTCCAATTCCCGCATTCTTTGGTTCTCGCTGTTGCTTTTTCTGCATCTCCCTTTCTACCCCTTTCTCCGTTTTCCACTTTTTCGCGTTGCCTCCCTAATTTGCTGGTGAATTTCGCCCCTCCGTTTCTCCAGAGTTATGCTTGGTTCTCAGGCTCTCAACCATTCACTCCATGTGGCGCCTGTCAGGTTTTTCCTGCATTTCCGTACGCCTTTCGCACTTCCAACCTCATTTTAGTTCTTCCAGAGCCCAACGGCTGTGTGCCTCCCTGCTTTTCTGCGTCCAGTATTGCGCCAAGCTCGCTCGCTGCGCCGTTCCCAGTCGGAGGTTCTTGCTCTCGGTTTCACCTTTCTCTCTCTCCATTGCTTTGCTTGCCTCCTGACCCTGGTACCGGCCTTCGATTTTTCCTTCTCCCCGCCACATCTTAAAGTTAATCCATTCTCTGGTCGTCTCTTTCTAATTCTTGGTACTTTCTCTAACGTCTTCGATCCCTGTCCTCCCCTGCAGGCTGCCGGGAGACGGCCTTCATTTTCGCGCTGACCAGTGCGGCAGTGACTCATTCGGTATCTCGCTCGTGTTCCGAGGGCTCCATTGAGTCGTGTACGTGCGATTACCGACGGCGGGGACCCGGCGGACCAGACTGGCACTGGGGTGGGTGCAGTGACAACATTGATTTCGGCCGCGTCTTTGGCCGCGAGTTCGTGGACTCAAGCGAAAGGGGACGAGACCTGCGCTATCTGACCAACCTGCACAACAACGAGGCTGGCAGACTGGTAACGATTACATGATTTCAGTGCATGAAATACGGCAATAGAGTACGTCAGTAACAGAATGAGCGGAGTGAAGTGTGTTTGCAAAACTAAAAACGGATAACTTTAGGAATGATCCTCTCTTCCAACATTCCAGTTATATTCCCTAACAGGAATTTCCAGCATTTCTAATTGGAAAATTGTCAGGTTAGACGTTCGTTGAACTGCCGTCAAAATAGAAACATGACGTAGGACTTTTAACTTTTACCAGCAAAAGCAACGTGTTGTGGATTATGGAAATGTGAAATAAAGAAAGAAACGCTATAATACTCAGGGGTCAGCCAGGATATGCGGAGAGGAGAAATAGAGTTACTGATTCAGATCAACGAGTTTTCTTTGAAATGTGGATAAGTTTTAGGTGGCAGACAAAGGTGAGGGTGGAGGGAACACAGGGGAATGTCTTTAGCGGGGTGGAGCTTAGGCGGGACTGCAGGACACAAGAGGTGGGAGTGCCTGCTGAGGGAGAGAGAGTGGTGAAGGTGCGTTAATCGCAGCTCCTCTGTCTGGAAAAGGTGTAAATAAAAGATGCAAAAGAATGGGAGAGAGAACAAAATAAAGCAGGAACTGTGGGGTACAAAATAAGGCCTCTGCTGGAAATCTGAAATTAAATAGATTAGAAATATCCAACAGAGCATCTGTGGAAAGTTTTTTTTTAAAGTTTTTCAGTTTGATGGTGTTTCATCAGAACTGACCAGTTCTGATATATACTGGAAAGGCTGGTTATCTGAAATTGCTGAGTTCAGTGTTGTTTAGATTGCTGTAACATGCCTATTCAAAATACTGTTCCTTCCATTGGGTATCATTGGAGAAGTATTAGAAACCAAAGAAAGGGGTCAGAGTGGGAATGTGGTGAAGAATTAAAGGGATGGGTGACACATTTGTCAACTACAGTTGAGGGGAAGTTCTGTGTCATTCTTGTGCAGTGGGCAGAGGTGTTCAATATGCATCCATTCAAGAGATGTGAGCTCTGTAGGCTGAGCCAGCATTTTGTGTCTGTCCCTAGTTGCCCTGAAAAGGAGGTAGTGAGCTGCCTTCTTGAACCACTGCAGTCCCTGAAGTGTGAGGAGGGAGTTCCAGCATTGGTGAAGGAATAGTCGGGGTGGTGTGTAGCTTGGAAGGCAACGTCCAGGGGTGGTGTTTGCCAATGTAGAGGAGACTACCTCATGAGCACCAAGTATAAAAGTAGTAAAAGTGACAAGTACTTCACCTGAAAGTTCTGTTTTAACCCTTGGATGGTGGAAAGTGAAGAGGTGAAAGGGCAGCTGTTGCATCCTGTGTTTACTTGGGAAGGTGAGGTGAGAATGGGAATAGATATTGGCGGAGATGGAAAGGAGTCATAGAGGAGTGGGTCCTTTGGAATACTGAAAGGGGAGGTGAATGTTACAGAACATATTCCATTGGATGTGGAGGTTGGTGGGGTGGAAGATGATGATCAGCCCTTGCTGTGGTTGAGAGCAAAAATGTGGGAGGTGGAGCAGAGGCTTGTCAACCCTGGTGGAGGAAGGAACAGTGTGGGCACGTCTCCATCAGAACAGACGGGACAGAGACAGAAGAAAGGAATGGAATCCTTACAGGACGCAGGGTGGCAGGAGGTTACTACAGTCACCCTGGGTCTTACAGTCAGAACAGCAGTAAGTATATTTTTAATTTGTCAGGTTTTTTGGATATATTTCATTCAAATTACATCATTACCAAATAATAATGCTAATATTGGGTGTCACTCTTTGCCTGTGAGGTCGCAAGGCCTTTAGTGCTGGCACAATTAGCATGTGGGTGGAGTGAAGGTGAGGGACTGCTCATGGGACATCCCAAATGTGCTGCTGCCAAATTCTACCAAGCAGCTGTGAATGGAGCATTGGATAAGCTGACTGGTCTCTACCGGCAACATTCGCCTCTCCCTCTTGTCCCAGAGGCAATGGACATATTCTTAACTAAGGCTCACGTTGTCATTTGGTGGTGCTGATCCTGAATGAACAATCTTCGTAAAATTGGACGTGGGTTAAAATTGATCTGCCGGCTCCCAGGTTCCCCCTTGGCCAGCTGCGCCATAAGTTAATCATTGATGCCAAGGGTATTCCATTTCAAATAAGCACTTGTTGTGGGGAAAGCTTTTTGAATGACATTGCTCAAAATATCAGGCAGCTGCAGAGGGAAACGGTGAATTGGCCAGATCATTGTTTTCAACCAATGTACAAAGTTGACTGACTTAAGCTGAGCCCTGCAGAGAAAGAGATGTTCCCTATTAGCGATGTACTCCACTTGTTTCTCAAATGCCCCAAGTAGTTTTGTTGCTACTCTGTTGTAGCAATTTGGACAGAGCCAGCACCCACCCACAACACTAATGAAAATAGGTATATCACATCTTTTGGTGACATTAATTGAATGGTAACTTAGCTGGCAGATTAGGAAAATCTGAAATAAAGTAGAAAATGCTCAAAATACTCAGCGGGTCAGGGAGAGAAAACACTGACTGAATCTCCTCTTTCCCAGTTCTGACTGTGTTTCTCTCCACTGATGCTATCTAACCTGCTGAGTGTTTGTAACATCTGTTCTTATTACAGATTTTCAACATCTGCTGTTTTGTTATGATCTTCAGATTGGGAGAAACTCCCACTTTTTTTGTTTTGAATGGCATCAGATCATCTTTTACATAAACAGGAACAGGCAGATCGTGCCATTAAGGTCACACCTCAAACTATACTTTATTAGAGTGGCGTCATTGTGTTTGACACCTCGATAAGACATAAGACATAGGAGCAGAATTACACCATTCGGCCCATCAAGTTTTTGCCACCATTCAATCATGGCTGATTTATTTTCCTTCTCAACATTCTCCATCCTGCTTTCTCCCTTTGAAACCCTTACTAATTAAGTACCTATCAACATCCGCTTTAAATATACCCAAAGACTTGGCCTCCACAGCCACCTGTGGCAATGCATTCCACAGATTCACCATCCTCTGGCTAAAGGAATTCCTCTTGATCTCTGATCTAAAGAGGTATCCTTCTATTCTGGTTCTAGGTTCTCTCACTAATGGAAACATCCTCTGTCCAGGCCTTTCAATTTCTTAATTTTTATACCATTCCAGCTTCACAATTTATGTCACAAAGACAAACCTGGTAATGTTCCCAAATGATCTACTACTTGGAATATTTTAAAATTCTGGTGGAGCCAGTGGGATCCCCATCTCTTCGCTAATGAAATACTTCAGATGAGTTCAGATGTCAATAAGGCAATGTGGTCAGAGATCAAAATGGTTAGAAGACCTATAAGTAGCTGAGGTACTCTGTCCCTCATATTTGGAAGTCAATCACAAATCCAGAATTACAGAGAAATGGCTTTGATTAGAGAGGAGAGATTCCCATCTATCTTTATTAACTCAAAGGAAGTCAATCATTTGCCTGTACACCATGGAGCCTCAGACATACTTAGAAAGGTCAGTGTGCCTTGTCGGTAATTTGAGACTATATTAAATTACAAACAAGAGCAATCTTCATGACGGCTGCTCCTCCACCCCAAGTCTTTCCAGGTCTTGAGGGCCCAAGAGCCCCCAATTTCAATGTCTTCCCTAGGAAACATTGCTCACATCTCTTCTTATGCAGTTGGCTCTGTGTTCTTATCTTCTGGGAAATTAGGTTAATTATGGAATCTTGACAACCTGGGCTTTAAATGTGTCATCTTCCTCAGTATTCATTGCCAGGGTTTTCTCAAATTACGTTTTTAATTGGTACAGTCACAGCATTAAATCCCAACCCATGATTTGACAACAGTTTGCCCTGACAACTGCAATCCAGGTACAAGAAATGGGATAAAACTATTATCTTGGTACATTAGAAGCTTGTTGGGTGGGTATGTATTATGAGAGTTGAGAAAAGGAAGAACTGCTCTGGAGCTTTTTGAAGTTAAGACCAAGTTACTTACATGGAGGGGCATCTATTTAGAACAGAGGTGAGGAGGAATTTCTTTAGCTAGAGGGTGGTGAATCTGTGGAGGCCAAGTCATTGGGTATGTTTAAGGCGGAGATTGATAGGTATTTAATTAGTCAGTGTGTGAAAGCTTCCAGGGAGAAGGCAGGAGAATAGAGTTGAGAGGGAAAATGGATCAGCCATGATGAAATGGTGGAGCAGACTCGATGGGCTGAATGGCTTAATTCTGATCCCTACTTTTTATGGTCTTATGATAGCAAAAAATGTTCAATTTCCATCAATAACATATTTCACATTGACAGGAACAGTACTAAATCACTCATTAGAAAAGTTCACTCTCTGATGGCATTGATGCCAGGTGACCTGCTGCCAGTGGTTGGGTTTGCATGATGTGATGTAATATGAAGTGTTCCATTCCGGTTCTGAGGTGTTTAAGTAAGCAAAGCCTGCCCTTTTAAAACCATGTCATTCTAACGCAAGGTCCAAAATGGAGTCAGGACAAGGTTAATTGGTAGGGAAAGTCCAGAGGCTTGCAGCCGAGTTTCTAGCACCAGGTCAAAAGAAACCAAAGCAACCTTACAAAATACCCATACCTATTTTAACATGAAGGGAGTTTGTAAAATGACATTCTGTCCTTTAAGGCTAGACAATTTTAAGTGGCAATAGATGATATCATTAAGCATTCAGCAGCCATGAGTTTATTGAACATTTATTTGTAGAAAAGTGCCAAACTGCACAAACAGGAATGGTCTTGTTTTTAGGGGGTTACTATATCTGAATGTTTTTTAAATTTTTCTTTGTAAAATGTGACCTAAATACTTGAAAGTGACATGAACATAGTGACAAATGAAGAATTAATGGAACCTTGGTCAATGGCAAGATCTGAAGCAACGTGGGGATTAAGAAAGAAAGAGAAATAGAGGGGTTTCTAGAACAGAGATTGAAGAAAAAAATATGTTTGGGCAATCAGTTGACTAAATCATGTGAGGAATTTGCAAACCAATTTAATATATTAAAAAAAACCTTGGACTTTAAACACCAAGACAAGGAAAGCAAGGTGCAGAAAGTAACTTTAGGAATTGGCAGGTAGAAGAAAAGAAGTAAAGGGGCCTGAAAGAAAATAAAAGCAATGAAATGTAAAAGCAGCAATGAAACAGAATGTTTCCCAGGGCACAGAAATGCAAATCCGAGTTTGTAAACGTGAGCTGAGCTGCAAGTTCAAAAAGTGCAGAGTGAAGGAGGAGAGAGAAAAAAAGCAGAGAAACTGAAAACAACACACACAAAGTGCTGGGGCAAATTTGGCAAATAAGGTGGAAGTAAATCCGAAAGGTTTCTACAGTTATATTAAAAGCAAGAGGATAGTGAGGGATAAAATTGGTCCCTTAGAGAATCAGGGTGGTCAGCTATGTGTGGAGCCGAGGGAGATGGGAGAGATTTTGAACGATTTCTTCTCTTCGGTATTCACTAAGGAGAAGGATATTGAATTGTGTAAGGTGTGGGAAACAAGTAAGGAAGTTATGGAACCTATGACAATTAAAGAGGTGGAAGTACTGGCGCTTTTAAGAAATTTAAAAGTGGATAAATCTCCGGGTCCTGACAGGATATTCCCCAGGACCTTGAGGGAAGTTTGTGTAGAGATAGCAGGAGCTCTGACGGAGATCTTTCAGATGTCATTAGAAACGGGGATTGTGCCGGAGGATTGGCGTATTGCTCATGTGGTTCCATTGTTTAAAAAGGGTTCTAGAAGTAAGCCTGGCAATTATAGACCTGGCAGTTTGACATCAGTGGTGGGTAAATTAATGGAAAGTATTCTTAGAGATAGTATTTATAATTATCTGGATAGCCAGGATCTGATTAGGAGTAGCCAGCATGGATTTGTGCGTGGAAGGTCATGTTTGACAAACCTTATTGAATTTTCTGAAGAAGTTACGAGGAATGTTGACGAGGGTAAGGCAGTGGATGTAGTCTATATGGACTTCAGCAAGGCCTTTGACAAAGTTCCACATGGAAGGTTAGTTAAGAAGGTTCAGTCGTTAGGTATTAATGCTGGAGTAATAAAATGGATTCAACAGTGGCTAGATGGGAGATGCCAGAGAGTAGTGGTGGATAATTGTTTATGGGGATGGAGGCCGGTGATTAGCGGGGTGCCTCAGGGATCTGTTTTGGGCCCAATGTTGTTTGTAATATACATAAATGATCTGGATGATGGGGTGGTAAATTGGATTAGTAAGTATGCCGATGATACTAAGGTAGGAGGTGTTGTGGATAATGAGGTGAGTTTTCAAAGCTTGCAGGGAGATTTATGCCAGTTAGAAGAATAGGCTGAACGTTGGCAGATGGAGTTTAATGCTGAGAAGTGTGAGGTTCTACATTTTGGCAGGAATAATCCAAATAGAACATACAGGGTAAATGGTAGGGCATTGAGGAATGCAGTGGAACAGAGAGATCTAGGAATAACAGTGCATAGTTCCCTGAAGGTGGAGTCTCATGTAGATAGGGTGGTGAAGAAGGCTTTTGGAACGCTGGCCTTTATAAATCAGAGCATTGAGTACAGAAGTTGGGATGTAATGTTAAAATTGTACAAGGCATTGGTAAGGCCAAATTTGGAATATTGTGTACAGTTCTGGTCACCGAATTATAGGAAAGATATCAATAAATTAGAGAGAGTGCAGAGACGATTTACTAGGATGTTACCTGGGTTTCAGCACTTAAGTTACAGAGAAAGGTTGAACAAGTTAGGTCTCTATTCATTGGAGCGTAGAAGGTTGAGGGGGGATTTGATCGAGGTATTTAAAATTTTGAGAGGGATAGATAGAGTTGACGTGAATAGGCTGTTTCCATTGAGAGTAGGGGAGATTCAAATGAGAGGGCATGATTTGAGAGTTAGGGGGCAAAAGTTTTATGGGAAACACGAGGTGGTATTTCTTTACTCAGAGAATGATAGCTGTGTGGAATGAGCTTCCTGTAGAAGTAGTAGAGGCCAGTTCAGTTGTGTCATTTAAGGTAAAATTGGATAGGTATATGGACAGGAAAGGAGTGGAGGGTTATGGGCTGAGTGCGGGTAGGTGGGACTAGATGAGATTAAGAGTTCGGCATGGACTAGGCGGGCCAGAATGGCCTGTTTCCGTGCTGTGATTGTTATATGTTTATATATGGTTATATGGAATTAATAGCATGTGAAGTAAACTGAACTTATTGAAAAGTGGCTTCTGTGATGCCGAAGATCTCAGGAGGAACACACACAAAATGCTGGTGGAACACAGCAGGCCAGGCAGCATCTATAGGGAGAAGCACTGTCGACGTTTCGGGCCAAGACCCTTCGTCAGGACTAACTGAAAGGAAAGATAGTAAGAGATTTGAAAGTAGTGGGGGGAGGGGGAAATGCGAAATGATAGGAGAAGACCAGAGGGGGTGGGGTGAAGCTGAGAGCCGGAAAGGTGATTGGCAAAAGTGATACCGAGTTGGAGAAGGGAAAGGATCATGGGACAGGAGGTCTAGGGAGAAAGAAAGGGGGAGGGGGGAAGCACGAGAGGGAGATGGAGAACAGGCAGAGTGATGGGCAGAGAGAGAGAGAAAAAAAACAAACAACTAAATATGTCAGGGATGGGGTAAGAAGGGGAGGAGGGGCATTAACGGAAGTTAGAGAAGTCAATGTTCATGCCATCATAAAACTGAAGTGGTCAGTTAAAGAGGAGAAAGAGCACACCATTTAACCAAGACTATGTGAACAGGTTGCAATATAACTCAAAAAAGAGGAAAGGAAATGTGTCAAGACACGTTGAATTAGATGATAAAAGAGAAAGCAAATAGATTACAATCAAAGTTAAAAATGAGAAGTAAACAGGTTGAGGAGGACAAAATAAACAGGTCACAATGGAGATTAACAAACAGAAGAAGTAAATTAGCTATACTAGAAGCTGAAGCAGTTGTTAATGAACAGATCGCAAGTCAGAGCAAACAGAAAATAAACATGTCACAATTTAGTCAAAAGAGGAAAGAGATTACAACAATGATGAGAAAGCAAATCAGTCGAAATTAATTGAATGAAAAGAAAAGCAACTCACAAACATGGGAACATAGAGGTTCAAGAGGAAACATACATGGGTCACAAAAATGGTTAAAAGGGAGAGAGAAACAATGTTAAATGAGGTTAAATGAAGAAGAAAATAAAGTGCACAATGGAATTTAGAGAAGAGAAAGTAAACAGATCATTATAGAAGTGAAAAGAGGACAAACTAGGTCCTCCTGGAAGTTAAAGATGAGCTAGTAAATAGGCCACAAGGGTGATTCAAGTGGAGAAAGTCAACAGGTGACAATAGGAGGGTTAGGTTGGTTAAAGCAGAAGAAAGGACATTGAAGATAAAGCAGATAAAGTAAAGATATGACAACAGATGAAAGAGAAGCTAAATAGGTTATAAATGAGTTTAACAGAGGAGAAAGTTAATAGCTCTCAATAGAGTTTAAATCAGCAGAAAGTACAGTAGAGTTTAAAAGAAAGAAAACAGCACAACCACAAGCAAGATTAAGGAGAAGAAAACAAAGAAGTCACAATAAAAGTTAAAAGGGAACATTTTACAGGGTTGTAATATATGTTATAGGAAGGTACATGGGGCAAAGTGGAATTTAAAGAGCAGGAAGTAACCCACTCACAAATGAGGTTAAAGCCAGAGAAAATACACAAGTCACATTATAGTTTAAAAGAGGAGAAAGACAACAGGTCACAGGAGGGCTCAGAGGAGACTGAAGGCTCACATTAAAGGGTAGGAAACCAGAAGGCTGAGTTTCATCCTGCAGTGATACAGGACATACTAGGGAATAGAAGCATTCAGCACATAAACGGAGCATAAAATCCAATAACCTTATAGCAACACAGAAGGAGGCCATTCAGCCCACTCTTTGCATGCTGGCTTCAATGAGAGCCATTCCATCAGTCCCATTTTCCTTCTCATTTTCCTGTAGCACTGCAGTTTATTTTCTCACATGCAGCTAACAAAGTTCCCCTTGACTCTTATTGCTATTAATCTGCACCAAGGAAGAATTTACAAGAGCCAGTTAAGCTACCAGCACATGTGGGAGGAACCCAGAGCACCCATGCGGTCACAGGGAGAACGGACAAACTCCACACAGTCAACGTCTAAGGTCAGGATCGAACCCAGATCTCTGGAGCTCTGAGTTCTGTGTAATGGAGCTCACAACTCCAATGGTAGAGCCTGGGTATTGGAGAAGTGGTGGTTGGAGTAAGTTCCCAAGGTGGAGATTGTTGTAGAGTGTTACCTTTCCTGGCTGAGAAACTTGAGGATTCAATAGTAGCTCAGTATCAATAAGAACCCTCGATTAACATTTCAAGGATGACATAGAAAGCACTTGGTTGCAGCCTGGTAAATGGCATGACAAGAATGAATATCACAACAAGATGTAAGTGTATCTTTATATGAATTCTATGCAATAATGAGACTTCTGGTATATGAATTATCTGGATATATTAGCAGATCAGCATGTCTCTCAAGGCATTGTTGTACATGTAATTGGTGAGATTCCAAACTTTGACAGAAACAGTTAGTCTTCCTAAACAACCCAGCATTAGCAATCATTTCCACTTTAGCATAAGATATTTTTTGCGAGCAGTAACATTACTTAAGAAGTCGATTTAGTAATTATATACACAGAATCAAAGGTTTGCTCTACCACTGAAAATTGGGCCGGATTGTACTGCCTGTGTTTCTGAAGAGAAACCCTGGCAAGTGAGTTCCAGTCTTGCTTGGAGCTGCTCTAGGTCTGGCAGAAGCTGTATTATGGCAGTTGCTACCGCTCTGCTTCATTGCTGAATACATCAAACGTTGAGGCTGACTTTGGTTGGACACTCCACTGGGGATTCCACCTCTTCAATCTATCATCATCACATCTAGTGTGGCATTGCAGAGCCTGATCATTTCAATGGCGTATTCTCGATGGTGACAACAGGAAAGATAAGCATCTTTTTAAAATACTTTCACTTAATTTTTACTGATTTGTAATTGTCTAGTATTTTTAATTGCATTTTTGCACTTCAACTTTAAGTCTTTAAAATCTTTGAACTTTAGGGATATTCAAAGTCTGCAAAAGAAAACGTACTCAGCTTTGGTAGGAGGAAGTGCAGCACCAGCTCCAGTCAATGAGATCAGGGGCAGGGCCTCAGCACACACAGCTGCTTGAGGTTTAGCTCAGGTTTGACACTTGACCTCTGGTGTGAGAACAAGGCCAACACTTTATCTGCCTGCAGAGGGTCTCGGCCCAAAGCGTCGACTGTACTCTTTTCCATGGATGCTGCCCGGCCTGCTGAGCTCCTCCAGCATTTTGTGTGCGTTGCTTCGATTTCCAGCATCTACAGATTTTCTCTTGTTTGTGACTTCATCTGCCTCAGTGACTCCTGGCTAGAGTTCAAGTTCAGCAAAACCTCTCCCATTTGAAATATCCGTTTGTATAGAAATGAAATACACAACATCTAATACTAGTAGTCAAGAAGCTAAAATCTTCAGATTATGGAAATCTGAAATGAAAACAGAAGATGTTGGAAAATGTTCAAAGGGTCAGGCAGAGAGAAAGAGTTCAGATTCCAAGTCACGTATCATCAGAAGATAGAAATTAAACACAATTTTAACATTACAAAGAAGGGTGGAGAGAATAAAAGTAATCATGATTATATGTCAAGACCAAAAGATACTGAATGATAAGACTGCTGGTGGTGCTTGGTAATGCAGGTGATCTGGACGGAGGAGAGGGTGAAGCAGAATTGAGGGATGCTGATGGAAACCAGTGTTAATAAGTGCAAAGCACTGCAGTATCTAAAAAGAGAATGTTGGAAATACTGAGCAGGTCAGGCGGCTCTGTAAGAAATTAATGTATCAAACATTACAGGTTGATGACCTTTCAACAGAACTGAGCAGCTTTGATGTAGGTCGGAAATGCTGCCTATGTTACCTAAGGCATTGGTCAGACTGCATTTGGAGTACTGTGAGCAAGTTTGGGCCCGTTATCGAAGAAAAGATGAACTGGGGAGAGTCCAGAGGAGGTTCATGAGAATGATTCTGGGGGATGAAAGGGTTAACGTATGAGTAGTGTTTGATGGCTATACTCACTGGAGTTTAGAAGAATGAGGAGGGGATCTCATTGAAACCTATCAAATACTGAAAGGCCTAGACAGAGTAGACGTGGAGGGGATGTTTCCTATGGTGGGGGAGTCTAGGACCAGAGGGCACAGACTCAGATTAGAAATATGTCAATTTAGAACAGAGATGAGGAGGAATTTCTTTAGCCAAAACATAGTGAAATTCAATGCCACAGATAGCTGTGGAGGCCAAGTCATTGGGTGTATTTAAAGCGGAGGCCGATAGGTTCTTGATTAGCCAGGGGATCAAATGTTACAGGGAAAAGTCAGAAGAATGGGGTTGAGAGAGAAAATAAATCAGCCATGATGGAACGGTGGAGCAGACTTGATGGGCTGAATGGTCTAATTCTGCTCCTAAGTCTTACATCTTATGAAACTGCCACATTCAATGCTGAGTAAGGAAGCAACTGGAAGCTCGGTTACCTTTTCACTCAGATTATGACACCATTACTTCCAAGGCATCTTCTTTTATTCCCTAACTGTAGTTTTCCCTCCAAGGTTTTCTATTTAATTTCCTGCTCGTCTGCTCTTACTCCCACCTAGAACAAAGATAGGGTTCCTCTTGCATTTATTCTCCACCCAACAGCCTCCAAATTCAGTGGATTATCCTAAGTGATCTCCACCACTTTCAACATAATGTTACTACATCCCTTCCACTCTCTGCTAACTTCCAACATTCCAGAGGAACCACTCACTCCATAACTTCTTAGCTCACTTATTCATTTTCAATAACACACTCTCCTCTTCTCTTAGAATTATAGAGCACTATAGCACAGAAACAGGCACTTCAGGTCACCTAGCCTGTACAAACCTGGTCTTCTGGACGTTAGGAGCGTTTGCTGGCAGTAGAGCTTTGACACAGTAACTTTCATTCCCTGCAAGTGTGACTTCTATCAGAGGAATATAAGTGGAACGGCACAGATCCCTCCAATTTGTAATGACCAGTGCGCGCAAAAATCTGGTTGCACTTTTTTTTTGCCCAGTAACAGGAAAGGGAAATGTGATTGTGTACAACTGTGAAGTATACTTAACATGCCAACCTTTTGTGCCCAGTTTATATTCCTTTGTGCGCTCGTAGCAAAAGATGTGTGCACACACACACGCACACCTTAGAGGGAACATTGCCTCAATGGGTTGTTGATATCAGGTATGAAGCTGAACTGGTCTCCCAGCAGACTAATTTGTTATACTGTTACAGGTGTCCACTTCATATCATTCCCTCCTCACAATAGTTCTGTAAGATCCTGATTGTCTGACTTGGTATTTCAACCTCATATCCAGAGAATTGATCAGTGTTTTAATTGAACCTTAAAAGAAAAACATTTCTTTATTGGTAAGTTAAAAACTTCCAGAGTAAACTGAATGTAGATATTGCTTTCTTGAGGACATACTATACATTGTCATCTGTTCCTTCACACCCATTTAATTAACTTTGTGTACCACTGGTTTGGGGAGGGAGGGAGGGAGCGAGGGAGAGGGAGAGAGTGAGAGGGAGAGACAGAGAGAGAGAGAGAGTCCCCAGCAGCAGATTGGCTCAGTCTTTAGATTGTTAAAATAACAAAAAGACCATAAGCTGTAGGAGCAGAGCAGTAGTAAGCCATTTTGTCCATCAAATCTACTCCACCATTCATTTATGGCTGATTATTTTTTTCAATCTCATCCTTCTGCCTTCTCCCTGTAACCTTGGTGGGGGGTGGTGGCATTTCAAAAAAGAAAGACATAGAATAAAAATGGTAAAGCCAATGGAGAATACTAAAGGCATATGAAAACAGCAAAGTAGCCATTGGGGTCAGCAAAGAACAACATGCAATGAAATTGCTCCAAGTAGTTTTATTGATAATTATCTTTGTTGTCATCATGCTTTTTTCCAATCTGAAGATGTATTATTAGCTCTGTGGGTTATCCTATCCTTCTATTGCAATTTCAGTGGGAGATCATTGACCTTAGAGTTAAAAGCACAATGAATCATTTTGTCTCCTTGTCTGGGGGTTGTGTGATCTTTCAGTGATGTTACAATGGGAGTTTAGACCATCTCTATGGAGAATCATACCCCAAGTCTGTAGGACCTTAAAGATGTAAAATCAAAACACACAAATTATAACCTATGTGATTTGATCTTGCACCTAAGATATTCAGTGTTCAAAATACCCCTCACTTCATAACAGAAACAGAGAATTATTCATATCATAAACTATTAACAAAATCAGCACTCCAGATTGCAGAGAAATGCACTTGTTTTTAGAACCACGCACAGCCACCACAAATAAGAACACATGACGTACTATATGGTTCCTTAAGCCTGCATTGCATAGATGATCTGACTGCTGGCCTCGGACTTCCAGCCTGTTCCCCACAACTGAGAATTCCAAAGATTCACAACTATTTGAGAGAAGAAATGTGTCCTTGTCTGCATGTTAAATGGGCAATCCCTTATTCTGTAATTTGTTTTGGCTGGCAGCTTGTTTGTTCAGTAATCTGAAGACTATGGTGTTAAGGAAGGTTACAAAGATAGGGGTATGGTATCAGAGTGGTTAAATTACTGGACCAGGATCCAGAGACCTGAACCATTGATCTTGTGACACAAGTTCTGGGGAACTTAAGTTCAAGTAATTAGATACAGCTGGAATAAGAAATCATGACTATGAAACCACTGGATTGTCATAAAAATCTATTTGGGGCAATGATGTCTTTCAGAGAAGCAAATCTGCTATGATTACTTGGTTTGGCCAATCTGTGACACCCCATACCTTCTAAAATGGCATGGCTGTGATTCTGTTAACCCCAACAGTCTCTGCCATTAACAATTTTCTGTTGCTTTTGGATGGATTTTGAACACAGAAAATCTTAGGGGCCTGGCCAAGCCACAATGTTTAAACACTGACCATCCCAGCAATTCTCACTTCCCTTGAAAGAGTAAAATCAATGCGTGGTAAAATCATTGTCTTGGCCATGTGCAAAGTTGATCCAATTTCCCATGAAAGTGTGATAGAATTTCCAGGGTAATAGAATCATTGCATTACAAAGAGAGGGCATTCAGCCCATCAAAGCCCTGATGTCTCTCTGTAAGTGCAACCCCATCAGTCCTACCCTCCAGTTCCATTCCCAATAATCCCATACATTTCTTTCCTCCAGGTGCTTCCTGAACACGATGATTGAACCTGCTTTAGCTGACCTTTCGGGCAGTGACTACTTGCTTCATGAAAACAGTTTTTATTTCTCATGTCATCCTGTGTATCTCACCAGTTATCTTTTGTTCTTGACCACATGCCTGAAGCATTATGCACTTTTCCAGACTCCAGACGATTTTTGAACAGACCAATGCAAGTAGAACTGCACCGAAGGCTCTGTATGCTTCTGATGGGTCATGATATATATGAGCTGAATAGCCATTTATACATCTTGGAGTTTGAAATTCAACTCATAGACGTGTACAGTAGTGAGTCTCCCTCAGCAGAGAGTTTATTAAGTAGTAGACCTAGATTTAAGGATTGGTGGGGATTTGACAAAAAAAAACTATCTCAAACAGAGGAAAGTGAGGTCTGGAAGGCACTGCATGAAATTCTCACCACTTTTAAAAGGTACCTTGATGGATATCTCAGAAATTGTAAACGGCAGGCTCAGGAGCCTGAATGGGGACACACTAAACCGTAGATGCTGGAATCTAGAGCAAAACAAATCAAAATGCTCGAGGAACAGGGCAGGTCAGGCAACTCCATTGGAGGGAAATGGACAGTCGACATTTTGGGTTGAGATCCTTCACTAGTTGTCCAGATGAAGGGTCTCGACCCAAAACATTGACTTTCCATTTCCTTTGACACGTGCTGCCTGATCTGCTGAGATCCGCAATGCCCACTGCGTGTTGCTTTAAATATTTGATTAGCAGTTCTGGTAATTTTTAATCCATCGAATCTGGTCAATGTTAATCGGGTAATTACCAGAAATGCAGTCTTTTGATAGCCTCCCACTTTTCAAAGCTAGCATCCACAACCCACAAAATCACCCATAATAACTTCTTAATACTTTTACACTCACTGTTGTCCAATCCATCGAGTGAATACAGGTTTAAGCACAAATATATCTCTCTCTCACACACACACACAATATGCACATAGACAGGCAGATGCACACAAACATAAACACACACAGATACGCGCACGGACACGCATACACATAGGTCCACGCCGCACAAAACACAAAACAGGTGCAGGAAGCATCCCATCAATTCAACGTTTAATATTAGAAATTACTTCCCAAAGGTTGTCCCTCTGGCCAAAATTTGGAGATCTTGGAACCGGAACTGGTTTATTACGGTCACGCGAAACAAGATACGTGAAAAAAGTTTTTTTTTGGTGTGTTGTTTTCTGTTACAATTAACTCATTCGTTACTAGCCCAGGAGCAAAAGTTGTAGGCCAGTAGGATGCAGAGTGCATTGCAACTGGTTATCGAGACTCTCAGACTGCGCCTGTTGTATTGGACATCTCACTACGCCAGTATTACGTTCAGGATACGTCTCATTATCCACGGTACTTATCTCACTCCGGTGTCACTTCGCCGAAAGTGGTTATTTGTATTTTTAAGATGTATTCGTTAGTGTGGAAGTAACCCCTCCTCTGTCTCAAATGGGCTGCAACCACAACAGTTGAGACAATGTCCTCCGATATCCTGGCTAGGCTTCATTAATAGTAAGTTTATAACTTTTTCCAATAGCAACATGTTTACCTATACTGATCGGTATTTATCAATTTCACAGACAGTCCATGCCGAGATGAGACAGGAATGTAAGTGCCATGGAATGTCTGGCTCTTGCACGGTTAAAACCTGTTGGATGCGGCTCCCCACCTTTCGGACAGTGGGTGACTTGCTAAAAGACCGGTTTGACGGCGCCTCCCGTGTGACCTATAGCAACAAAGGCAGTAACCGCGCCTCCTGGGCAGACATGCGGCATCTGGAACCCGAGAACCCTGCTCACAAGCCGCACTCTCCCCAGGACCTGGTCTACTTCGAGAAGTCGCCCAACTTCTGTACAGCCAACAGCAAAATGGGCACCACAGGTACCAGGGGGCGAGTCTGCAATAACACCTCGCTGGGCTTGGACGGCTGCGACTTGTTGTGCTGTGGGAGGGGATTCCGTACTCTGACCAAAAGAGTCACCGAGAGATGTCACTGTACTTTCCATTGGTGCTGCCACGTCAGCTGCCTGAACTGCACGACCACACAGACTCTGCACGAGTGCGTCTGAGGGCCAGGGCGTCGTCTTCTGGGGGTCTGGCTTGGGGTGGCAACAGGAGCACAGGTTGACTCAGTCACGGGGACATCTGGAGGCAGTAGGGCGGGATACAATAAAGGGGCCTTTCTACGGAGCAGTAAACGACTCATCGCCAAGAAAAGCTACCAGTAATAGATAGGTACTTCAAGGAGACCCTTGGTTCGTAAAGATTCGCTCAGTGCGTCTAGGATAAACACAAATGTTGCATCAGGCAACGCAACTTAGTGAGGTTTGAGACTGTCCACTAAAAAATTACTCTTCAGGACTCGAACCTGTTGGGGACTTGTGCCATACCCTCTTCCTCTCCCCAAAATAAAACATTGTACAAAGATATCTATATTAAACTTATAATTTATTGCTAGGTCTCCTTTTCATTTCTTTCAGTGTAAGTTACTGATTTAGCATCCAGGAAACAACACATTTCAATGGAACAGAAGCTCCCCCCCCCCCCCCCCGAAAACCCCGCCTATTGCTGTCTGTGTCATTTTAGTGGCGTGCTTCACCTGTCTGAAACAAAGTAGCGTAGAATAGGACATAGAACGGCACAGGTCCTTCAGGCCGCGATGTTGTGCCGATCTTTGAGTAGGGAAGTTCAATATCTCTCGACATGGCAAAGGCAGTGGTGAATACAACACAGCAGTGGGAGATCTAAACAGGGGCAACATCCGCCAAAAGCGAATGCGAGCCCGGACACTGAACAAGAGGTCAGCACAGTCAGCCTGGTGGTTTCGGGCGTGTGGGTCTAGTTATTGAAAGGGCCATCCAGAAACCTCAAAACTAAAACATTAGTCGCCAAAACTCTGCCTTTTAAAAGTAGAAAGCCATGCCTGGCATATTTAATGCATGCCTGGCAATTTGCAGAATTCTTTATTGGAGCTTTTAATGAATTTTCGCGATCAGTAGAGTAAGCATCAGATTTCCGGCCCGCCCCACCTTTGCCAGTGTCTCATTTGACCTTGGACTTGACAAAAGTTGTTGACTTTACTGGGGCCGCCGTTCCGCAGAAATTGTGCTGGCTTCGAGAGGGCATTTCTGTCCTTGCGTTTTCGTGCAAACAGAAGCGCGTACCGCTGAACGCAAAATCTACCACGAACAAGAAGACAGCGTTATAAATAGTCACTTCGATGTTTGGAACTGTTGCTTTAAAATAAATAAATATATATATATACCTATTCTTGCGTGTACCAAGGGTAGCAGCATGGTGCAGTTTGAGCAGTATCACTGAAAGTGGGTTACACACTTTAAACATTGTCATTCCTCTACCTGTGAACAACCTAATTTTAAATTACCTTACAAACTGGACAGGAAGTGCAGTTATATTGCTTGACAATAACTGATATCCTCGCGAATTACATAGAAACATTCAAAAGCTTTGAAAACTTTGACGACAGTATCAACTTAATTTACAGTCCTCCTAGTGCCAACATTTAGAAGAACTGTTCAATTATTGATCATTCTTGTAGGAGCGTGGCCAGTTTTGCGGGTGGATCCGACTCTCTTTTAACCTGCGCAAAAGTGCAAAAATTAGATGCGCGCCAGATGTATATTTCGCCATTTTGGACGGTTTGTGCAGCAAATTGCGGGACTTCGTGGAAACTGTTCTGGGGGGTTTAGCACAGCCACAAGCACTGTTTGGCGACAGGAGTAATGTACAACTGGACAATGCACTGGGTTGCAGTCAGAAGAAACTTGGATAATAAGGAGAGGGACATAAAGCCACATATAGTAGATATTATAACACACCTGCAGCCACAAAAGTACTATATAATAAATAGCGCTGTATACAGAGGCAATATCTAGTAATGAGCAAGAGCAACTATATCTGCATTTGGAAAAAGCACAGTAAAATGTTGAGATCACAATGAACATTACAACCGCGAAATTATCGAATTTTTCTTAACATATGGTATAATGAATAGGAAATACCATAAATTAGTGATTTGCTTTCACTTGTGGAGGGTTCTGACTTAACTCTGCAACAACACAAAATCATGTTGGCCGGATTGCCTTTTCTACATTGAAAGTGTAACCGAATGACGGCTGAAACGGACTTTAAATTCAGACGATTCAAATACATCCAAGCAACATAATAATAGACGGCTTGACGTTGTAACTATGAGTCTAGAAATCCATTTCCTTATGATTTAAGCAAGGGAAGTTAAAGGTGCACCTCGAGATCTTTGACCAAAATAAATTGGCACGACTACAAAGTGATCTGAACCACTGGAGAAGTTGAATTTCTCGTTTTGATTTTGATCCTGGAAACAGGCTGGATTGGAGAGAGGGGCTTACTTCTACCCAAGGTAATTGCAATATAGGAATTTGGGAATGAAAGAATACTTGTGGCATTTCCCCTTACTTCCAAAGTGTTTGGAAGCTGCAGGAACTATACAACTGAGAATAATGGAAATCAGTTGAGGGGATGATATCCCTTGTTACTTTAGTTGTTTTTATATAAAATAGCAGAAGAAAGCCTCCTTTCTGTCTAAAAAATTGGAAACAAGGATCAACTGAGATTTATTTAAAGAGGTCTTAGGTACTTCGTTCAACATCAATTAAAATCTCGATCTCGTTGACAAATCATTTGAGAATAAACTGCAGTTAACCAAGCTCAGTAAAAGAAAGGCATTAGTTCTAATTCTTTTGCAAAGACCTGTTCTTTCCCCTAAGAAGCTGGTATTCATGATGTTCCTCAAGCAGAATGGCTTAAAAATAACAATCAAAAAACAAACGAGTTACCAAATGTACAAAGAATGTGTAGTGAAAGTCAAAATGTTTTGTGGCGATCTTTATCTTGTGAATTGTGCCCTCACTTTGTAAATATTGTGCACTGAAATATTTCTGGAACATTTTTTGTGTAAATAAAATATTTATTAACAAATTTAATAGGAACAGTTATTTAGCACAAGTTATGTTCAAATTTATTTCTTTGGTTGCTTCATTGATTTATTTGTTTAAGAACCTTTTTTATAGTGACTTAAATCGTATTAAACATTTATTTTCCCATGGTAACTGTGCTTGTAATTCTTTATTTGCCTAAAGAGTTCCAGCTGTCTGTGTGCTAACCAGAGTTACAGTGAATGGTGTATGCAGCTGCTCATTGTTCAGTGTCCATGCCTGTGTTGTCGTGTGTGCATCTGTACCTGTTTCTTCAAACATGTGTGCGTGCTGCATCTGTTTTTCTGTTTCTGAACCACTGCATCCAGATGGCCTTGTGTCAGAACACCAGAAAGGAAAGTGCAAGTTCACTTATCAACACTATCAGCCAGAACATCACCGCATAAGATGCTTTATACCAGGGGCCTTGGACTCCCACCATTAACTGAGGGGCCAAAGGATCCCGGGTTGGGAATCCCTGCTTTAGACTTAACCTGCCCAGAAGTTTGAATATGCCATTTTGGATGTCGGAATCGATGGATTTGCGGCCAAGTAGGCAGACGATACAAAGATAGGTGGAGGGGCAGATAGTGTTGAGGAAGCAGGAAGCCCGCAGAAGGACTTGGACAGATTTGGAAAATGAGCAAAGAATTGGCTGATGGAATATAGTAAAGGGAAGTGTATGGGGTCATGCACTTTGGTAGAAGGAATAAAGGCGTAGACTATTTTCTAAATGGGTAGAAAATTCAAAAATCAGAGGTGCAAAGAGACTTGGGACTCTCTAAAGGTTAATTTGCAGGTTGAGTCAGTGGTAAGGAAGGTAAATGCAATGTTAGCATTCATTTCAAGAGGGCTAAACTATAGGAGCAAAGATGTCATGCTGAGGATTTATAAGGTATTGGTCAGACCAGACTTGGAGCATTGTGAGCAATTTTGGGCTCCTTATCTCAGAAAAGATGTGCTGCCATTGGAGAGAGTCCAGAAGAGGTTCATGAGAATGATTCTGGGAATTAAAGATAACATATGAGGAGCATTCGATGGCCCTGGGCCTGTGCTCACTGGAGTTTAGAAAAATAAAGGGGGATCTCACTGAAACTTTTTGAATATTGAAAAGCCTAGACAGAGTGGATGTGGAGAGGATGTTTCCTATGGTGGGGGAGTCAAAGGCCAGAAAACATAGGAGCAGAATTAGGCCATTCAGCCCATCAAGTCTGCTCTGCCATTTCATCATAGCTGATCCATTTTCTCTCTCAACCCCATTCTCCTGACTTCTCCCCATAATCTTACACACCCTGACTAATCAAGAACACATCAACCTCCACCTTAAATACTCCCAAATACCTGGCCTCCATAGTCTCCCGTGGCAACGAATTACAGGGATTCCCCACCTTCTGGCTAAAGAAACTCCTCCTCATCTGCATTCTAAATGGATATCCCTCTGTTCTGAAGCTGTGCCCTCTGATCCTAGACTTCCCCACTTTAGGAAACATCCTCTCCATATCCACCCTATCGCAGCCGTTCAACATTCAATAAGTTTCATTGAGATCCCCCACTCTTTCTTCTATACCCCAGCAGTTTCTGCACATCCTTTTTTTAGATAAGGGGCCCAAAACTGCTCACAATACTCCAAGTGAGGCCTCACAGGTGCCTTATGAAGCCTCAACATTACATCCTTGCTTTTATATTCTAGTCCTCTTGAAATGAATGCTAACATTGCACTTGTGTTCCTCATCACCAACTCAACCTACAGATTAACATTTAGGGAATTCTGCAAGAGGACTCCCAAGTCCCTTTGCGTCTCAGTTTTTTGAATTTTCTTTCCATTTAGAAAATAGTCAACCCTTTCATTTCTTCTACCAAAGTGCGTGATCATACACCTCCCAACAGTGCTCCTACTTTGCCCTTTCTCCTAATCTGTGGAAGTCCTTTTGCAGCCTCCCTGCAACCTCAAAACTACCTACCAAATCATTGGTATTTAACGTAAAAAGAAGCTGTCCAATACCGACCCCTGTGGAACACCACTAATCACTGGCAGACAACCAGAACAGGCTCCCTTTATTCCCACTCTTTGCCTCCTGCCAATCAGCCACTGCTTTATCCATGCGAGAATCTTCCCTGTAATGCCATGGACTCTTATCTTGTTAAACAGTCTCATGTGTGACACCTTGTCAAAGACCTTCTGAAAATCCAAGTACACAGCATTAGCTGATTCTCCTTTGTCTACCCTGCTTGTTACTCCCTCAAAGAATTCCAACAGATTAGTCAGGCAAGACTTTTCCTTGACAACACCATGCTGACTACAGCCTATTTTATCATGTGCCTCCAAGTACTCTGAGACCTCATCCATAACAATCAACTCCAACATCTTCCCAACCACTGAGGTCAGATTAACTGGCCTATCTTCTGCCTTTCTTCTGCCTCCCTCCCTTCTTGAAGAGTGGAGTGACACTTGCAATTTTCCAGTCCTCTGGAACCATTCCAGAATATATTGATTCTTGAAAGATCATTACTAATGCCTCCACAATCTCTACAGCCACCTCTTTCAGAACTCTGGAGTGTACATCAGCTGATCCAGGTGACTTATCTACCTTCAGACCTTTCAGCTTCCCAAGCACCTTTTCTCCAGTAACAGCAACTTCACTCACTTCTCTCAAACTCCCACCTTACTGCTTGTGTCTTCCACAGTGAAGACTGATGCAAAATACTTAATGCAGTTTACTACCTCTCCAGCATCATTTTCCAGGAGTCCAATATCCATTGTCACCTCTCTTTTACTCTTCATATATCTGAAAAATCTTTTGGTATCCTCTTTGATATTGTTGGCTAGCTTACCTTCGTATTCCATCTTTACCTTCTCAATGTCTTTTTTGGTTGCCTTCTGTTGGTTTTTAGAAGTTTCCAATCCTCCAACTTCCCCCTCCTTTTGTTGTATTGTTTGCCCTCTCTTTTGCTTTTATGTTGGCTTTGACTTCTGTTGTCAGCCACTGTTGCTCATCCTGCCTTTACAATACTTCTTGTTTGGAATGTATCTATCCTGTGCCTTCCAAGTTTCTCCCAGAAACTCCAGCCACTGCTGTTCTGCTGTCATCCCCTTCCAATCAACTTCAGCCATCTCCTCTCTCATGTCTCTGTAATTCTCTTTACTCCACTGTAATACTGATACATTTGACTTCAGCTTCTCCCTCTCAAACTGCAGGGTGAATTCTATCATATTATGATCACTGCCTCCCAAGGCTTCCTTTACCTTAAGCTCCCTAATCAAATCTGGTTCATTTTGTGATATCCAGTGTAGAATTGCTTTTCCCCTAGTGGGCTCAACCACAAGCTATTCTAAAAAACCATCTTGTAGGCATTCTACAAATTACCTCTCTTGGGTCCAGCATCAACCTTATTTTCCTAATCTACCTGAATATTGAAATCTCCCATGACTGTTGTAACATTACTCTTATTACATGCCCTTTTGCTCTGAAGTCCAGCTGGTGGTGTAGTGGCATCAGTGCTGGACTTCGGAGTGAAGGCTCCTGAGTTCAAATCCAGCTGGCTCCAAAAAAACCTGGAGAGGAATGCCCAATACACACCGTATGATGAGCAATCACCCTGGCATTAAGGAGCCAGGAGTTAATCACCAGGAGTTAAGGGTGCGCTCACGCATGCCGTTTCTATTTCCAGGATAGGGCCTCCTATCAGGGTCTTTTTACACTTGCAGTGTAAAATCCTAATTTACCCACTAGGATTCTACATCAGCTCTTTCTAATGACCTGATTACAATTTTACCAACAGAGCCACACCATCCCTCTGTTTACTTACCTATCCTTTTGATACATTTGTGTGTTAAGCTCCCATCTACGATTTTCTTTCAGCCATGCCTCAGTCATACCTGCCAATCTCTAATTGAACACACACCTCGTGGAAGGTATAATAATACCTTCAGTCTTGTCTTCATCACCCTTTTCGATTTTGCCCCCACAATACACTTCAACTCATCCCACTGATTGCAATTTTCCCCTATCATCTGTCTGTCTTTCCTCACAGTCTCACTGCACTTTGCATCGACTTGTATACCAACTGCCCCATCCGGTTCCCATACCCCTGCCAAATTAGTTTAAACCCCCCCCAACAACTCTAGCAAATTTGCCCACAAGAATATTGGTCCTCCTCAGGTTCAGATGTAACCCATCCTTTTTGTACAGGTCATATCTTCTCTAGAAGAGATACCAATGAACCAGAAATCTGAAACCCTGTTCTTTGCAACTAAAGAAAGTCAACTAAAAAAGGGTTTCCTGTGGACGCAGGAAAGAAACTCGGATTGTAGTTTGCCTCCCACGTGCCAGGGTCCGGGATGTTTCTGATCGCGTCCAAGATATCCTGAAGTGGGAGGGTGAGGAGCCAGAGGTCGTGGTACATATTGGTATTAATGACATAAGTACAAAAAGGGAAGAAGTCCTGATAAAAGACTACAGGGAGTTAGGAAGGAAGTTGAGAAGCAGGACCGCAAAGGTAGTTATCTCGGGATTACTGCCTGTGCCACGTGACAGTGAGAATAGGAATAGAATGAGGTGGAGGTTAAATATGAGGCTGAGGGACTGGAGCAGGGGGCAGGGATTCAGATTTCTGGATCACTGGGACCTCTTTTGGGGCAGGTGTGACCTGTACAAAAAGGATGGGTTGCACTTGAATCCCAGGGGGACCAATATCCTGACAGGGAGGTTTGCTAAGGCCACTGGGGAGAGTTTAAACTAGAATTATTGGGGGGTGGGAACCGAGCTGAAGAGACTGGGGAAGAGGAGGTTGGCTCACAAATAGAGAAAGCTTGTAGACAGTGCGAGAGGGAGGATAGGCTGGTGATAGAGGAGGGACACGCTCAAACCGAAGGCTTGAGATGTGTCTATTTTAACGCAAGGAGTACTGCGAACAAAGCAGATGAGGTTAGAGTGTGGATCAGTACTTGGAGATATGATATGGTGGCCATTACAGAGACTTGGATGGCTTAGGGACAGGAATGGTTACTTCAAGTGCCGGGTTTTAGATGTTTCAGAAAGGACAGGGAGGGAGGCAAAAGTGGTGGGGGCGTGGTACTGTTGATCAGAGATAGTGTCACGGCTGCAGAAAAGGTGGATGCCATGGAGGGATTGTCTACGGAGTCTCTGTGGGTGGAGGTTAGGAACAGGAAGGGGTCAATAACTTTACTGGGTGATTTTCATAGGCCGCCCAATTGTAATAGAGATATCGAGGAGCAGATAGGGAAACAGATCCTGGAAGGGTGTAATAATAACAGAGTTGTCGTGATGGGAGATTTTAATTTCCCAAATATCGATTGGCATCTCCCTAGAGTGAGGGGTTTAGATGGGGTGGAGTTTGTTAGGTGTGTTCAGGAAGGTTTCTTGACACAATATGTAGATAAGCCTACAAGAGGAGCAGCTGTACTTGATTTGGTATTGGGAAATGAACCTGATCAGGTGTCAGATCTCTCAGTGGAAAAGCATTTTGGAGATAGTGATCATAATTCTATCTCCTTTACAATAGCATTGGAGAGGGATAGGAACAGACAAGTTAGAAAAGTGTTTAATTGGAGTAAGGGGAATTATGAGGCTATCAGGCAGGAAATTGGAAGCTTAAATTGGAAACAGATGTTCTCAGGGAAATGGTCGGAAGAAATGTGGCAAATGTTCAGGGAGTATTTGTGCGGAAATCTACATAGGTACACTCCAATGCGACAGGGAGGTTGTGGTAGGGTACAGGAACTGTGGTATACAAAGGCTGTAATAAATCTAGTCAGGAAGAAAAGAAAAGCTTACAAAAGGTTCAGAGAGCTAGGTAATGTTAGAGATCTAGAAGATTATAAGGCTAACAGGAAGGAGCTTAAGAATGAAATTAGGAGAGCCAGAAGGGGCCATGAGAAGGCCTTGGCGGGCAGGATTAAGGAAAACCCCAAGGCATTCTACAAGTATGTGAAGAGCAAGAGGATAAGATGTGAGAGAATAGGACCAATCAAGTGTGACAGTGGGAAAGTGTGTATGGAACCGGAGGAAACAGCAGAGGTACTTAATGAATACTTTACTTCAGTATTCACAATGGAAAAGGATCTTGGTGATTGTAGTGATGACTTGCAGCAGACTGAAAAGCTTGAGCATGCAGATATTAAGAGAGAGGATGTGCTGGAGCTTTTGGAAAGCATCAAGTTGGATAGGTCACCGGGCCCGGATGAGGTGTACCCCAGGCTACTGTGGGAGGCGAGGGAGGAGATTACTGAGCATCTGGCGATGATCTTTGCATCATCAATGGGGACGGGAGAGGTTCCAGAGGATTGGAGGGTTGCGGATGTTGTTCCTTTATTCAAGAAAGGGAGTAGAGATAGCCCAGGAAATTATAGACCAGTGAGTCTTACCTCAGTGGTTGGTAAGTTGATGGAGAAGATCCTGAGAGGCAGGATTTATGAACATTTGGAGAGGTATAATATGATTAGGAGTAGTCAGCATGGCTTTGTCAAGGGCAGGTCGTGCCTTACGAGCCTGATTGAATTTTTTGAGGATGTGACTAAACACATTGATGACAGAAGTGCAGTAGATGTAGTGTATATGGATTTCAGCAAGACATTTGATAAGGTACCCATGCAAGGCTTATTGAGAAAGTAAGGAGGCATGGGATGCAAGGGGACATTGCTTTGTGGATCCAGAACTGGCTTGCCCACAGAAGGAAAAGAGTAGTTGTAGATGGGTCATATTCTGCATGGAGGTCGGTCACCAGTGGTGTGTCTCAAGAATCTATTCTGGGACCCTTAATCTTTGTGATTTTCATAAATGACCTGGATGAGGAAATGGAGGGATGGGTTAATAAATTTGCTGATGACACAAAGGTTGGAGGTGTTGTGGATAGTGTGGAGGGCTGATAGGATGTAAAACTGGGCTGAGAAGTGGCAAATGGAGTTCAACCCATAAAAATGTGAAGTGGTTCATTTTGGTGGGTCAAATATGATGGCAGAATATGGTATTAATGGTAAGACTCTTGGCAGAGTGGAGGATCAGAGGGATCTTGGGATCCAAATCCATAGGACGCTCAAAGCAGCTACGCAGGTTGACTCTGTGGTTAAGAAGGCATACGGTGCATTGGCCTTCATCAATCATGGAATTGAAGAATTGAATTTAGGAGCTGAGAGGTGATGTTGCAGCTATATAGGACCCTGGTCAGACCCCACTTGGAGTACTGTGCTCAGTTCTGGTCACCTCACTACAGGAAGGATGTGGAAACCATAGAATGGGTGCAGAGGAGATTTACAAGGATGTTGCCTGGATTGGGGAGCATGCCTTATGAGAATAGGTTGAGTGAACTCGGCCTTTTCTCCCTGGAGTGACAAAGGATGAGAGGTGACCTGATAGAGGTGTATAAGATGATGAGAGGCACTGATTGTGTGGATAGTCAGAGGCTTTTCCTGAAGGCTGAAATGGTCGCCACAAGAGGACACAGCTTTAAGGTGCTTGGAAGTAGGTACAGAGGAGATGTCAGGGGTAAGTTTTTTACTCAGAGAGTGAGTGGTGAGTGTGTGGAATGAGCTGCCGGCAACGGTGGTGGAGGCGGATACAATAGGGTCTTTTAAGAGACTTTTGGATAGGTACATGGAGCTTAGAAAAATAGAGGGTTATGGGTAAGCCTAGTTATTTCTAAGGTAGGGACATGTTCGGCACAACTTTGTGGGCTGAAAGGCCTGTATTGTGCTGTAGGTTTTCTATGTTTCTGTTTCTAATTCTTCAGCCAGCATTAATCTGCACAGCCTCAGAACAGAGGAATGTAACAGAGATGAGGAGGAATTTCTTTAGCCAGAGGGTGGTGAATCTGTGGAATTTATTGCCTCAGATGGTTGTGAAGGCCAAGTCATTGAGTATATTTAAAGCAGAGGTTGATAGGTTCATGATTATTCATGGCATCAAAGGTCATGGGGAGAAGGAAGGTGAAAGGGATAATAAATCAGCCATGATGGAATGGTGGAGCAGACTCGATAGATTGAATAGCCTAATTCTGCTCCTATGTCTTATGATTGAATATTACTTTCTCCTCTAAATTGGAACACACTGCAATATTGAACCATCTTGAAAGCATGAGTGGGCCCTCTCCTGTCCTGAAATGCACACAGGCCAATGGCATATATTCTGGGTTGGACACTGAAGTTGTGATGTTATTTTTCATGCAATGTTCATTTAGAAAGATGCTGGGTGAAATTAATCCACACGATTCTTTACCCAACGCACAGAAATACTTCCATTTGATAGACGCAGGGATTGTTGGAATCCAGTGAAGGGCCAATTCATAATCAATTACAGAAGGGAATGTTGTCTTATGAGGAAAACATGATTCAAATTAAAACCATTTTCACAAGACCGAAATACTAACTTGGTGAAATGGTTTAATTAAGTGACTGGGTGAAATGTCTTACAAATGCAGGCATGACGAGGTGGGACAATCCCCGTTTATAGTGATAAACAATCAGCATCTTGGCTGCTGTGAGGCCAGGCAGCAAGGATTTTGTGTACATCAGCACAAAGGAAGGGGGTGAGAGGAACACTCTGGATTGGGCTAATTCCTTGGCAATTGTCACTTTCTCTTTCATTGCTGATACCAACATACAAGTGCTGGAGAAACTCAGTGGGTCAGGCAGTATATATAGAGGGAAATGGACTGGTCCTGATGAAGGGTTTGGACCTTAAACGCCAACTGTTCATTTCCCTCCACAGATGTTGCCTGACCTGCTGAGCCCCTCCAGATCCTCTGCATTCTCCAGATTTCCAGCATCTGCAGTTACTTGTGTTTCCATTTCGAGCTGAGCATGGGACTGACGGGAATGGCCCAGTAATAATTGGTGTGGGTCACCAGTAATCGTCAACAGCTCCTTAGGTCCTTCAACGCAATCTTGGACACAAATGTTTTTCAAGAGAACCTTTATCGAAGCATAGGGAATTAAGAGGGTGAAAAAGACATTCCCCTGATTCATAGACTATAGAACATAGAACAATATGGGTCCTTCAGTCCACGGCTATGCCAACTTATAAAAACATACTCCATAATAAATCCAACCTAAACAGCTATTAACCTCGATTTTTCTTACATGCATGTGCTCATCTATGAGTTTCTTAAATGTCCCTAATGTATCAGCCTCTACCATCACCCCTGGCAGGGTGTTCCATGCAGTTACCCATCCTCTGTGCAAAAAAAAACTACTTCTGACATTTCCCCCAAACTGTCTTCCACTCAGCTTAACGCTGTATTGTCAGATCGACTGGTCGGAATCTTGTTCTCATCTCCACACAGTGTGAATATATAGAAGGAATTTTAGTTTTGGTCAAATTGCAATTTAGCTGGAAACTATCGGATTCATTTCAGGGGTGGAATCATCTAAAGCTTATCCCGAATTATCCTGAAGATATTAAGAATCAATCTGACACCCCAGGAGAGGATAAAGTCACATGTAGATCAGAGCAGGTAGCATTACCTTCCTGGAAGAACATTAATCAGTTGTGATTTCATTACAAACTGACAGCTTTCCTGCTGCTTTTTGAAAGTCTTGCACCAAGCTGCAAATTAGTAAAATTTAATGACAACTATTTCACAATTTGCCATGATGGTGTTTGACATCACAATCTCTGTATTGCCAGAACATTTGCACAACTCAACTAAATACAAGTAAATCTCCACCAGCAGAATCCCACCCCTGTAAGGTAGTCAGATGGACGTGCTGAGGCATCGTAATGCTGGCTCTGTGCCCAGAACCACGAGACTGTGCCCACATTGATAAATGGTTAGTGGTTCAGGTGCTGGCTGACTAGAAAATAACAATGGTTAGTTAGTGACACACAGAAGGCTGGAGGAACTCAGCAGGTCAGGCAACATCTACGGAGGGAAGGGTGCAGTCGACGTTTCAGGTTGGGACTCTTCATCTGGACTGGAAAGAAGGAGGGGAGATGGTCAGTATAAAGGTGTGAGGGAAGGAGTGGAGCAAAGGCTGGAGAAGGAGGAGGGAGAGAGGAAATAGAGTCCAAAGTCGGGAGGAAGTGACAAAGGCTGAAGAAGATGGAATATAATAGGAGAGGACAGTGGACTATGGAGTAGAGTGAAGGAGGTGGGGAGGGAAATTGGTGGGAAGAGTGTATGGATGCTAGGCAGATGGAGAGAGCAGGGGAAGTGGAAAGAGGTGGGGTGATGGGAATAAGAAAAAAAAGGAAGGGACAGAGGGAAGAGCTTACTGGAAGTTAGAGAAGTTAGTGCTGATGCCGTCAGGTTTTAGACTACAAAAGCACAATATGAGGTGCTGCTCCTCAATAGCAGAGGTTCCCAATCTTTTTTATGCCACGGACCAATATTATTAAGCAAGAGGTCCATGGACTCCAGGTTGGTAACCCCTACTCTATAGTTAGCTAGTTAATGTATTTATTCACAGTTAGTTTAAACTCACCAGTATTTAAATTATGCGTCTGGGCTTAGACTTTTCAGGAGGAAGAGAAATTCATCTAATTTTAAAGTGTTGCTTTAGGCATCTGGTTATTTTTAATGCTAATTATTCTATTCTGCGTTATAAGGTCTGTTGATATTAATGGGATTTGTACACATTAGTAAAGAAGTGGGACTTATCGCCACAGTTATATATGCAGTATAGGAAAGGCTGAACAGGAAGAGGTTGATGCAGGAAACAAAATGTGAGGACCAAATATCAATACACTAATATTCCTTCTTTTATTTCACAGACTTTGCTGACAAGGGCAACATTTACTGCTCACCCCAAACTGCCACTTGGCCTTGTTATAGACTCAAAGATTCTTACAACATGGGCCAACCAAGATTCCCATCTGAGTCAATTCCATTTGCCCACATGTGGCCCATGTTGCAAAAAAACCTTTCCGACAAACACACCTGATTAAAAGACTTTTCAATATTGTTAACATAACTGCCTAAACCACTTCCTCTGGCAGCTCATTTCATATGCTGACTCCCCTCTGGATGGAAGTGTTTCCCCTCAGCTAAACCTCTCCATTCTCCTCTTAAACCTGTGCCCTCCATTTCTTGGTACCCCAACCCTGGAGAAAGACTTGAGCCATTTCAAAAGGAGAGTTTAAAATCAATCAGATTGGCAGGTCTGGGGACACAGGCCAGACTGGGTAAATACACTCAGAGAATGAAATACCCAGATCAAATCTTTGTGCCTCAGAATGTTAGTCCAGCCACTGAACCACTCTGTAGCAGCTCCCCGAGTGCATAAGATGCCACATTTAGGTTCTGAGGAAAGACTGTAGAAGCTGGGTTTGTTTTTCTTGAAGTGGAGGAAGCTGAGGGGTTGGGGACCTGATAGAGGTATACAAAATTATAAGAGGCACGGTTAGGGTAGGTAGTAGGAAACTGGTAACAACAGCAGAGGTATCTGAAAGTAGAGGATGTAGATTTAGGGTAAGGGGCAAGAGGGGATTAAGGAAGAATATTTTTCCCCAGAGGTGGTTGGATTCTGGAATACACTGCCTGAGAGGTGGTGAAGGTGGGGTCATTCAGAACACCTAGTCAAGAATTTGGATTATCAGAGACTTTCCAGGGCAGAAATAGTTAATATGAGGGGCATAATTTTAAGGTGATTGGAAGAAAATATAGTGAAAAGTCAGAGGTAAGGATTTTACACATAGAATGGTGGGTGTGTGGAACTCCCGGCTGGGATGGTGATAGAGGCACATACATTAGGGGCATTTAAGAAATTCTTGGATAGGCACATGGATGATAGAAAAATGGAGGGCTATGTAGGAGGGAAGGATTAGATTAATCTTAGGGAAGGTTAAAAGGTCGGCACAACATTGTGGACTGAAGTGCCTATATTGTATTTAGTGTTCTATGTTCTAAGGCAGTGAAAGCTATGGACCAGCTGCTGGTAAATGAGATTAGTATGGATGGATATTTGGTGGTCAGCATTGACTAGATGGACTGAAGGGCCTGTTTCAGCACTGTAAGACTCAATGACTCTCAGACTGTACAATACTAGTTAAATAACTAAGGTGCTGAGGAAATGGCAGAAAATTCAAAAGGAATGAGTAAGTTTGTGCTAAGGAACATTGAAAATCAAAAGTCACACAATCCAAAATAGCAAATTTGTCAAAGTGGGTAACGATCAGATGGAAATAGTGGGAAATATTACCTTCCTGGGTAGACTACTTAACAGGATAGATTGAAATGGGGGAGGTGCTGATGAAATGTAAAGACAGCTAATGTGGGAAGAAGTACATTGTCAGGACTGATGAAGATAAAGACGTCACTGAGTCGAAACAATAACACAGGTTTTCCCCTTAACATCATAAGCATACAAAAGCTGAACTTTACAAAAAATGAGAGGAAGTTCACTGACTCATATGAAATGTGGTGTTGGAGATTTGTCAACATTTCATAGACTGCAAAGAGTACCAGTCAGTTAGTTCTGGGCTAAACGGAGGCAACTTCATTCCTTGCAATCCTTCAAAGTTGCCGTGCAAGTTGATAGGGTGGTTAAGAAGGCTTATGGTGTGATGGCCTTCATTAGTTGGGGTATTGAGTTCAAAAGGTATAAATCACTGCTTTGACCACACTTGGAATATTGTTTTCGGTTCTGGTTGCCTCATTACAGGAAAGATATTGAAGATTTAGAGGGGTTACAAAACAGATTTACCAGGATGCTGCCTTGATTAAAGAACATGTCTTATGTGGGTAGGTTGAACAACCTAGGGCTTTTCTCTTTGGAGCGAAAGAGGAAGAGGGGGTAACTTGTTATACGTTACAAGATGATAAGAGGCATAGATTGAGTAGATTGATGAAGGGTCTCAGCCCAAAATATTGACTATTTATTCATTTCCATAGATGCTGCCTGACCTGTTAAGTTCCTCCAGCATTTTGTGTGTGTTGCCTAGATTTCCAGCATCTGCAGATTCTCTTATATTTATAGATCAAGTAGATGGAATAGACAGCCACGGTCGCGTAGAGATAAGCGTGACGCTATTTCAGCTTAGGGCGTCAGAGTTTGGAGTTCAGTCCTGACGTACCCTGTCAGAGGGTCAGCACAACATTGTGGGCCAAAGGGCCTGTACCCATACTGTGCTATACTGTTCCATGTTTTATGTTGTATGTTCTTGAGACTGAGGTGCTCAGCCATACTTCTGAAGTAAAATACAGGAAAACAGAAATAATAACGTAAATGATCCAGAATCAGCTTGCTACATGGGAACGGTGATGACTTTTTCTAAAGTTGTCCTGGGCTCAAATTCCATCTGGGCTCCCGGCTGTTTCTCATTTCAGTTCCCTTTTCCGCTCCCACACAAAACTCCCCATCAGCTTCCAGCAGGGTGTGGCCCAATGGTAACGAGAGGAACAATGCCTCATGTTCTTCCTGGATAATCTACAACTCAATGGTATGAACATTGAGCAACACACACAAAATACTGGAGGGATTCAGCAAGTCAGGCAGCATCCATGGCAATGAGTAAACAGTCAACATTTTGGGTTGGAACCCTTAATCAGGACTGGAAAGGAAGGGGGCAGAAGCCAAAATAAAAAGGTGGTTAAAGATAGTTGGAGGTGTATGGAGGGCAATGGAGGGGGAGCAGTACATGCTGAAAAGTGTTAGGTGAGACCAGATGTGGGGTAAGGTGGGTGGGTGGGGGATGAAGTGAGAAGCTGGGAGGTGATAGGTGGAAGAGGCAAAGGGCTGAAGAAGAAGGAATCTGATAGGAGAGGACAGTGGATCATGGAATAAAGGGAAAGGATGGGGAACCAGGGGGAGGTGATGGGCAGGTCACAAGGACAGGAGAAGAGAAAACCAGGGGTGAGAGGTCAAGTCCTGATGAAGGGTCTCGGCCTGAATTGTCAACTGTTTATTCCCCTCCATAGATGCTGCTTGACCTGTTGAGTTCCTCCAGCATTTTGTGTGTGTTGCTCTGGATTTCCAGCATCTGCAGAAACTCTTGTATTCATGAACACAAAGTTTTTCAATTGTAGGTAACCTTCATCTCCCGTGTGCCACCCCCCACCTCTCCTTTTGATTGGCACCTGCTCCTCCCATTTTTGTTCTTTTTTTCTATAAGCCTCCTCTAGCTAATTTGCTAGTTTGGCATAGAAAAGCTCAAACACATGGGTCAATGATAGCCTCCACTTCTTACAGGTACTGGTTTCATCAGCTTCCTGGGATAATACTATAGTTATTAGGCGGAGTGAAACAAACCCAATGTACACAAATGTAAGAGGTGATGTCCAATCATTGGTGGGGCTTGCAAAAATCCTTTGGGTTCAAGTTGGTTCAGGAAACCTTTGTGATGCATTAAGCTAATTATGACGACTGACCAGTCCCACTACCCCCATTTTATTATTCAAACTATGCCACTAACTTTCATTTCCCAGATAGCATGCATGTGTTCTGTGGCATTAACTATTCCCCATGTTTGTCACTAACTCATGCCAGATGTGCATTATGATGTAGGATGGAAAATGCGGGCGCTATGTTAATGATAGGTTCGGTGTCCTACGAATGCAAGCATGACTCAACAAACCAGCCACATGTGCTATAGGGTTGTTCAGCTGGATAAAATAAAAGCTGGAACTTAAAGAATAAGAATGTTTCTATATAAAGATCAACAATATCACAACTCGCAACACCAGCTGCTGAATTACTGAAGTCTACACTAGAGAACAATAATAATTTATTGCAAGATTTATTTAATTCTGGAGCATTTTCTTGGTTTGCTTCAACTCATGGTGCTTCTATAAATTTCCCAAAGCAGTGAATGTCCCTCCAGTTACTCAGAAATCCAGTGATGTGTCACATGTGGCATATGTTTCCCATCCACACACAAGTCACACTCTTGTGAGATGACTGCCTCATCTTCCAAAGAAATAAATCTCAGGTCTGCGTAGAGGAAAAGTTTGCATCACAGTGGTTTCCTTTTATTGAAACTAAACTTGTTACCGAATTCTTTCAGAACCATTCAAATTTTTAGCTGACACCGGATCCAGTCCAGCAAACATTCCCCAGGGGTAGCTTAAGAGGCAATGACAAGCAGCACTTTTGCACAGCATTAACCAAATAATATTTCACATAGGGTTTGCACAGATGAATAAGCTGGGTCTCTACTTATGCAAAATCTGACCCAGGATATTAGTCTTTCCAGGCGATCTTATCTCACAAATCATTTCTAGTTCCAAAATACTGACCCAGCTCTCGAGGATGAGTAGAAACTCAGGATAATCCTATTTTAGTTGTTTTTGTTGGTGGACGTTCAAATTTCTTGATAAACACCAGTATCTCCCTTGACAGGAAATCCAAAATGAAGTTTGGCTAAGAAGTAATTCTGAAAGCAAGCTTTGTCCTTTTCCATTGAGTGCCATACTGAGTTGTATGGTAAAGAGCAGGCTGTGATCTCCCTTGGCTTGGGTCAACATATAAGATTGAAACGTCACCTCCATTACGGCGTTGACATATGCAACAAGCTTGGGTAAAAGCTGGTCTCCACTCTCAAAGAAGGGTAGAATGCTGTTTCTTCAACTTTCCATTATTTAGTACAGTTGAAAATGCTCAAAACAAAGTAAACATTCTTTACATAGTTTTGCTTTATTTTCATTTACAGTAAGGATTTGCAAAGCAAGGATTGTTCTCAATGTATCTCAATGCAGTGACCTTATGGGTTGAGCTATGAATCAAATGTGGCAATCCATTTGAGCATGCTGTCAAAGTATTTTAAACAAACAAGTTTACATGTAAAATTGGAATGTCTAAACAAAATAATAATTTATTAACTTGGACAAATTTATGCAGGTTTGGACAGTTTACATTGGACTTCCATGATGTGTCATAAACTGATAGCTTGAGCAGGCTGTGTGTATCATGATTCAACGTTAGTGGGAGTAATGACAATAGACGCAGTTAGGGAAGGTTTAAACAAGAAATGGGAATGCTGGTGACAGAACTGGACAGGACAGCAGAAGGGGAGGGTGGGGAATAACCACTGTGACTACATGACTGATTGTTGCATAAACAGTCACACACTTGCCAGAGATCTTTCAGATGCATGCAAAACCTCTTCATAAGTGTCCTTGAAGCTAGTACCAGTCAAATATCCTTTCAAAGAGTATCAGGTGTGAAACTGGGCCACATGCAAGTGTTCTTGTTGGCGTTAAGGGTCTACTTTTGATAGCAAAACACAGGGTGGGGATTGCGCTGGCCAGTGAGTTAACTCGCTCGGTATCATCTAGGTCGTCCACATCTCTGAAAGTGTGTACAACAGGCAGTTAGTGATGTCAATGCCCATTTGATCCCATCCCTTCCAAACCCACCTGTGATGGTTCAGTCAACCACAGCTTCAACCTGGCCTTCAGAAGTAGAATGAATCTCAATGGCAGATGAGGCTCAGAGACTGTGGTAAGTAGGAATTCTCCTGGACTAAGGTGGTAGGTGAGTGAGTGATGGGCTGGGATTTGATGATGTCATGGCTGAAGTGTGAAAGGTTAGTAAACCTGGTATTACTATTGGTTTAGTAATGGCATGTACCAAGATACAGTGAAAACCCTGTCTTGCATACTGTTCATACAAATCAGATCAAGTGCATTGAGGTGGTATAACGTCAAGCATTAACAATGGAGAAGATTTGAGCGACTGAGCGGTCTGGTGCTTTGCTGTCTCTGAGGGTGTTCGGTGAGGTTCCAAACAAAGTGCGCAGCCCTGAGGCCAAGAAGCCTGACGATGGGGCATGAGCCCATTTCTCATTGATCTCACCGATTAAAGTGCCGTGGCAGATTGAAATCATCGAGGCAAGAGGGTGTTCAGCGCCATCTACCAGCCTCTCACTCTCTGCTGCCACAGGAAGGTCTCTCTCTCCCTCTGACTCGCTGTTTCCAGATGAAGGGCCCTACATTCGAATCTCTCTCTCTCTCTCTCTCTCCCCCCCCCCCCCCCACCCCCGGAGTCCTGGGTCTTGGGAAAGGTTTAATCACCGCAGTTTGTGGATTGAACTCTATTAGTTCACATTTTTTTTGTTGCTATTTTGGGCGATTTTGATCAGGATGGCCTTCAGATGACTAACACACAGCGCTAGATTGAACTGAACTGAGTGGAACTGAATTCGATTTTGTGTTTTATCTTCTGCATTTAGCAATTTCCATTTGCGCAATTTTCTTTGCAAGTTGGTGTGTCTCTTTGAACAGGTTCCATGGTTTTCTTTGTTTTGTGGTTGTCCGTGGGAAGACGAATCTCAAGTATGAATACTGCATACATACTTTGATAAGTGTACTTTGAACCTTTGACAGAGAAAGTGCAGTGCAGCTAGACAATAAGGAGCAATGCCATAACGAGGTAGATTGTGAGGTCAAGAGTCCATCTTATTGTACTAGGGAGCTATCTAATAGTCTTATAACAGCGGGGTTAGAAGCTGTCCTTGAGCCTGGTGGGACATGCTTTCAGGCTTTTGTGTTTTCTGCCCAATGGGAGAATGTCTGGGGTGGGTGGGGTCTTTGATTATGCTGGGTGCTTTACTGAGGGAGTGAGGAATGTAGGCAGGGTCCATAGAGGGGAGGCTGGTTTGCATGATACGTTAAGCTGTGTCAACATCTCTCTGCAGTTTCCCTGACATTGGCATTTCATGATGGACCTTGCTGCTTTCACGGGTCGTTATGTCGAGAGGACTCTCTCAGCCTTCTGTCCTCACCAACCAAACCATCCACAGTCATAGCTGCAACCTGAACTGCTCCACCAGGGTTTATAATAGCCTTCCCAAAGCTTTGAACTGACTTCTACAGCATTAGCCTCCTCCCTAAAGGTTCCAGACATGGGTTCAATCTGTACCAGCAGACCTGGACCCAGTGGTGAACACTAATGCAATAAACAGCTTGCTCGGTACCGAACGGTGACTGTCATTGTAATAACGAGGAGGGAGAACAGACTTCATGTGCGACCTCCACAAGGTGAAACTGGCGCAGGTTAATAGCACCATCCAACCACAGATAAACATGAGTGACTGGAACTGCGTGTGCCACTCTCTGAGGCTTGGACAATGTTGCAGGTTTCTCCCTTGAGGTCTCCCTTTTCAAAACAGTGGACGGGCAACCTCAACCTAGGCCCCCATTATCCAGCTAAAGACAGTTACGAGACAGCAGGCTGGTATTGAAGAACTGGGCCGCTCCTCACAAGCTGTGCCTGACCTCTGACCCACTTGTAATTTATAACTGGACTAAATAATGAGAACTCCCAGCTTCTGGAAGATGTTATTGTCAAAGATATTGCTGTGTACACAAGTTCCCAGTGAAAGGTTAGATGCCCATTCAGAGGACTTTGAATTGCTTTTTATTCCCTCAACATAGATAATAGAATACATTTTAACTGTTATACACTGGTCTGCTTAAATATTAGAGGAGAGAAAGAGTGGGGGTAGGAGAAAAGGAAAGATGGAGACAGAGGGAGAATGAGAAAAGGAGAAACTAAATAAGGGGGGAGAGGGGGTGGAGAAGGAAAGAAGGATTGAAAGACAGAGGGAGAGGAAGAGAGATAGGTTGAGGAGGAAGGAAATGAGGGAGAAAGAAGAAACAGAGAGGTAAACAGAAAGAAAGAAAATGAATAGGAGAGAAAGAGGAAGAAGGCAAGATGAAGAGAGAAAAAACAGTAGCTGTCCTTTGACACTTAATTGACACTTAAACTAATCATTGAAGTACTGTACATCTCAGAATTTCCTCAGTCAAGTAGGTTATAGACACTGTGGAACTGAGCGAACACCAGAGGAAAACCTGATGTTTTGCTGGTCTGTGCACGTCATCAGTAACCACAATCCAATGTGTTAAACAGGAACATGTAACGGCCATTTGAGGTCCATCAAAAAATCTCTAAACCTTGGAAACCCTGGTAGCAGGAAAAAATTTGGTGTAATCTTGAAATACTGTGGCTTTTTCACTCAGAAAGTGGTTCCCATCCAACAAGGCACCAAAGATTGTACAAAGTCCACAATAATAGTAGTTCAGTTAGAAAGTACGTAAAAAAGTAGGATCAAAATAATCATATACTCAGCACACCAGCTGCCCACCAGGAGAGCCTCCACCCCTTCAAATTCAAGTTCATTCGACCGTACACATATATACTGCCAGATGAAACAATATTCCTCCAGATCAAGATGCACAACATAGTACATATAACTCACACACATATCACGTAAAGTAATATTACTTACTTACGTATGGCCCATTACACTGCTGACGTTTAGGGCAGCAATGAGTGTCCTCCATCTCTGTCTCTATGGAAGGATTCTTCATTTTTCTTTCTGTAACAATTATTTTTTGACCAGTCGGGGTTGTTAGCACTGAGCTGAACCCCTGAACCGGGCCCACTGTTAGTCTGGCCTCTACCCTTTGACATGTTTGGCATGGGTGCAAAAGCACAAGCCCCAGACTCCAGCCAACATATCTTACCAGGTCATTGAGGCACACAAGCCTCCAAACCCTACAACGAGGTTGTTGTTCTCTTGGAGGATAAGTAATATTACCATTAGTTAATTAACAAATAATAAGGTGCATTTACGACTCAAGTTAAAAATAAACAGTATAATATTACTGCTGCTTCATGCATGATGAGAGCTGGGTGGTGTCAGGGAGTTCGGTGGTCTTACGGCCTGGGGGAAGAAGCTATGTCCCATCCTAACAATCCTTGTCCTAATGCTACAGTACCTCCTGCCTGATGGCAGGGGATCAAAGAGACTGTGGGACAGATGGGAGAGATCACTGACAATGCTAAGGGCCCAGCATGTGCAACACTCTGGATAAATATATCGGATGGGTGAAAGAGAGACCCTGACGATCCACTCAACAGTCCTCAGATGCCAGACAGTGATGCAGATGCTCAGAACAGTCTCAATGATGGTGGGGGAGAGTGGAGGCCTCACTCGCCTCAGTTGCCTCAAAAAATGGAGACGCTGCTGTGCTTTTTCAACAGCTGCTGTTGAGCGACCAGGTGAGATCGTCTGTTATGCGCACTCGCAGAAACTTGGTGCTCCTAACTCTCTCTGTGGAGCAGCCACGCGTGTGCAGTCTGCTCCTTCCTAAAGTCCACAATCACCTCTTTGGCCTTGTCCACGTTGAGACTCAAGTTGTTGTGTAACAGAGTTTAGGTGAGCACAAATTACCATAGGCCTAAAGAATGGATAGGTTTTCTATCCCCTAGCCGGTAAGCCAATCATTTAGATTTTAACTAAAGTTTACACTGCCTGTATTTCCCTTATTAGTTTTCTGTATTGTTTAAAATAACTTTTCGTTGTAGTACAATTGCACAGATTTGTGACCTTTGACAGTGCATGCAAGAAACTAAAAATCAGAAAGTAAAACCACAGATGCTAGAAATCTAAAATAAAAAACAGAAAATGCCAGAACTACTCAGCAGATCAGGCAGCATCTGTGGAAGGGGACACACAGGGAATATGTTAGATCCAAATTTCTTCATCAGAACTTAACCATTAACTTTGTTTCTCTTCCCACAAAATCTACCTGACCTGCTGAGTGTTTCCAGAATTTTCCATCCCTGTTTCATTCTGAAACATACTCAGACTTTTTCCCAATACTTTTGCTGTAATAAATAGCCTGACCAGTTCCTGTGAGCAGATGGAGGTCTCTAATACTATGAAGTAATAAATTAGTGTAGCCCAGTATCATTATGATAATCTTTATAGACTAAATTGCTGTTGAAAATTTACTTCCAAATACAAAAATATAGACATCTAAACAAAAAAAGTAAAATGCTGTCAAACACAATATTTAAAGAGAACTGAAATCAGTTCATGATGGGTTACCAGACTTTTTTAGAAAGATACCTTTTTACAATTATTGGAACAGGCTGTTTCCTTAGCAAAGAGTCCACAGTCTTAAAGTACAGTTCTCTGGATGAACTATTATACCCAGATTCTGTGAACTTCCATTCTCAAGGAATTTTAGAACACCTGCACAAAGACACATATGGCCAACAGCCAAGAACTAGATACTTACCTTTTAAAATCTTTTGATATGAAGCCATTTGTTTTGAGTAACCAAGCAAACATAACTTCTAGTTTTCAAACTTTCTTCAACAATTAAGTGCTGATGTTTAACTGTAACCTTCTCAATCGTAATGACCTGCTTGACTCAAAACCCAACACCAATGAGCAACTGCACTTTTGCTTAACAAAATATTCAAAGTTCAAAGTAAATCCATTATCAAAATACATATAGGTCATCATATACTATCCAGAGATTAATTTCCTTGAAGACACTCATAGTAGATACAAAGAAACACAATAGAATTAATGAAAAACCACACACAACAAAGACAGACAAACAACCAAAGTGCAAAAGACAACAAATTGTGCAAATACAAAAATAAAACAAACAAAATAATAATAAATAAATAAATAGATAATTGAACATAAGGTGAAGGGCCCTTGAAAGTGAGTCCATAGGTTGTGGGAACAGTTCAGTGATGGGGCAAGTGAAGTTGAGTGTAGTTATCCCCTTTGTTCAGGAGACTGATGGTTGAGGGGTAAGAACTGTTCCTGAACCTGGTGGTGTGGGACCTGAAGCTCCCAGACCTTCTTCCTGATGGCAGCAGTGAGAAGAGAGCACGACCTGGATGGGGAGGGGTCCCTGATGATGGATGCTGCTTTCCCTGTGACAAAACTCTGTGTAGATGTGCTCAGTGGTGGGGAGGGCTTTACCTGTGATGGACTGGGCCATATCCAGTTGTTTAGTAGGCTTTTCTGTTCAAGGGATTGGTGTTTCCATCCCAGGCTGTGATGCAGCCAGTTGGTATACTCTCCACACACATCTATAGAGGTTTGTCAAAGTTTTGGATGACACGCCAAATCTTTGCAGACTTCTAAGAGAGGCGTTGCTGTGCTTTCTTTGTAATTGTGCTTGTGTGGTGGACCCGGAACAGATGCTCTGAAACGATAATGCTAAGGAATTTAAAGTTGCTGACGGTCTCCACCTCTAATACGGACAGGGCCTTCCGGTTTCCTCCTCCTGTAGTCAACAATCAGCTCTTTGGTTTGGTTTTGGTGAGAGGTTGTTGCTGTGCTACCATCCGGCCAGATTTCTCCCTCCTTTGTGCTGGTCAAATCACCACCTTTGATTCAGCCAATGACTTCAATATGGCATGTGGAGCTAGTCTAATAGTCATGAGCATGGTGTGAGTAGAGCAGGGGGCTCATCGCACAGCCTTGTGGTGCACGGTGCTGATGGAGATCGTGGAGATGCTTTTACCAATCCAAACTGACTGGAAGTAGAGGATTTAGTTACACATGGAGGTATTGAGGCCAAGGTCTTAGAGCTTATTGATTAGTTTTGAGGGAATGATATTATTTCATTCAAACATCCATTTGCACTGCTAATAGAGGCTACTGTATAACCAAAAGGATTGAAAGCTAGTTTTTTTTCCCCTGACCTTGACAGAGCTGAGATCAGAAACAGTGTGAGATCATGCTTTAGAAAGGCACATTAATCAAGTGTGGGTTTATTGGCGGAAGGCCACGTATAACTAACTTGATTACATTTCTAAGGACAAGAATCAGTAAACAGTGTAAGGGACCCCTAGAAGTTGAATCCAAAATGGCACAGGGGCAGAAGGCAAAGACTGATGGCCAAAGGATGTTTTAGTGACTGGACAGGTGTTTCTGGTGACATTTTCAGGGCTCAGCTACATGCTTCAGACTTAAAAGTAGCAGACATGATTGAAGAAGTTTATGGATGATGGTCAGGAAGCAAACTACATTGTGCTTATAGCTCACTCTCTGAATGTCAGGAACATTTGTGCATTACATTTTAATGGCTCCACTATACCTGAAGCTTAAAGAAAAGCTCAACCAGCAACTGAAGGCTGGAGATAAACAAGAGTACAGGAGATGCAAACCTCAGTGATAACCACAATGTAATATTCTTCAGAGCTTTCACAATCATCTATGCCCCAACACCCAAAGGCCCACGAAAAGAGGAGAGCCTATCCAAAGCTGAGAGGCAATTGCTGCCACAGAAGGAACACTTTTAAGAAGGCAACTGTATTTCTACCTGTGATGGAAGTGTTCTTGTATCCAGCCCAAAGCAAACTGCTCACTCTAGTCTCGCCACCACCAGGCAAGAAGATTAAAATATGTCAACTGTAAAATAAGAAGATCTTGTCAGCAGATAAAGTGCGACAGCTTAGCAAAGGCACAAATTCACAGTCTCATCTCCCACATCTGAAAGGAAGAGGGCATGCCAGGGAACTTTGGAGACACGATAATTAACTGTCTTCAAAAGGGTATAGGAATCTGATGGTAGTAACTGCAGAGAGGACTCCTTGCTGTCTGCCATAGAGAATGTCAACACCAGTCCTCTTCAATCACCTCAGCCCTGTCACTGAAGAGTGTTTCCCCAAATCTCAAGAGTGGATTCAGTCCATCTACAGGTACAACAGCCAGAAATTTTACCACGTGACAACTGTGAAAAATCACCATCAACCAAAATGCACAGCCTTTTAAGACGGACTGTGAAGAATCATCTTCAAGTTTGGTTAGCTGAGTAAATTTTTCTCCATCCTACATCTATTACACGACAGCATGCAGGTCATGATTTTTTCCCAGTTGGTCCACAACAGAACAAATTTCTGAACAAACTGTTATCATACAAAGCTCCCTTGTTGTCTGAGTGCTTTTTTCCCAATCTTTCTTATCGCAATATTGCACTTCTCCTCTAGCGAGCTTCCCACTGCAGTGGAGATAATCTACAGGCCAAGTGGGAATCTTCCTTGGTTTTAGACTGGAAGTGACAAAACCAGGGAAATGTGAATTAATGAATTAGGAGAGGGCAAGCAAGGGAATGCACAATAACCAAACAGTAAGGACCTAGGAATGAACGTTGACAGATCCTTAAAGATCAGTGAGATGGTGAAGAAGGAAGAAGGGATTATTTTATTATGACCAAAGAACAATAAAATAGAGCAGGGAGGTCATACTCACGTTCTATCAAATGCTCATTTGGCTACAACTTGAGTGGGATATGTTTGTGCTGACAGAGATCTGAGGATATTGAATGTGCTGGAAAATTTTAGCTATGAGGAAAAATTGGTTATACTTAGGTTGTCTTCTTTGGAAAGGAGGCAAGGCAAAGTTATAAGTTAGATTTATAAAATTGCAGTGCCTCTCAGTAACTAACAGTATTGAGAGAAATAATGGACAGACCAGTGGGTAGTTGAAGATAATGTTTTTCACTGTGAGTACTGTGGGTCTGGAATTTGCTCCTCCTCTTTATTTTCAGTGTTATTCTTGACTCTCGGGGTGATGTCAAGGCCTCCTTTGGAACAGCTGTGACAGCTTTCTGCTCTTGTGTCTTCTTTAGTCTCTTCCCTTAGGCATGGCTGCACTTACAACTTGGATAGATTTTATAAGGTGATGGATCCCCGCAAGAGTTTTGACAATTGGCCCCTTGGCAGTCAAACCTTCCAATGCTCAGTGACTCTCCTTCCTGTAGATTTGGTAAATTACTGCTTTGCAGGAAGGTGCTTCCTGTCTGGCTGCCTGGTATTTTTTTTCAAAGATATATTTTATTCATTAAAATTTACAAAGTAGAAGAAATCTGCCTGCTTGCTCAACTATGTTCCCTGTATACCCTTATAAAATTGCAAATTTGGTCCTTAACCCACATTAAATAATTTCCTCTGTCACAAAAAGCTGCATTCAGTTGATCTGATCCTCCAAATTAACCTGCATGCGATCTTATTTGTCATCGAAAACAATTGGATCATTCTTAAGGATGATTTTAAGAGATATCAAGCTCTAAATTGCGTTTTGCATTCCCCGCAAATATTTTGTAATCAAAGTGATTTTAAGCTATTCAAGGTTCAACTAAATTGTGCCAATCATATGATACAGTTTTGGTTAATATGAAGTGGCTTCCCCTCATGGTGAAACCTATGTTGTGTAATTTTGAACTGGAGTGAATTTGAGCTGTGTAGACTTGACACAACTACAATGTTTAAGTTTGGTTTAAATCTCTTTATTGTTAATGAAAAGCTGAGGAGAGTCCACTGTTTGCTGATGGACATTTGGAGACTAATAAGTATGAGTTTTATTGTTTGTTACTAGTATTGATTTCAGGAAACTAGCTGCACTTGTTATACATGTTTTGTGTTGCTCACCTATGTGATGTGCTGGGAGAGAAACTATATCTTTCTCCCAAATAAGTTCTGTACAATGTAAGAACAGCCTCTCGTATGAAAATTTAATCCTACAAGAGATAGTATCTCTTGGAGCAGCAGCTGGATGACCTGTTGCATCCAATGGGAGATTGAGGGGAAAATCAATCTTTGGCCTTGTCCACGTTGAGACTCATGTTGTTGTGCTCACACCATTCTACCAGCTGCTCCAGTACACAGTCTGTACACCGTCTCGCCGTCATTGTTGATGAGGCCAACCAGTTATGCCATCAGCAAATCTGATCATTTAGTTTGAACTGGGTCTAGCAATGCAGTCATGCATCAGCAGTGGGCTCAGCACGCAGCCTTGTGGGGAGCCGGTGCTCAGCGAGGTGGAGCTAGAGGTGTTTCTGACAACACGGACTAACTGTGGCCTTTCTGTCAAGAAAGGGAGCCCCTTGACATCATTTGACAGGAGGAAGCTGAAAATTTAACTGAATGTGAATCACAGGGTTTCTGATTCAGAATGACGAGGAAATGTAGTAATGAATTGACATGCATTTGTGTAACAGTAATGCAACCATTATTTTGTGCGTGGTAAACTCATACAATCAGCAACACAATAATGAGTAGATACTGCAATGATTTTATAAGTTGCAAACAAAGATTAAATTTGTAAGTTGTAAATAAAGGTTAAATTTTGTCTAGCAAACTGAATCTAACTTCCTTATTTGTCTTTTAAATAGTACCATGGATCGTTCTTTTAAAAATCCACCCTTTCTCATCTCAAATAAAACTGCACCTTTGACAGCGCAGCACTCCTGCAGTACTGCAGTGCAGAGTCAGATTGGGTTTCCATTCTCTTATAGAGGTATAAAAATTTATGAGTGATATAGATAGGAAGAATAGGCATTTTGCTTTCAGGTTGAGTGAGACTAGGACTAGGTCTAGGCTGAAAGGTGAAATATTTGAGGGGAAGCTGAGAGGGTGCTTCTTCACTCAGAGAGTGGGGTAAGTGTGGAACGAGTGTGGAAGTGGGTTCAATTCAACATTTAGGAGAAGTTTGGATGGGGGGCTATGGTCTGGGTGCAGGTCGATGAAACCAGGCAGACCAGGCTGGCAGAAACTTGATGGGCCATATGGCCTGTTCCTGTGGTGTAGTGCTCTATGACTCTATAACACTATGCAATACCAATTGGAGATGTCACATTTACTGAGAGCTTGGTGACATGGTGTCGTGACCACAACCTTCTCCTTGATGTCAACAAAACAAAGGAGGTTGTCATCAACCTCGGGAAAATGGAGCGGGAGGGTGGGGGCGCAATGTACATGCTCCTGGTGATGAGTAGCCTTCTTGAACCACTGGTGAAGGTGCCATCATAATACTGCTTGGGAGGGCATCCCAGGATTTAGACCCAGTAACGGTGGCAATTTACATCCAAGAGGGTGACTAACAGGGGAACCTGCTGGGAGCGGTACCTCATGAGCTCACTGCCCTTGTACTCCTAGCTTGAAGAAGACACATGTTTGGGAGGTGTTGTGAAAGATGCCTCAGAGTTCCATCTCTTCTTTTATAGGACTACTGAATGGTCCATTAGCATGATATGGTCAACCAGACCTCACCAGCTACCTCATCATGGCCCTGCACCTTACTACACTGCACTTTCTCTGTAAACTGTAACAGTTATGTTACTGCTTTCCCCTGGACTACCTCGATGCACTGATGCACTGAAATTATTTGCACGGATGGCGAGCAAATCAAAAATTTTCACTGTACTTGCGACAATAATAATCCAATTTACCAAATTCTTTGCACCATGATTAATTTCCTCAGTGTTCTCCTACCGGTTTATGGAAACTCCAGGAAAATGCCCAAACTAATATGGAATATCAGGAACAAGCGTACAACAATTTTATCCTGACCAAGGTTCGTTTTCTTACATCAAATTCAAGGGAACATTTTCAACTGGGCAAGCAGTATTTTAAGCAGTTTAAACATATTAAATTCAGAACACCAAGCACAGAAAATAAACCTACTGCATTCAGAGCTAGCTCTAATTTCAGCATGCTGCCATCTGGTTCGATGCACTATTAACAAAAAATAATAAAAACAACACTTGGCCACCAGGATTCAAGGTGCCTCTACCTTCAAAACTATTCATAAAACTAAAAGGGTGTAACGTGGCAGAGGGCACGAAGGGTTAATCTAATTCAGCAGAGAAAGATGACATGTCAGAAAGGATTTTGGGAAATTCCTGCCAATCCCATCAGGCAGTGGGATAAATTTGTCCACACAGAGGAGTCTATTCTAGTGAAGTCATTTAGGTGGATGGGCTAGAACTGTGTGGTAGCTTCTCCCTGAATACGCTATTGTTTGTAAGGATTGGAATCAGTGTTAATTACATCAATTAGTTACAATGGATGTGTAATAAATAGCGACTTAGTGTCTGACTTCCTGCTGAGCCCCCTAGATTAATTCAGGCTCTGAGATGGGGCTGAAAGCAGTGATGGACAATTCATTAAGCCTGAAATGCCACACATCCTACCCATGAAGATTTGCATTAGACACCCGTGGCTGTGCAGAATTGTCCTGATTGTTTCCACTGGCTATTTGTCGTGCATTTAAGCTGCGAGTCTTTTAACAGAAAGTAGGTGTGCGCTGGTTCAGAAATGTGTGGTGCCCGGGGATTAGCAATGGCTCTGCCACGGTTGCCATGGCTGGGAATCTCAGGAGCATTAGAATGCAAAGTGATGTGCAGGGAAGCAGTGGGGCTGGGACATACAAGGTAAGCTGTTTTATCGAACATTAAAACAGGCAGAGAGAGTTAATTACAACCGGCTGAAGGACCTTGTACAGAAACAATAACCACCTTGCGGTTGACATTTTGGCCAGAAAGCAGCTAAATTACTTCCGTGGATTATTCCAAATTGGTTGTAAAAGACACTCTGTGGTGAAAATAAGGTCTAGGTTTTGGAAAGAGGGAATGTCGATCTTTCCCACAGTCCCATATCCTTCCCTGTGACATGAGGTGACCACAGGATGCCTGAGAGGTCGGGGGGAGGATGGTGTTGGTGGATTATTACTGCAACTGAAAGAGAGGATGTGGAATCTATATTATATCAGCCAAGGCCTGATTCATTGCTAACAAAGTTCTGCCTCGGACATCATCCCACAAACTATCTATCAGATATTGGTATGTCAAGTTAATCAAAATTACATCACCTACTCTGACCACAAGAGCAGGCAAGTGAGTGTGAACTGTGTCTAATTCTGTTAGATAATGGCTTGCCCCTGTTTCTGATATAGTGAAATTGACTTCTACCAAAGTGCAAGCAAAGATATATTGTAAACACATTTTAAAAGACACAATATTTAAAGTGGTGGACTTGAAGGGTCTCAACCTGAAATGCCGACTGTCCCTTTCCCCACACAGATGCTGCCAAATTCACTGAGATCGTCCAGCATCTTGTTTGTTGCTCCAGATTCCCACATCTGCAGCTCTCTCGTGTCTCTATTTAAAGCTTCCTTAGCTTTCTAGAATTCTTTCCTCTGCTGTAGCTATTTCTGAGATATGCTGTAATGGGCATCAAATGTCTGGAAATGTAAAGGGGGCTTGACCCAAAAGCAGAGAAGCAGAGACGATTTAGCAGTAAGCAATGTTTTAATAATAAACTGCAAAATAACCAGCCACAAGGGGCCACAAAACAAGAGAGAACAGATACTTAACAGAACAAGGCCAGAACTGGTTGAGGCTGGCTGGTTTGATGAGTGAACAAGGGACTGTAGATGAGAGCTGGGTTTAAATAGGCTGCAGGTGATGATTTGGAAATCAGTGGCAGGTGACTCCTGTTAGCTGGGTAGAGACTGCTAGGTGCCAGCCTGTTCAGGCCTGATATCAAAGAGCTATCTGATCTAACCCCTCTTCCCATTTTATGCTCTCTCTGCGCGCTTATCCTGGAATTCCTTTATAACGTGATGAGTAACTCCGGCCTCAACACCTCTCAAGCAGTGAGTTCTAGGCACACACTGTTCCACTCCCTGCTGATCTTTCTAATCTCTTAAGGTCCCTCCATGCTCCCTATTTTGAACTCATGATTTAATGCATTTGGACTTGTACTTTGATGATAGCAGTGTGGTATAAAGTTTTGTTTGGGCAGATGGGGCTTGTTAACCACAGATGGTAGCTCATCTAGGAGAGGGAAAACTCTGATTTCAAACCTCTGCTGCCTTGCGGCTATACCCGCTCACGGGAAAGGCTTTGGGAGTAAACCCTGTGGAAAAATCCGGAGTCGGAGTCCCGAAGGCGGCTGACTGCTGTACCCAGCACCGGCACAGCCACTCCTGCGATGCTGCTGGCACCAAACTGTATCGACTTCCGTCGTTCCTTTGGATCTGTCATCAGCGTGGGTGGGGGGGGGGTGGTCCCACTGCATGGGCAACAGACGGATGAAAAGCTACTCCCAGTGACTCCCAGAGGTACGGTACCCATGGTCGACCACGACTGACGGAGGCCACACACACACACACACAGATAAAGTTTTGATTGCATCATTGTAATGTTGCTGGATTTATATTGTCTAATTAATTTATAAAGATGACTTTAACATCTCAGTTTCCAAGAGACAAGAAGCCACATTACAATGATGCCCAGACTGTGGCACCATCGGAAACACATGAGCACAAGGAAATAGGAGCAGGAGGTAGCCACTTGGCCCATCAAGCCTGCCCCACCATTCAATATGATTGTGGTTGGTCTGCCCCAGGTCTTTTACCTCAGGTAAGGATGATATTTTATTCAGAAAGACAATGACAACCAGGTTCTGAGGAATGAATTGCTCTGTGCAGCAGCATCATAAGACTGAAAAGAAGATGTGACTGAAACATTACACACTAACTAGATTCCCATGCTCTTCACCGTGTTTGTTGTTGCACTTTACTGTAATTAACTGAATTTCCAGTGTTTCATTACAGATGCAGATACAAATATAAATATAAGAACATATTGAAGTATTTTCTATAAATATATGCCAATTCGTACAAGTAAAAAAAATATGAAAATAGGACAACCTTAAGAGAAAAACTGGACTAAATGCCTTACTTTAATTTACCTTGAGGGAGTTTGTAAGATAGTCTGTGCATTGTCCTGTACAAATGGGATATCTCAATCCTTGGAGCACATTCCAGTCAGTTTACAACAACTGATGTTAACTTTAAAATGGTCCCCATTCCAAAAGAGTTTACGGTTTCCTTGTAACAATGTGGGTAAAAACTGGTGTAGAGCAAACCACAGAATATCGCTGAGCTGGTGACAAGCCAAAGCATGTTTTTTTTTAAAATCATGTTTTATTTTTCTGGTAATTGTTATGGTTTGATAGTGAAAAATAGATTGGTCATCATGCAGATGGGTCACAAATGTGGTTTCAGAGACCCAGTGAGATCCATCCAGTACCAATTCTAGATCATTTGCACAAGCCCTCGTGTTATTTAGTGTTACAGGGAGTTCAGAGGATGAATAACCATACAGAATCTTTAAATAATTACAGTGCTTTAGTTCAAGAGTTGGGAGCATAAAATGGTGGAAGCTTGATCAATTTTTTTTGAGATACTGAGGGAAAATGAAAGCATTTCCACTGGGTTGTCAGTTCTGGAGCCTGAGTCTAAAAATGAAGCAAAACTGAAAGTTGAAAACACTTCACACAGAGGTGGGGAAAATTCAGGTTTCCTTCCTGCAAACTGTAATTGGTGTGAGGACAATTGTTAATTATTAAATCTGAGGTAAATACATATTTTTGCTAACTAAAGGGATGTCGGATGATGGTTTTATGGGTTGAGTATTTCCTTGGTGGCTGCCATCATCATCAAAATGACAAAAATGGGAATCCATTGCAGACATGAAACTGCAGATTCTGGAACCTAACAAACTTCTACAGAAGTACTGTTGAAAGTATCCTGACTGGTTGCATCTTGTTCTGGTATGACAATATGAATTCACAGGAAGCTGTGGAGAGGAGCAGACTCAGCTCACGACATCCATCCCATCTACAGGAGGCAGCATCCATCATCAATAGTGTACCTCCCCACTATCCAGGCCATATCATCTTCTCACAAGAATCGCTGGGCAGGAAGTACAAAAGCCCTGAAGCCCCACATCACCAGGTTCAAGAACAGCTCCTTCCCTTCAACCAATCGGTTCTTGAACAAGCCTTAATCATTATTTCAACACTGTGACCACTTTGCATTTCAATGGGCTTGCTTTTTTTTCTTTTGTCAGATATGTACAATTTATGTTTTTCTTGTGAGTGCTGCTTACCTGATGCTGTGTGCCTGTGATGCTGCCGCAAGTAAGTTTTCCATTGCATGTGACAATAAACTTGATTTTGACCACAAATAGAGCTCCACTGGAGACACAAGAGATGCGGATGGAGAGAAAACAAATGGAGACCCAATGCAGAAGGGATCCCAGGGCTGGTCTGGAAGCTGTTTTGGGTGGAGTGCGGTTAGGTTTGATATTGTAAACATCCAGCATTTGTTGTCCATCTCTTGTAACTTGAGAAGGGGTAGCCAGTCGCCATCTTGAATCTGCTCAGCTTTGGTGGTGGGGCAGCCTGCCAGCTGTGGTAGCAAAACTCCCAGGAGCGGTGGCTGGACATTCGTTACACTCCGTGGAACATCGCTGGCCAAATCCGGGTTCTTCATTATGTCATTGGTAGGATGCAGGCACCAGGCCACAACGCGAGTGGCAAGTTTTGCAATCTGCGTTACAAGTTTCATTCGCAAATTCATTCTTTCCAAATGAATGGGACGGTGCTGTCCATAGAGACACAGTGCAACCCAGTTTAGTCCTTAGCCAATGGAGGTAGGCCATAAATCAGCCCTAATCCCACAGTGATGGAGGGGCTAAATGATCTTCTCTTATGGAATCAGAAGGGAAACTCTTGGTTTACAATGGGGATGGGGCTTCAACAGGAGCTTGTTTAGTGTCTCAATAATGATCTAGAATTACAGCCTAATGATTCAGAATACTTGCCTACATTGTCCACTTGAGACACAAGTATTATTTGTATGTAGCATAATGGTGTAAATACAACTGAAAGAATATGGTGGACCCTACTTAAACCTGTTGCATCACAGAAATCACTTTCAGCCCCCGCCCTCTGGATCATTTATGCCTCTTAACTTTGCTTTGGTGATATAAAACCTACAGAAAAGATGTAAGCAAGGCTGAAAGAGTACAGGGAAAATGTACAAGGATGTTGCTGGTTCTAGTGCACCTGAGTTATGAGGAAAGATTGAATAGGTTAGGACTTTATTCCTTGGAATGTAGAAGATTGAGGGGCGATTTGTTAGAGGTATACAAAATGATGAGGGGTATAGACAGGGTAAATGCAAGCAGGCTTTTTCCACTGAGGTTGGGTGGGACTACAATGAGGGGTCATGGGTTAAGGGTGAAATGTGAATAGTTTAAGGGGAACATGAGGGGGAACTTCTTCAGTCGGAGGGTCATGAGAGTATGGGACAAGCGGCCAGTGGAAGTGGTGCATGCAAGCTCAATTTCAATGTTTAAGAGAAGTTTGGATAGGTACCTGGATGGGAGGGATGTGGGGTGCTATAGTCCGAGTGCAGGTCAATGGGAGTAGGCAGTTTAGATGGTTTGGCACAGACTAGATGGGCCAAATGGCTTGTTCCTGTACTGTACTCTATAAAGATCAGCTCTTGAATGTATGCCGATTGCATAGCTGCTTGACTCGATGATCACCAGAGCTGCTTTACAATTGGAGCGACCCACAATCTGCTGGAGGAACTCAGTGGCTCGAGCAGCATCAGTGAGGGCAAAGAAATTGTTGACATCTCGAGCCAAAATCCTGCATCGGGACTGAGACTGGAGAGGAGGGATGGCTATCAGTTGTTGATGGAGCCCTATCTGGTCCCTTGATCAGCACTACCGAGTCATTATCATTTACCTGCAACAAATATTCCAGCTCCGCCCTGCTCCCTTCCCTAATCTAGCACTATCTGCTTGTCATCTCATACCCCTCCTCAGTCACCTCCGAGTCCTTCTTACTACTCCCATTCCCCTCTCTCTGCTAGCCATCCACCTCTCCACTGTCAGTCCTGACGCAGGGTTTTGAACCGAAACATCAACTCTTCCCTTCCGCCTCACAGATGCAGTTCGACCTGCTAATCTCTAGTTAGATTGTATGTTGCTCCAGATTCCAGCATCTGCAGTCTCTTGTGTTTCCCGCTTTACAATTGGCTGCAGATTGGCAAGGTCACCAGGGCTCGGTGGAATTGCTGCCATGTGCAGTGTGTGTTTATGATTGGACGACAAGCAGCCGAAATTCCCTTTGTCCAATTGCTTTCTATGGCAAGCAATCCACCAGCAACCAGTAACCGTCTGTACCAATCACAAGTGTTGTAAAATAATAGCAGGTGTTCTTTCTGAGAAAGCTTATAACATGAGACATAGAAGTGGAATTAGGCCATTTGGCCCATTGAGTCTATTTTGCCATTCAATCATGTCTGATTTACTTTCCCCCTGCCTTCTCCCCATAACCTCTGACACCTTTAATCAAGCAACTATCAATCTCCACTTTAAATATACCCAATGACTTGGCCTTCATGATCACTTGACCACTGTCTGTGGCAATAAATTCTATAGATTTACTCCCCTCTGATCCTAGACGTTCTCACTACTGGAAACATCCTCTCCACATCCACTCTATCTAGGCCTTCAATATTCCATAGGTTTCAATGAGATCCCTCCACATTCTTCTAAACTCCAAGAGTACAAGCCTATAGCCATCAAATGCTCCTCATATATTAACCCTTTCATCCCCAAGATCATTTTCATTAACCTCCTCTGAACCCTCTCCAATGCCAGTACACCCTTTCAATGGGGCTCAACATTGCTCACAATACTGCAAATGTAGTCTGACCAATGTCTTATAAATTCTCAGCATTACATCCTTGCTTATATATTCTAGTCATCTCAAAATGAATGTTAACACTGCATTTGCCTTCCCTGCTACCAACTCAGCTTGCATGTTAACACTCAGGGAATCCTGCACGAAGCCTCCCTTTGCATCTCTGATTTCTGAATCTGCTCCCTGTTTAGGAAATAGTTTAGGTCTTTATTCCTTCTACCAAAGTACGTGACCATATGCTATATTGCATCTGCCACTTGTTTGCACATTCTCCTTCTCTAAACTCCCTGCTTCCTCAATACCACCTGCTCCTCCACCTATCTTTGTATCATCTGCAAACCTGGCCACAAAGCCATCAATTTCATCATCCAGATCGTTAAAATATAACTTGAAAAATAGTGTTCCCAACACAGACCCCCGCAGACCACTACTCACTGGCATCCAACCAGTAAAAAGATCCCCTTTATTCCCACACTTTGCCTCCTTCCAGTCAGCCAATCTTCTGTCCATCCTCGTATCTTTCCTGATCTCTTACCTTGTTTAGCAGCCTCACGTGTGGCACCCTGTCTTATGGAAATACAAGTAAACCACATCTACTGACTCTCCTTTGTCTATCCTGCCTGTTATTTCCTCAAAGAATTCCAATGGATTTGTCAGGCAAGATTTCCCCTTAAGGAAACCATGCTGACTTTGGCCTATTCTATCATGTGCCTCCAAGTACCCCAAAACCTCAAACCTATATAATGGACTCCAACATTTTGCCAACCACCGGAGTTCATCCCGAGGAATGTAACAATTAATGAAGTAATTTGAAGTATACTTGCTGTTATAATGTAGGAAGCATGGCTGCTAATTGATGGGCAGGACGATGCCACAAACGGCAAAGTGATAATGACCAGATCATGTTGATTGAGGGAGCAGCAGAATTCCAGAAAGGATTCGCCATGCCCTTCTTCAAATTAGTGCCCCAAGATCTTTCAAGTCCTCTTTAAAAACAGACAGCACCATGGTTTAGCATTTCTGACTGTGATACTCCTTTAGGAGTGTAATCTGATTTATGTACTCCAGAGTCTGGAGTAGGATTTGAACCCAAGACCTTCTGATTCAGTAGTAAGTGCTGCCCTCTGATGCATGGTACTGGACTAGCATTGGCATCAACTGAGTTCTGGAAAAACAACAAAATCAACAAATTTCACGACATGTCAATGATAATCAACCTGACTCTGATTCTGAAGATATCCGTCTTATTCTCCCAACCTAATTCCTTCTGCAGACTCTTTGTTTCCTCGACACTGCCTGCCCCTCCACCTACCTTTGTATCGTCTGCAAACTCGGCCACAAAGCCATCAGTTCCATCATCCAAATCATTGACATATAACTTGAAAAGAAGCTGTCCCAACTCCGACCCCTACAGACCACCACTAGTCACTGGCAGCCATCCAGAAAAGCCCCCCATTACTCCCACTATTTGCCTCCTGTCAATCAGCCAATATTCAATCCATGCTAGCATCTTTCCTGTAATACCATGGGTTCTTATCTTGTTAAACAGCTTCAAGTGTGGCACCTTGTCAAAGGCCTTCTGAAAATCCAAGTAAACAACATCCACGGACTCTCCTTTGTCTATCCTGCCTGTTATTTCCTCAAAGAGTTCCAATGGATTTGTCAGGCATGATTTTCCCTGAACCAAAGCATGCTGACTACGGCCTATTTTATCATGTGCTTCCAGGTACCCCAAAACCACATCCTTAACAAGCGACTCCGACATTTTCCCAACCACTGAAATCAAGCTAACTGGCCAATGGTTTCGCAAACACGAGGAAATCTGCAGATGCTGGAAATTCAAGCAACACACACAAAATGCCGGTGGAACGCAGCAGGCCAGTCAGCATCTATAGGGAGAAGTACAGTCGACATTTCGGGCCGAGACCCTTCGTCAGGCCAATGGTTTCTTTTCTTCTGCCTCCCTCCTTTCTTAAAGAGTGGAGTGACATTTGCAATTTCCCCAGGCCTCCAGAACCATTCCAGAACCTTAGTAATGACATTTGAAAGATCATTACTAATGCCAACACAATCTCTTGCCACCAGGTAGGTAGGGTGAGGTGGCATTACCTCTTGTAGCACTCGCATACCACTACTTCTGTCATTGTAAAATACTTCCTCCAGTCTAGCTGCTACAACTACACCTGCAAATCATCTAGCACCACCTTAGGTAGTGAAATGTCCCAAGGCATCTTGCAGGGATGTTATTGGATAAAATTTCACATATAATTTGGGCAGGTAGCTGAAAACTAGGGCAGAAATAGGAGTATAGGAATAGAATGAGGTAGAGGTTAAATACGTGGCTGAGGGATTGGAGCAGGGGGCAGGGATTCAAGTTTCTGGATCATTGGGACCTCTTTTGGGGCAGTTGTGACCTGTACAAAAAGATGGGTTGTACTTGAATCCGAGGGGGACCAATATCCTGGCAGGTAGGTTTGCTAAGGCTATTGGGGAGAGTTTAAACTACAAACCTTTGTAGAATCGCTGGGGGGTGGGAACCAAACTGAAGAGACGGAGGAAGGGGCGGTTGGCTCACAAATAGAGAAAGCTTGGAGACAGTGTGAGAGGGAGGATAGGCAGGTGATAGAGAAGGAATGTGCTCAGACCGATGGTTTGAGATGTGTCTATTTTAATGCATGGAGTATCATGAACAAAGCGATGAGCTTAGAGCGTGGATCAGTATTTGGAGCTATGATGTTGTGGCCATTTCAGAGACTTGGATGGCTCAGGGGCAGGAATGGTTACCTTGAGTGCTAGGCTTTAGATGTTTCAGAAAGGACAGGGAGGGAAACAAAAGAGGTGGGGGCGTGGCACTGTTGATCAGAGATAGTGTCATGGTTGCAGAGAAGGAGGAAGTCATGGAGGGGTTGTCTACTGAGTCTCTGTAGGTGGAGGTTAGGAAAAGGAAGGGGTCAATAATTCTACTGGGTGTTTTTTATAGACCACCCAATAGTAACAGGGACATCGAGGAGCAGATAGGGAGACAGATTCTGGAAAGATACAAAAATAACAGAGTTGTCGTGGTGGGAGATTTTAATTTCCCCAATATTGATTGGCATCTCCCTAGAGCAAAGGGTTTAGATGGTGTGGAGTTTGTTAGCTGTGTTCCTGACATACTATGTAGATAAGCCTACAAGAGGAGAGACTGTACTTGATCAGGTATCAGGAAATGAACCTGGTCAGGTATCAGGAAATGAACCTGGTCAGGTGTCAGGTCTCTCAGTGGGAGAGCATTTTGGAGATAGTGATCACAATTCTATCTCCTTTACCATAGCATTGGAGATGAATTGGAACAGAGAAGTTAGAAAAGCATTTAATTGGAGTAAGGGGGATTATGAGGCTATCAAGCAGGAACTTGGAAGCATAAATTGGGAGCAGATGTTCTCAGGGAAACATACTGAAGAAATGTGGCAAATGTTCAGGGGATATTTGCGTGGTGCTCTGCATAGGTACTTTCCAATGAGACAGGAACAGGACACTAGGATACAGGAATCATAGTGTACAAAGGCTGTTGAAAATCTAGTCAAGAAGAAAAGCTTACAAAAGTTGCAAAAAAAAGGTAATGATAGAGATCCAGACAATTATAAGGCTAGCAGGAAGGAGAATGAAATTAGGAGAAACAGAAGGGGCCATGAGAAGGCCTTGGCAGGCAGGATTAAGGAAAACCCCAAAGCATTCTACAAGTATGTGAAGAGCAAGAGGATAAGACATGTAAGAATAAGACCAATCAAGTGTGATAGTGGAAAAGTGTGTATGGAGGCAGAGGAGATAATGACACAAAGGTTGGAGGTGTTGTCGATAGTGTGGAGGGCTGTCAGAGGTTACAGTGGGACATTGACAGGATGCAAAACTGGGCTGAGGAGTGGCAGATGGAGTTCAACCCAGATAAGTGTGAGGTGGTTCATTTTGGTAGGTCAGATATGATGGCAGAATATAGTATTAATGGTAAGACTCTTGGCAGTGTGGAAGATCAGAAGGATCTTCTGATCCTTCTAAACTAAAAAGCAGGACCACAAAGGTAATAATCTCTGGATTACTACCAGTGCCACGTGCTAGTCAGAGTAGAAATAGGAGGATATTTCAGATGAATACGTGGCTTGAAAAATGGTGCAGGGGGGGGGGATTCAAATTTCTGGGGCATTGGAACCAGTTTTGGGGGAGGTGGGACTGGTATAAACAGGATGGTCTGCACCTGGGCTGGACTGGAACTAATGTCCTAGGGGGAGCGTTTGCTACTGCTGTTCAGGAGGCTTTAAACTAATGTGGCAGGGGGATGGGAACAAGTGCAGAGAGACAGAGGGGTGTAAAATGAGGGTAGAAGCAAAAAGTAGTAAGGTGAAAAGTAAAAGTGGCAGGCAGGCAAATCCAGGGCAAAAAGCAAAAAGAGCCACTTTTCAACATAATTGTATAAGGGCTAAGAGTGTTGTAAAAACAAGCCTGAAGGCTTTGTGTGTCAATGCGAGGAGCATTCGTAACAAGGTGGATGAATTGAATGTGGAGATAGTTATTAATGAATATGATATAGTTGGGATCACAGAGACATGGCTCCAGGGTGACTAAGGATGGGAGCTCAACATCCAGGGATATTCAATATTCAGGAGGGATAGACAGGAAAGAAAAGGAGGTGGGGTAGCATTGCTGGTTAGAGAGGAGATTAACGCAATAGAAAGGAAGGACATTAGCCTGGAGGATGTGGAATCGATATGGGTAGAGCTGCATAACACTAAGGGGCAGAAAACGCTGGTGGGAGTTGTGTACAGGCCACCTAACAGTAGTAGTGAGGTTGGGGATGGCATTAAACAGGAAATTAGAAATGCGTGCAATAAAGGAACAGTAGTTATAATGGGTGACTTCAATCTACATATAGATTGGGTGAACCAAATTGGTAAGGGTGCTGAGGAAGCGGATTTCTTGGAATGTATGCGGGATGGTTTTCTGAACCAACATGTCGAGGAACCAACTAGAGAGCAGGCCATTCTAGATTGGGTATTGAGCAATGAGGAAGGGTTAGTTAGCAATCTTGTCGTGCGAGGCCCCTTGGGTAAGAGTGACCATAATATGGTGGAATTCTTCATTAAGATGGAGAGTGACATAGTTAATTCAGAAACAAAGGTTCTGAACTTAAAGAAGGGTAACTTTGCTAAAAGGAAATCTGAGGAGGATCTTCTTCAGTCAGAGGGTGGTCAATGTGGGTTCAGTTGTAACATTTAAGAGGAGTTTGGATAAGTATGTGGATGGGAGGGGTATGGAAGGTTATGGTCCAGGTGCAGGTCAATGGGACCAGGCAGAATCACAGTTTGGCACGGACTAGGTTGGCCAAAAGGCCTGATTCTGTGCTGTAGTGCTTTATGACTCTGTAACACAGATAAGATCACTAAGTTATTTCAGCTGTCTCAAGCAATGTCTAGGCTCAGATATCCCTGATTTATGGATAGCTATGACTGGTTCTGATTAGTAATACTACAGTGCAGACCAGCGAGTCTTACAGGGACTCAGAAATTGGCTATAGGACAGCAGCCCACAACAATAAGCAGTGAGTGCAGGAGGATTACTGCAGGTCTAGAAGAAAGGAACAATGCCTTCTGCTCTGGTCCCAGGAAGCGTAGAGCTGATAGCAGCAGATCTACAGTATGCACAGATTATCTTAAAAGTCCAGGCACCAAAAGGCACATGAGTTCTCATGTCATGGAATCACCCACTCTGTAACTCAAAGAATTAGGCAGCTTTATAGATTAATGAATACTGGCTACATGTGAGCGGATGTCTGAACCAGTATGGAGGAGCAAGCTGTCCTGATCTCTATCAAAGTTTATGGTAAAGTCAGTAACTTTATTGGAGAAATGAAAAACACTTCTGGAAAATTACTGTTTGTTATTTTAAATATTTTCTATCCTTCAGCTTGTTTAACAGAGGAACTTACTGAATATTGTTGAGTAAAAGAATAAAATGGTGTAAAGCTCAATTCCTGACAACTTTGCAGTACAACAGGTATACAGACTTTATTAACCAGTGGACTAAGAGATTTAGTAAATCATGACTGAATGGCAAAAGCCAAGCAAGTCTCCTGAGGGACCATTTGAAAGCCTCTTAAACAGATGTTTGGAACTGGCTCTGTTAATGTTTACATCAATTCTTCATATTCTTGTGAGAAGTCTTTAAGTGAGCAACTAGGGACTCAGCAGATTTCTTGCTGTTTACGGATAGGCCGTCTTCCCTGGTGGCCTGATGATGAAGCACCCAGCCCACTGCATATGGAGGCCACCAGAAAGAGGTGGGTTCAAGTTCACAAGCAGGGTGGTGGTGGCTCTATTGCAGCCAACTTCAACTTAGCTCGACTTCTCAATCGTTCACTTCAGCCAGTGAATCTTTTGCCCTCTGTTCTGCCAATTACCAGACATTGGTTTGGTTAGCTAGCCACTGTACAGGACTGATTGATACTCAACTGAACTGGGCTACATGCCAGTTATAGAATCATACAGCACAGAACCAGACCCTTCAGCCCATTGAGTCTGTGCTGACCATCAACCACCCATCCTCACTAATCCTTATTTTGTTCTCCCTACATTCCCACCAACTCCCCCCTGGTTCCATCTCTCACACACACCAGGCACAATTTACAGTGGCCAATTAACCCAGCAAGCCATACATCTTTGGGATGTGGGAGAAAACCGGAGCTCCTGGGGGAAACCCACACAGTCACAGGGAGAATGTGCAAACTCTGCACAGACAGCCCCGGAGATCAGGATTGAACCTGGGTCACTGGAACAGTGGCTCTATTAGTTGCACCATTGTGCTGCCCAGTCATTGGAACCTTAAATGTGATCCCCACTCAAAGACGAAAGGTGATGCTGAACATTGCCCCTTTTCACATGGTATACACTGAGGTCAAGTGATCTGTTGGTAACCCACACTGGCCATCAGGACATCTCTGAGCATTCAGTTTCAACAACCTGTTTCTGGTCTTGCTACCCTCACTTTGTCAATTTCAGTAGAAAACAGGATATAGCCGGGACCCAAAGAAGAACATGATCAAAGACTCAATCACAAGGCTCCCTGGGTCTCACCATTCCTCAGAGTGGGACAACATATGAGATGTGCTCACTTCATGGGACTCATCCGGCCACGCTCAAACAATAGACCTCACCACCTCATCCTACCCCCAACGCAACTTTGGTGGTGATACCTTTGGTATAAACAGCCACCCAGTGGCTTCAGAACCTCACATTCAATGTATCAGTGTTGTTCCAGCTGTACCTAGAATATAGGACTGTACAGCACACTACAGGCCCTCTGGCACACGATGTTGTGCTGACCTTTTAACTTATCCAAAATCAAATTAACCCCCGATTTTTCTATCATCCACGTGCCTATCTAAGTATTTCCTAAATGCTCCTAATGTATTGGCCTCTACCACCACCCCTGCAGAGAACTCCGTGAACCTACCGCTCTCTATGTATGAAAACTACCTCTGACAACCCCCCTACATTTTCCTGCAATCACCTTAAAATTATGATTCCTGGTATTGGCCTTTTTCGCCTTGGGAAAAAGGCGCTGGCTGTCCATTCAATTTATACCTCTTGTCATCTTAAACACCTCTATCAAATCACCTCTTATCCTCTTACACTCCAAAGAGGAAAGCTCCAATTCGCTCAACTTAACCTCATGAGACATGCTGTCTGATCCAGGCAGCATCCTGCTGAATCTCCTCTGCACCCTCTCTAATCCAGGCAGCATCCTGGTGAATCTCCTCTGCACCCTCTCTAATCCAGGCAGCATCCTGGTGAATCTCCTCTGCACCCTCTCTAATCTAGGCAGCATCCCGGTGAATCTCCTCGGCACCCTCTCTAATCCAGGCAGCGTCCCGGTGAATCTCCTCTGCACCCTCTCTAATCCAGGCAGCATCCTGGTGAATCTCCTCTGCACCCTCTCTAATCTAGGCAGCATCCCGGTGAATCTCCTCGGCACCCTCTCTAATTCGGGCAGCATCCCGGTGAATCTCCTCTGCACCCTCTCTAATCCAGGCAGCATCCTGGTGAATCTCCTCTGCATCCTCTCTAATCCAGGCAGCATCCTGGTGAATCTCCTCTGCACCCTCTCTAAACCAGGCAGCATCCTGGTGAATCTACTCGACACCCTCTCTAATCCAGGCAGCATCCTGGTGAATCTCCTCTGCACCCTCTCTAATCCAGGCAGCATCCTGGTGAATCTCCTCTGCACCCTCTAATCCAGGCAGCATCCTGGTGAATCTCCTCTGCACCCACTCTAATCCAGGCAGCATCCTGGTGAATCTCCTCGGCACCCTCTCTAATCCAGGCAGCATCCTGGTGAATCTCCTCTGCACCCACTCTAATCCAGGCAGCATCCTGGTAAATCTCCTCGGCACCCTCTCCAATCCAGGCAGCATCCTGGTGAAACTCCTCTGCACCCTCTCTAATCCAGGCAGCATCCTGGTGAATCTCCTCTGCACCCTCTCTAATCCAGGCAGCATCCCGGTGAATCTCCTCGGCACCCTCTCTAATCCAGGCAGCGTCCCGGTGAATCTCCTCTGCACCCTCTCTAATCCAGGCAGCATCCTGGTGAATCTCCTCTGCACCCTCTCTAATCCAGGCAGCATCCTGGTGAATCTCCTCTGCACCCTCTCTAATCCAGGCAGCATCCTGGTGAATCTCCTCGGCACCCTCTCTAATCCAGGCAGCATCCCGGTGAATCTCCTCTGCACCCTCTCTAATCCAGGCAGCATCCTGGTGAATCTCCTCTGCACCCTCTCTAATCCAGGCAGCATCCTGGTGAATCTCCTCTGCACCCTCTCTAAACCAGGCAGCATCCTGGTGAATCTCCTCGGCACCCACTCTAATCCAGGCAGCATCCTGGTGAATCTCCTCTGCACCCTCTCTAATCCAGGCAGCATCCTGGTGAATCTCCTCTGCACCCTCTAATCCAGGCAGCATCCTGGTAAATCTCCTCTGCACCCTCTCTAATCCAGGCAGCATCCTGGTGAATCTCCTCGGCACCCTCTCTAATCCAGGCAGCATCCTAGTGAATCTACTCTGCACCCTCTCTAATCCAGGCAGCATCCTGGTGAATCTCCTCTGCACCCTCTCCAATCCAGGCAGAATCCTGGTGAATCTCCTCGGCACCCTCTCCAATCCAGGCAGCATCCTGGTGAATCTCCTCTGCACCCTCTCTAATCCAGGCAGCATCCTGGTGAATCTCCTCTGCACCCTCTCTAATCCAGGCAGCATCCCGGTGAATCTCCACTGCACCCTCTCTAATCCAGGCAGCATCCTGGTGAATCTCCTCTGCACCCTCTCTAATCCAGGCAGCATCCTGGTGAATCTCCTCTGCACCCTCTCTAATCTAGGCAGCATCCCGGTGAATCTCCTCGGCACCCTCTCTAATCCAGGCAGCATCCCGGTGAATCTCCTCTGCACCCTCTCTAATCCAGGCAGCATCCTGGTGAATCTCCTCTACACCCTCTCTAATCCAGGCAGCATCCTGGTGAATCTCCTCTGCACCCTCTCTAATCCAGGCAGCGTCCCGGTGAATCTCCTCTGCACCCTCTCTAATCCAGGCAGCATCCTGGTGAATCTCCTCTGCACCCTCTCTAATCTAGGCAGCATCCCGGTGAATCTCCTCGGCACCCTCTCTAATTCGGGCAGCATCCCGGTGAATCTCCTCTGCACCCTCTCTAATCCAGGCAGCATCCTGGTGAATCTCCTCTGCATCCTCTCTAATCCAGGCAGCATCCTGGTGAATCTCCTCTGCACCCTCTCTAAACCAGGCAGCATCCTGGTGAATCTCCTCGACACCCTCTCTAATCCAGGCAGCATCCTGGTGAATCTCCTCTGCACCCTCTCTAATCCAGGCAGCATCCTGGTGAATCTCCTCTGCACCCTCTAATCCAGGCAGCATCCTGGTGAATCTCCTCTGCACCCACTCTAATCCAGGCAGCATCCTGGTGAATCTCCTCGGCACCCTCTCTAATCCAGGCAGCATCCTGGTGAATCTCCTCTGCACCCACTCTAATCCAGGCAGCATCCTGGTAAATCTCCTCGGCACCCTCTCCAATCCAGGCAGCATCCTGGTGAAACTCCTCTGCACCCTCTCTAATCCAGGCAGCATCCTGGTGAATCTCCTCTGCACCCTCTCTAATCCAGGCAGCATCCCGGTGAATCTCCTCGGCACCCTCTCTAATCCAGGCAGCGTCCCGGTGAATCTCCTCTGCACCCTCTCTAATCCAGGCAGCATCCTGGAGAATCTCCTCTGCACCCTCTCTAATCCAGGCAGCATCCTGGTGAATCTCCTCTGCACCCTCTCTAATCCAGGCAGCATCCTGGTGAATCTCCTCGGCACCCTCTCTAATCCAGGCAGCATCCCGGTGAATCTCCTCTGCACCCTCTCTAATCCAGGCAGCATCCTGGTGAATCTCCTCTGCACCCTCTCTAATCCAGGCAGCATCCTGGTGAATCTCCTCTGCACCCTCTCTAAACCAGGCAGCATCCTGGTGAATCTCCTCGGCACCCACTCTAATCCAGGCAGCATCCTGGTGAATCTCCTCTGCACCCTCTCTAATCCAGGCAGCATCCTGGTGAATCTCCTCTGCACCCTCTAATCCAGGCAGCATCCTGGTAAATCTCCTCTGCACCCTCTCTAATCCAGGCAGCATCCTGGTGAATCTCCTCGGCACCCTCTCTAATCCAGGCAGCATCCTAGTGAATCTACTCTGCACCCTCTCTAATCCAGGCAGCATCCTGGTGAATCTCCTCTGCACCCTCTCCAATCCAGGCAGAATCCTGGTGAATCTCCTCGGCACCCTCTCCAATCCAGGCAGCATCCTGGTGAATCTCCTCTGCACCCTCTCTAATCCAGGCAGCATCCTGGTGAATCTCCTCTGCACCCTCTCTAATCCAGGCAGCATCCCGGTGAATCTCCACTGCACCCTCTCTAATCCAGGCAGCATCCTGGTGAATCCCCTCTGCACCCTCTCTAATCCAGGCAGCATCCTGGTGAATCTCCTCTGCACCCTCTCTAATCTAGGCAGCATCCCGGTGAATCTCCTCGGCACCCTCTCTAATCCAGGCAGCATCCCGGTGAATCTCCTCTGCACCCTCTCTAATCCAGGCAGCATCCTGGTGAATCTCCTCTACACCCTCTCTAATCCAGGCAGCATCCTGGTGAATCTCCTCTGCACCCTCTCTAATCCAGGCAGCAACCCGGTGAATCTCCTCTGCACCCTATCTAATCCAGGCAGCATCCCGGTGAATCTCCTCTGCACCCTCTCTAATCCAGGCAGCATCATGGTGAATCTCCTCTGCACCCTCTCTAATCCAGGCAGCATCCTGGTGAATCTCCTCTGCACCCTCTCTAATCCAGGCAGCATCCTGGTGAATGTCCTCTGCACCCTCTCTAATCCAGGCAGCATCCTGGTGAATCTCCTCTGCACCCTCTCTAATCCAGGCAGCATCCTGGTGAATGTCCTCTGCACCCTCTCTAATCCAGGCAGCATCCTGTGAATCTCCTCTGCACCCTCTCTAATCCAGGCAGCATCCTGGTGAATCTACTCTGCACCCTCTCTAATGCAGGCAGCATCCTGGTGAATCACCTCTGCACCCTCTCTAATCCAGGCAGCATCCTGGTGAATCTCCTCTGCACCCTCTCTAATCCAGGCAGCATCCTGGTGAATCTACTCTGCACCCTCTCTAATGCAGGCAGCATCCTGGTGAATCACCTCTGCACCCTCTCTAATCCAGGCAGCATCCTGGTGAATCTCCTCTGCACCCTCTCTAATCCAGGCAGCATCCTGGTGAATCTCCTCGGCACCCTCTCTAATCCAGGCAGCATCCTGGTGAATCTCCTCTGCACCCTCTCTAATCCAGGCAGCATCCTGGTGAATCTCCTCGGCACTCTCTCTAATCCAGGCAGCATCCCGGTGAATCTCCTCTGCACCCTCTCTAATCCAGGCAGCATCCTGGTGAATCTCCTCTGCACCCTCTCTAATCCAGGCAGCATCCTGGTGAATCTCCTCTGCACCCTCTCTAAACCAGGCAGCATCCTGGTGAATCTCCTCGGCACCCACTCTAATCCAGGCAGCATCCTGGTGAATCTCCTCTGCACCCTCTCTAATCCAGGCAGCATCCTGGTGAATCTCCTCTGCACCCTCTAATCCAGGCAGCATCCTGGTAAATCTCCTCTGCACCCTCTCTAATCCAGGCAGCATCCTGGTGACTCTCCTCGGCACCCTCTCTAATCCAGGCAGCATCCTAGTGAATCTACTCTGCACCCTCTCTAATCCAGGCAGCATCCTGGTGAGTCTCCTCTGCACCCTCTCCAATCCAGGCAGAATCCTGGTGAATCTCCTCGGCACCCTCTCCAATCCAGGCAGCATCCTGGTGAATCTCCTCTGCACCCTCTCTAATCCAGGCAGCATCCTGGTGAATCTCCTCTGCACCCTCTCTAATCCAGGCAGCATCCCGGTGAATCTCCACTGCACCCTCTCTAATCCAGGCAGCATCCTGGTGAATCTCCTCTGCACCCTCTCTAATCCAGGCAGCATCCAGGTGAATCTCCTCTGCACCCTCTCTAATCTAGGCAGCATCCCGGTGAATCTCCTCGGCACCCTCTCTAATCCAGGCAGCATCCCGGTGAATCTCCTCTGCACCCTCTCTAATCCAGGCAGCATCCTGGTGAATCTCCTCTACACCCTCTCTAATCCAGGCAGCATCCTGGTGAATCTCCTCTGCACCCTCTCTAATCCAGGCAGGAACCCGGTGAATCTCCTCTGCACCCTATCTAATCCAGGCAGCATCCCGGTGAATCTCCTCTGCACCCTCTCTAATCCAGGCAGCATCATGGTGAATCTCCTCTGCACCCTCTCTAATCCAGGCAGCATCCTGGTGAATCTCCTCTGCACCCTCTCTAATCCAGGCAGCATCCTGGTGAATGTCCTCTGCACCCTCTCTAATCCAGGCAGCATCCTGGTGAATCTCCTCTGCACCCTCTCTAATCCAGGCAGCATCCTGGTGAATGTCCTCTGCACCCTCTCTAATCCAGGCAGCATCCTGTGAATCTCCTCTGCACCCTCTCTAATCCAGGCAGCATCCTGGTGAATCTACTCTGCACCCTCTCTAATGCAGGCAGCATCCTGGTGAATCACCTCTGCACCCTCTCTAATCCAGGCAGCATCCTGGTGAATCTCCTCTGCACCCTCTCTAATCCAGGCAGCATCCTGGTGAATCTACTCTGCACCCTCTCTAATCCAGGCAGCATCCTGGTGAATCACCTCTGCACCCTCTCTAATCCAGGCAGCATCCTGGTGAATCTCCTCTGCACCCTCTCTAATCCAGGCAGCATCCTGGTGAATCTCCTCGGCACCCTCTCTAATCCAGGCAGCATCCTGGTGAATCTCCTCTGCACCAGCTCAAATCCAGACAGCATCCTGGTGAATCTCCTCTGCACCCTCTCTAATCCAGGCAGCATCCTGGTGAATCTCCTCGGCACCCTCTCTAATCCAGGCAGCATCCTGGTGAATCTCCTCTGCAGGCTCTATAATCCAGGCAGAATCCTGGTGAATCTCCTCGGCACCCTCTCCAATCCAGGCAGCATCCTGGTGAATCTCCTCTGCACCCTCTCTAATCCAGGCAGCATCCTGGTGAATCTCCCCTGCACCCTCTCATATCCAGGCAGCATCCTGGTGAATCTCCTCTGCACCCACTCCAATCCAGGCAGCATCCTGGTGAATCTCCTCTGCACCCTCTCTAATCCAGGCAGCATCCTGGTGAATCTCCTCGGCACCCTCTCTAATCCAGGCAGCATCCTGGTGAATGTCCTCTGCACCCTCTCTAATCCAGGCAGCATCCTGGTGAATCTCCTCTGTACTCTCTCTAATCCAGGCAGCATCCTGGTGAATCTCCTCTGCACCCTCTAATCCAGGCAGCATCCTGGTAAATCTCCTCTACACCCTCTCTAATCCAGGCAGCATCCTGGTGAATCTCCTTGGCACCCTCTCTAATCCAGGCAGCATCCTGGTGAATCTACTCTGCACCCTCTCCAATCCAGGCAGCATCCTGGTGAATCTCCTCTGCACCCTCTCTAATCCAGGCTGCATCCTGGTGAATCTCCTCTGCACCCTCTCCAATCCAGGCAGCAACCTGGTGAATCTCCTCTGCACCCTCTCCAATCCAGGCAGCATCCTGGTGAATCTCCTCTGCACCCTCTCTAATCCAGGCAGCATCCTGGTGAATCTCCTCTGCACCCACTCCAATCCAGGCAGCATCCTGGTGAATCTCCTCTGCACCCTCTCTAATCCAGGCAGCATCCTGGTGAATCTCCTCTGCACCCTCTCTAAACCAGGCAGCATCCTGGTGAATCTCCTCGGCACCCACTCTAATCCAGGCAGCATCCTGGTGAATCTCCTCTGCACCCTCTCTAATCCAGGCAGCATCCTGGTGAATCTCCTCTGCACCCTCTAATCCAGGCAGCATCCTGGTAAATCTCCTCTGCACCCTCTCTAATCCAGGCAGCATCCTGGTGAATCTCCTCGGCACCCTCTCTAATCCAGGCAGCATCCTAGTGAATCTACTCTGCACCCTCTCTAATCCAGGCAGCATCCTGGTGAATCTCCTCTGCACCCTCTCCAATCCAGGCAGAATCCTGGTGAATCTCCTCGGCACCCTCTCCAATCCAGGCAGCATCCTGGTGAATCTCCTCTGCACCCTCTCTAATCCAGGCAGCATCCTGGTGAATCTCCTCTGCACCCTCTCTAATCCAGGCAGCATCCCGGTGAATCTCCACTGCACCCTCTCTAATCCAGGCAGCATCCTGGTGAATCTCCTCTGCACCCTCTCTAATCCAGGCAGCATCCTGGTGAATCTCCTCTGCACCCTCTCTAATCTAGGCAGCATCCCGGTGAATCTCCTCGGCACCCTCTCTAATCCAGGCAGCATCCCGGTGAATCTCCTCTGCACCCTCTCTAATCCAGGCAGCATCCTGGTGAATCTCCTCTACACCCTCTCTAATCCAGGCAGCATCCTGGTGAATCTCCTCTGCACCCTCTCTAATCCAGGCAGCAACCCGGTGAATCTCCTCTGCACCCTATCTAATCCAGGCAGCATCCCGGTGAATCTCCTCTGCACCCTCTCTAATCCAGGCAGCATCATGGTGAATCTCCTCTGCACCCTCTCTAATCCAGGCAGCATCCTGGTGAATCTCCTCTGCACCCTCTCTAATCCAGGCAGCATCCTGGTGAATGTCCTCTGCACCCTCTCTAATCCAGGCAGCATCCTGGTGAATCTCCTCTGCACCCTCTCTAATCCAGGCAGCATCCTGGTGAATGTCCTCTGCACCCTCTCTAATCCAGGCAGCATCCTGTGAATCTCCTCTGCACCCTCTCTAATCCAGGCAGCATCCTGGTGAATCTACTCTGCACCCTCTCTAATGCAGGCAGCATCCTGGTGAATCACCTCTGCACCCTCTCTAATCCAGGCAGCATCCTGGTGAATCTCCTCTGCACCCTCTCTAATCCAGGCAGCATCCTGGTGAATCTACTCTGCACCCTCTCTAATGCAGGCAGCATCCTGGTGAATCACCTCTGCACCCTCTCTAATCCAGGCAGCATCCTGGTGAATCTCCTCTGCACCCTCTCTAATCCAGGCAGCATCCTGGTGAATCTCCTCGGCACCCTCTCTAATCCAGGCAGCATCCTGGTGAATCTCCTCTGCACCAGCTCAAATCCAGACAGCATCCTGGTGAATCTCCTCTGCACCCTCTCTAATCCAGGCAGCATCCTGGTGAATCTCCTCGGCACCCTCTCTAATCCAGGCAGCATCCTGGTGAATCTCCTCTGCAGGCTCTATAATCCAGGCAGCATCCTGGTGAATCTCCTCGGCACCCTCTCCAATCCAGGCAGCATCCTGGTGAATCTCCTCTGCACCCTCTCTAATCCAGGCAGCATCCTGGTGAATCTCCCCTGCACCCTCTCATATCCAGGCAGCATCCTGGTGAATCTCCTCTGCACCCACTCCAATCTAGGCAGCATCCTGGTGAATCTCCTCTGCACCCTCTCTAATCCAGGCAGCATCCTGGTGAATCTCCTCGGCACCCTCTCTAATCCAGGCAGCATCCTGGTGAATGTCCTCTGCACCCTCTCTAATCCAGGCAGCATCCTGGTGAATCTCCTCTGTACTCTCTCTAATCCAGGCAGCATCCTGGTGAATCTCCTCTGCACCCTCTAATCCAGGCAGCATCCTGGTAAATCTCCTCTACACCCTCTCTAATCCAGGCAGCATCCTGGTGAATCTCCTTGGCACCCTCTCTAATCCAGGCAGCATCCTGGTGAATCTACTCTGCACCCTCTCCAATCCAGGCAGCATCCTGGTGAATCTCCTCTGCACCCTCTCTATTCCAGGCAGCATCCTGGTGAATCTCGTCGGCACCCTCTCTAATCCAGGCTGCATCCTGGTGAATCTCCTCTGCACCCTCTCCAATCCAGGCAGCAACCTGGTGAATCTCCTCTGCACCCTCTCCAATCCAGGCAGCATCCTGGTGAATCTCCTCTGCACCCTCTCTAATCCAGGCAGCATCCTGGTGAATCTCCTCTGCACCCACTCCAATCCAGGCAGCATCCTGGTGAATCTCCTCTGCACCCTCTCTAATCCAGAGAGCATCCTGGAGAATCTCCTCGGTAATCTCTCTAATCCAGGCAGCATCCTGGTGAATCTCCTCTGCACCCTCTCTAATCCAAGCAGCAACCTGGTGAATCTCCTCTGCACCCTCTCCAATCCAGGCAGCATCCTGGTGAATCTCCTCTGCACCCTCTCTAATCCAGGCAGCATCCTGGTGAATCTCCTCGGCACCCTCTCTAATCCAGGCAGCATCCTGGAGAATCTCCTCAGTAATCTCTCTAATCCAGGCAGCATACTGGTGAAACTCCTCTGCACCCTCTCTAATCCAAGCAGCATCCTGCTGAATCTCCTCTGCACCCTCTCTAATCCAGGCAGCATCCTGGTGAATCTCCTCTGCACCCTCTCTAATCCAGGCAGCATCCTGGTGAATCTCCTCTGCACCCTCTCTAATCTAGGCAGCATCCCGGTGAATCTCCTCGGCACCCTCTCTAATCCAGGCAGCGTCCCGGTGAATCTCCTCTGCACCCTCTCTAATCCAGGCAGCATCCTGGTGAATCTCCTCTGCACCCTCTCTAATCCAGGCAGCATCCTGGTGAATCTCCTCTGCACCCTCTCTAATCTAGGCAGCATCCTGGTGAATCTCCTCGGCACCCTCTCTAATCCAGGCAGCATCCCGGTGAATCTCCTCTGCACCCTCTCTAATCCAGGCAGCATCCTGGTGAATCTCCTCTGCATCCTCTCTAGTCCAGGCAGCATCCTGGTGAATCTCCTCTGCACCCTCTCTAAACCAGGCAGCATCCTGGTGAATCTCCTCGACACCCTCTCTAATCCAGGCAGCATCCTGGTGAATCTCCTCTGCACCCTCTCTAATCCAGGCAGCATCCTGGTGAATCTCCTCTGCACCCTCTAATCCAGGCAGCATCCTGGTGAATCTCCTCTGCACCCACTCTAATCCAGGCGGCATCCTGGTGAATCTCCTCGGCACCCTCTCTAATCCAGGCAGCATCCTGGTGAATCTCCTCTGCACCCACTCTAATCCAGGCAGCATCCTGGTGAATCTCCTCGGCACCCTCTCCAATCCAGGCAGCATCCTGGTGAAACTCCTCTGCACCCTCTCTAATCCAGGCAGCATCCTGGTGAATCTCCTCTGCACCCTCTCTAATCCAGGCAGCATCCCGGTGAATCTCCTCGGCACCCTCTCGAATCCAGGCAGCGTCCCGGTGAATCTCCTCTGCACCCTCTCTAATCCAGGCAGCATCCTGGTGAATCTCCTCTGCACCCTCTCTAATCCAGGCAGCATCCTGGTGAATCTCCTCGGCACCCACTCTAATCCAGGCAGCATCCCGGTGAATCTCCTCTGCACCCTCTCTAATCCAGGCAGCATCCTGGTGAATCTCCTCTGCACCCTCTCTAATCCAGGCAGCATCCTGGTGAATCTCCTCTGCACCCTCTCTAAACCAGGCAGCATCCTGGTGAATCTCCTCGGCACCCACTCTAATCCAGGCAGCATCCTGGTGAATCTCCTCTGCACCCTCTCTAATCCAGGCAGCATCCTGGTGAATCTCCTCTGCACCCTCTAATCCAGGCAGCATCCTGGTAAATCTCCTCTGCACCCTCTCTAATCCAGGCAGCATCCTGGTGAATCTCCTCGGCACCCTCTCTAATCCAGGCAGCATCCTAGTGAATCTACTCTGCACCCTCTCTAATCCAGGCAGCATCCTGGTGAATCTCCTCTGCACCCTCTCCAATCCAGGCAGAATCCTGGTGAATCTCCTCGGCACCCTCTCCAATCCAGGCAGCATCCTGGTGAATCTCCTCTGCACCCTCTCTAATCCAGGCAGCATCCTGGTGAATCTCCTCTGCACCCTCTCTAATCCAGGCAGCATCCCGGTGAATCTCCTCTGCACCCTCTCTAATCCAGGCAGCATCCTGGTGAATCTCCTCTGCACCTTCTCTAATCCAGGCAGCATCCTGGTGAATCTCCTCTGCACCCTCTCTAATCTAGGCAGCATCCCGGTGAATCTCCTCGGCACCCTCTCTAATCCAGGCAGCATCCCGGTGAATCTCCTCTGCACCCTCTCTAATCCAGGCAGCATCCTGGTGAATCTCCTCTACACCCTCTCTAATCCAGGCAGCATCCTGGTGAATCTCCTCTGCACCCTCTCTAATCCAGGCAGCAACCCGGTGAATCTCCTCTGCACCCTATCTAATCCAGGCAGCATCCCGATGAATCTCCTCTGCACCCTCTCTAATCCAGGCAGCATCATGGTGAATCTCCTCTGCACCCTCTCTAATCCAGGCAGCATCCTGGTGAATCTCCTCTGCACCCTCTCTAATCCAGGCAGCATCCTGGTGAATGTCCTCTGCACCCTCTCTAATCCAGGCAGCATCCTGGTGAATCTCCTCGGCACCCACTCTAATCCAGGCAGCATCCCGGTGAATCTCCTCTGCACCCTCTCCAATCCAGGCAGCATCCTGGTGAATCTCCTCTGCACCCTCTCTAATCCAGGCAGCATCCTGGTGAATCTCCTCTGCACCCACTCCAATCCAGGCAGCATCCTGGTGAATCTCCTCTGCACCCTCTCAAATCCAGGCAGCATCCAGGTGAATCTCCTCTGCAACCTCTCTAATCCAAGAAACATCCTGGTGAATCTCCTCGGCACCCTCTCTAATCCAAGCAGCATCCTGGTGAATCTGCTCTGCACCCTCTCTAATCCGGGCAGCATCCCGGTGAATCTCCTCGGCACCCTCTCTAATCCGGGCAGCATCCCGGTGAATCTCCTCTGCACCCTCTCTAATCCAGGCAGCATCCTGGTGAATCTCCTCGGCACCCTCTCTAATCCAGGCAGCATCCTAGTGAATCTCCTCTGCACCCTCTCTAATCCAGGCAGCATCCTGGTGAATCTCCTCTGCACCCTCTCCAATCCAGGCAGCATCCTGGTGAATCTCCTCGGCACCCTCTCTAATCCAGGCATCTTCCTGGTGAATCTCCTCTGCACTCTCTCTAATCCAGGCAGAATCCTGGTGAATCCCCTCGGCACCCTCTCCAATCCAGGCAGCATCCTGGTGAATCTCCTCTGCACCCTCTCTAATCCAGGCAGCATCCTGGTGAATCTCCTCTGCACCCTCTCTAATCCAGGCAGCATCCCGGTGAATCTCCTCGGCACACTCTCTAATCCAGGCAGCGTCCCGGTGAATCTCCTCTGCACCCTCTCTAATCCAGGCAGCATCCTGGTGAATCTCCTCTGCACCCTCTCTAATCCAGGCAGCATCCTGGTGAATCTCCTCTGCACCCTCTCTAATCTAGGCAGCATCCCGGTGAATCTCCTCGGCACCCTCTCTAATCCAGGCAGCATCCCGGTGAATCTCCTCTGCACCCTCTCTAATCCAGGCAGCATCCTGGTGAATCTCCTCTACACCCTCTCTAATCCAGGCAGCATCCTGGTGAATCTCCTCTGCACCCTCTCTAATCCAGGCAGCAACCCGGTGAATCTCCTCTGCACCCTCTCTAATCCAGGCAGCATCCTGGTGAATCTCCTCTGCACCCTCTCTAATCCAGGCAGCATCCTGGTGAATCTCCTCTGCACCCTCTCTAATCCAGGCAGCATCCTGGTGAATCTCCTCTGCACCCTTTCTAATCCAGGCAGCATCCTGGTGAATCTCCTCTGCACCCTCTCTAATCCAGGCAGCATCCTGGTGAATCTCCTCTGCACCCTCTCTAATCCAGGCAGCATCCTGGTGAAAGTCCTCTGCACCCTCTCTAATCCAGGCAGCATCCTGTGAATCTCCTCTGCACCCTCTCTAATCCAGGCAGCATCCTGGTGAATCTCCTCTGCACCCTCTCTAATCCAGGCAGCATCCTGGTGAATCTACTCTGCACCCTCTCAAATGCAGGCAGCATCCTGGTGAATCACCTCTGCACCCTCTCTAATCCAGGCAGCATCCTGGTGAATCTCCTCGGCACCCTCTCTAATCCAGGCAGCATCCTGGTGAATCTCCTCTGCACCCTCTCTAATCCAGGCAGCATCCTGGAGAATCTCCTCGGTAATCTCTCTAATCCAGGCAGCATCCTGTTGAATCTCCTCTGCACCCTCTCTAATCCAGGCAGCATCCTGGTGAATGTCCTCTGCACCCTCTCTAATCCAGGCAGCATCCTGGTGAATCTCCTCTGCACCCTCTCTAATCCGGGCAGCATCCTGGTGAATGTCCTCTGCACCCTCTCTAATCCAGGCAGCATCCTGTGAATCTCCTCTGCACCCTCTCTAATCCAGGCAGCATCCTGGTGAATCTCCTCTGCACCCTCTCTAATCCAGGCAGCATCCTGGTGAATCTACTCTGCACCCTCTCTAATGCAGGCAGCATCCTGGTGAATCACCTCTGCACCCTCTCTAATCCAGGCAGCATCCTGGTGAATCTCCTCTGCACCCTCTCTAATCCAGGCAGCATCCTGGTGAATCTCCTCGGCACCCTCTCTAATCCAGGCAGCATCCTGGTGAATCTCCTCTGCACCCGCTCAAATACAGACAGCATCCTGGTGAATCTCCTCTGCACCCTCTCTAATCCAGGCAGCATCCTGGTGAATCTCCTCGGCACCCTCTCTAATCCAGGCAGCATCCTGGTGAATCTCCTCTGCAGCCTCTATAATCCAGGCAGCATCCTGGTGAATCTCCTCTGCACCCTCTCATATCCAGGCAGCATCCTGGTGAATCTCCTCGGCACCCTCTCCAATCCAGGCAGCATCGTGGTGAATCTCCTCTGCACCCTCTCTAATCCAGGCAGCATCCTGGTGAATCTCCCCTGCACCCTCTCATATCCAGGCAGCATCCTGGTGAATCTCCTCTGCACGCTCTATTCCAGGCAGCATCCTGGTGAATCTCCTCGGCACCCTCTCTAATCCAGGCAGCATCCTGGTGAATGTCCTCTGCACCCTCTCTAATCCAGGCAGCATCCTGGTGAATCTCCTCTGTACTCTCTCTAATCCAGGCAGCATCCTGGTGAATATCCTCTGCACCCTCTAATCCAGGCAGCATCCTGGTAAATCTCCTCTACACCCTCTCTAATCCAGGCAGCATCCTGGTGAATCTCCTTGGCACCCTCTCTAATCCAGGCAGCATCCTGGTGAATCTACTCTGCACCCTCTCCAATCCAGGCAGCATCCTGGTGAATCTCCTCTGCACCCTCTCTATTCCAGGCAGCATCCTGGTGAATCTCGTCGGCACCCTCTCTAATCCAGGCTGCATCCTGGTGAATCTCCTCTGCACCCTCTCTAATCCAGGCAGCAACCTGGTGAATCTCCTCTGCACCCTCTCCAATCCAGGCAGCATCCTGGTGAATCTCCTCTGCACCCTCTCTAATCCAGGCAGCATCCTGGTGAATCTCCTCTACACCCACTCCAATCCAGGCAGCATCCTGGTGAATCTCCTCTGCACCCTCTCTAATCCAGGCAGCATCCTGGAGAATCTCCTCGGTAATCTCTCTAATCCAGGCAGCATCCTGGTGAATCTCCTCTGCACCCTCTCTAATCCAAGCAGCAACCTGGTGAATCTCCTCTGCACCCTCTCTAATCCAGGCAGCATCCTGGTGAATCTCCTCTGCACCCTCTCCAATCCAGGCAGCATCCTGGTGAATCTCCTCTGCACCCTCTCTAATCCAGGCAGCATCCTGGTGAATCTCCTCGGCACCCTCTCTAATCCAGGCAGCATCCTGGAGAATCTCCTCGGTAATCTCTCTAATCCAGGCAGCATCCTGGTGAATCTCCTCTGCACCCTCTCTAATCCAAGCAGCAACCTGGTGAATCTCCTCTGCACCCGCTCCAATCCAGGCAGCATCCTGGTGAATCTCCTCTGCACGCTCTCTAATCCAGGCAGCATCCTGGTGAATCTCCTCGGCACCCTCTCTAATCCAGGCAGCATCCTGGAGAAACTCCTCGGTAATCTCTCTAATCCAGGCAGCATACTGGTGAAACTCCTCTGCACCCTCTCTAATCCAAGCAGCATCCTGGAGAATCTCCTCTACACCCTCTCAAATCCAGGCAGCATCCAGGTGAATCTCCTCTGCAACCTCTCTAATCCAGGAAACATCCTGGTGAATCCCCTCGGCACCCTCTCTAATCCAAGCAGCATCCTGGTGAATCTCCTCTGCACCCTCTCTAATCCGGGCAGCATCCCGGTGAATCTCCTCGGCACCCTCTCTAATCCGGGCAGCATCCCGGTGAATCTCCTCTGCACCCTCTCTAATCCAGGCAGCATCCTGGTGAATCTCCTCGGCACCCTCTCTAATCCAGGCAGCATCCTAGTGAATCTCCTCTGCACCCTCTCTAATCCAGGCAGCATCCTGGTGAATCTCCTCTGCACCCTCTCCAATCCAGGCAGCATCCTGGTGAATCTCCTCGGCACCCTCTCTAATCCAGGCATCTTCCTGGTGAATCTCCTCTGCACTCTCTCTAATCCAGGCAGAATCCTGGTGAATCCCCTCGGCACCCTCTCCAATCCAGGCAGCATCCTGGTGAATCTCCTCTGCACCCTCTCTAATCCAGGCAGCATCCTGGTGAATCTCCTCTGCACCCTCTCTAATCCAGGCAGCATCCCGGTGAATCTCCTCGGCACCCTCTCTAATCCAGGCAGCGTCCCGGTGAATCTCCTCTGCACCCTCTCTAATCCAGGCAGCATCCTGGTGAATCTCCTCTGCACCCTCTCTAATCCAGGCAGCATCCTGGTGAATCTCCTCTGCACCCTCTCTAATCTAGGCAGCATCCCGGTGAATCTCCTCGGCACCCTCTCTAATCCAGGCAGCATCCCGGTGAATCTCCTCTGCACCCTCTCTAATCCAGGCAGCATCCTGGTGAATCTCCTCTACACCCTCTCTAATCCAGGCAGCATCCTGGTGAATCTCCTCTGCACCCTCTCTAATCCAGGCAGCAACCCGGTGAAACTCCTCTGCACCCTCTCTAATCCATTCAGCATCCCGGTGAATCTCCTCTGCACCCTCTCTAATCCAGGCAGCATCCTGGTGAATCTCCTCTGCACCCTCTCTAATCCAGGCAGCATCCTGGTGAATCTCCTCTGCACCCTTTCTAATCCAGGCAGCATCCTGGTGAATCTCCTCTGCACCCTCTCTAATCCAGGCAGCATCCTGGTGAATGTCCTCTGCACCCTCTCTAATCCAGGCAGCATCCTGTGAATCTCCTCTGCACCCTCTCTAATCCAGGCAGCATCCTGGTGAATCTCCTCTGCACACTCTCTAATCCAGGCAGCATCCTGGTGAATCTACTCTGCACCCTCTCAAATGCAGGCAGCATCCTGGTGAATCACCTCTGCACCCTCTCTAATCCAGGCAGCATCCTGGTGAATCTCCTCGGCACCCTCTCTAATCCAGGCAGCATCCTGGTGAATCTCCTCTGCACCCTCTCTAATCCAGGCAGCATCCTGGAGAATCTCCTCGGTAATCTCTCTAATCCAGGCAGCATCCTGTTGAATCTCCTCTGCACCCTCTCTAATCCAGGCAGCATCCTGGTGAATGTCCTCTGCACCCTCTCTAATCCAGGCAGCATCCTGGTGAATCTCCTCTGCACCCTCTCTAATCCGGGCAGCATCCTGGTGAATGTCCTCTGCACCCTCTCTAATCCAGGCAGCATCCAGTGAATCTCCTCTGCACCCTCTCTAATCCAGGCAGCATACTGGTGAATCTCCTCTGCACCCTCTCTAATCCAGGCAGCATCCTGGTGAATCTACTCTGCACCCTCTCTAATGCAGGAAGGATCCTGGTGAATCACCTCTGCACCCTCTCTAATCCAGGCAGCATCCTGGTGAATCTCCTCTGCACCCTCTCTAATCCAGGCAGCATCCTGGTGAATCTCCTCGGCACCCTCTCTAATCCAGGCAGCATCCTGGTGAATCTCCTCTGCACCCGCTCAAATCCAGACAGCATCCTGGTGAATCTCCAATGCACCCTCTCTAATCCAGGCAGCATCCTGGTGAATCTCCTCGGCACCCTCTCTAATCCAGGCAGCATCCTGGTGAATCTCCTCTGCAGCCTCTATAATCCAGGCAGCATCCTGGTGAATCTCCTCTGCACCCTCTCATATCCAGGCAGCATCCTGGTGAATCTCCTCGGCACCCTCTCCAATCCAGGCAGCATCGTGGTGAATCTCCTCTGCACCCTCTCTAATCCAGGCAGCATCCTGGTGAATCTCCCCTGCACCCTCTCATATCCAGGCAGCATCCTGGTGAATCTCCTCTGCACCCTCTAATCCAGGCAGCATCCTGGTGAATCTCCTCGGCACCCTCTCTAATCCAGGCAGCATCCTGGTGAATGTCCTCTGCACCCTCTCTAATCCAGGCAGCATCCTGGTGAATCTCCTCTGTACTCTCTCTAATCCAGGCAGCATCCTGGTGAATATCCTCTGCACCCTCTAATCCAGGCAGCATCCTGGTAAATCTCCTCTACACCCTCTCTAATCCAGGCAGCATCCTGGTGAATCTCCTTGGCACCCTCTCTAATCCAGGCAGCATCCTGGTGAATCTACTCTGCACCCTCTCCAATCCAGGCAGCATCCAGGTGAATCACCTCTGCACCCTCTCTATTCCAGGCAGCATCCTGGTGAATCTCGTCGGCACCCTCTCTAATCCAGGCTGCATCCTGGTGAATCTCCTCTGCACCCTCTCCAATCCAGGCAGCAACCTGGTGAATCTCCTCTGCACCCTCTCCAATCCAGGCAGCATCCTGGTGAATCTCCTCTGCACCCTCTCTAATCCAGGCAGCATCCTGGTGAATCTCCTCTGCACCCACTCCAATCCAGGCAGCATCCTGGTGAATCTCCTCTGCACCCTCTCTAATCCAGGCAGCATCCTGGAGAATCTCCTCGGTAATCTCTCTAATCCAGGCAGCATCCTGGTGAATCTCCTCTGCACCCTCTCTAATCCAAGCAGCAACCTGGTGAATCTCCTCTGCACCCTCTCCAATCCAGGCAGCATCCTGGTGAATCTCCTCTGCACCCTCTCTAATCCAGGCAGCATCCTGGTGAATCTCCTCGGCACCCTCTCTAATCCAGGCAGCATCCTGGAGAATCTCCTCGGTAATCTCTCTAATCCAGGCAGCATACTGGTGAAACTCCTCTGCACCCTCTCTAATCCAAGCAGCATCCTGGAGAATCTCCTCTACACCCTCTCAAATCCAGGCAGCATCCAGGTGAATCTCCTCTGCAACCTCTCTAATCCAAGCAGCATCCTGGTGAATCTCCTCTGCACCCTCTCTAATCCAGGCAGCATCCCGGTGAATCTCCTCGGCAACCTCTCTAATCCGGGCAGCATCCCGGTGAATCTCCTCTGCACCCTCTCTAATCCAGGCAGCATCCTGGTGAATCTCCTCGGCACCCTCTCTAATCCAGGCAGCATCCTAGTGAATCTCCTCTGCACCCTCTCTAATCCAGGCAGCATCCTGGTGAATCTCCTCTGCACCCTCTCTAATCCAGGCAGCATCCTGGTGAATCTCCTCTGCACCCTCTCCAATCCAGGCAGCATCCTGGTGAATCTCCTCGGCACCCTCTCTAATCCAGGCAGAATCCTGGTGAATATCCTCGGCACCCTCTCCAATCAAGGCAGCATCCTGGTGAATCTCCTCTGCACCCTCTCTAATCCAGGCAGCATCCTGGTGAATCTCCTCTGCACCCTCTCTAATCCAGGCAGCATCCCGGTGAATCTCCTCGGCACCCTCTCTAATCCAGGCAGCGTCCCGGTGAATCTCCTCTGCACCCTCTCTAATCCAGGCAGCATCCTGGTGAATCTCCTCTGCACACTCTCTAATCCAGGCAGCATCCTGGTGAATCTCCTCTGCACCCTCTCTAATCTAGGCAGCATCCCGGTGAATCTCCTCGGCACCCTCTCTAATCCAGGCAGCATCCCGGTGAATCTCCTCTGCACCCTCTCTAATCATGCAGCATCCTGGTGAATCTCCTCTACACACTCTCTAATCCAGGCAGCATCCTGGTGAATCTCCTCTACACCCTCTCTAATCCAGGCAGCAACCCGGTGAATCTCCTCTGCACCCTCTCTAATCCAGGCAGCATCCCGGTGAATCTCCTCTGCACCCTCTCTAATCCAGGCAGCATCCTGGTGAATCTCCTCTGCACCCTCTCTAATCCAGGCAGCATCCTGGTGAATCTCCTCTGCACCCCCTCTAATCCAGGCAGCATCCTGGTGAATGTCCTCTGCACCCTCTCTAATCCAGGCAGCATCCTGGTGAATCTCCTCTGCACCCTCTCTAATCCAGGCAGCATCCTGGTGAATGTCCTCTGCACCCTCTCTAATCCAGGCAGCATCCTGTGAATCTCCTCTGCACCCTCTCTAATCCAGGCAGCATCCTGGTGAATCTCCTCTGCACCCTCTCTAATCCAGGCAGAATCCTGGTGAATCTACTCTGCACCCTCTCAAATGCAGGCAGCATCCTGGTGAATCTCCTCTGCACCCTCTCTAATCCAGGCAGCATCCTGGTGAATCTCCTCTACACCCACTCCAATCCAGGCAGCATCCTGGTGAATCTCCTCTGCACCCTCTCTAATCCAGGCAGCATCCTGGAGAATCTCCTCGGTAATCTCTCTAATCCAGGCAGCATCCTGGTGAATCTCCTCTGCACCCTCTCTAATCCAAGCAGCAACCTGGTGAATCTCCTCTGCACCCTCTCTAATCCAGGCAGCATCCTGGTGAATCTCCTCTGCACCCTCTCCAATCCAGGCAGCATCCTGGTGAATCTCCTCTGCACCCTCTCTAATCCAGGCAGCATCCTGGTGAATCTCCTCGGCACCCTCTCTAATCCAGGCAGCATCCTGGAGAATCTCCTCGGTAATCTCTCTAATCCAGGCAGCATCCTGGTGAATCTCCTCTGCACCCTCTCTAATCCAAGCAGCAACCTGGTGAATCTCCTCTGCACCCGCTCCAATCCAGGCAGCATCCTGGTGAATCTCCTCTGCACGCTCTCTAATCCAGGCAGCATCCTGGTGAATCTCCTCGGCACCCTCTCTAATCCAGGCAGCATCCTGGAGAAACTCCTCGGTAATCTCTCTAATCCAGGCAGCATACTGGTGAAACTCCTCTGCACCCTCTCTAATCCAAGCAGCATCCTGGAGAATCTCCTCTACACCCTCTCAAATCCAGGCAGCATCCAGGTGAATCTCCTCTGCAACCTCTCTAATCCAGGAAACATCCTGGTGAATCCCCTCGGCACCCTCTCTAATCCAAGCAGCATCCTGGTGAATCTCCTCTGCACCCTCTCTAATCCGGGCAGCATCCCGGTGAATCTCCTCGGCACCCTCTCTAATCCGGGCAGCATCCCGGTGAATCTCCTCTGCACCCTCTCTAATCCAGGCAGCATCCTGGTGAATCTCCTCGGCACCCTCTCTAATCCAGGCAGCATCCTAGTGAATCTCCTCTGCACCCTCTCTAATCCAGGCAGCATCCTGGTGAATCTCCTCTGCACCCTCTCCAATCCAGGCAGCATCCTGGTGAATCTCCTCGGCACCCTCTCTAATCCAGGCATCTTCCTGGTGAATCTCCTCTGCACTCTCTCTAATCCAGGCAGAATCCTGGTGAATCCCCTCGGCACCCTCTCCAATCCAGGCAGCATCCTGGTGAATCTCCTCTGCACCCTCTCTAATCCAGGCAGCATCCTGGTGAATCTCCTCTGCACCCTCTCTAATCCAGGCAGCATCCCGGTGAATCTCCTCGGCACCCTCTCTAATCCAGGCAGCGTCCCGGTGAATCTCCTCTGCACCCTCTCTAATCCAGGCAGCATCCTGGTGAATCTCCTCTGCACCCTCTCTAATCCAGGCAGCATCCTGGTGAATCTCCTCTGCACCCTCTCTAATCTAGGCAGCATCCCGGTGAATCTCCTCGGCACCCTCTCTAATCCAGGCAGCATCCCGGTGAATCTCCTCTGCACCCTCTCTAATCCAGGCAGCATCCTGGTGAATCTCCTCTACACCCTCTCTAATCCAGGCAGCATCCTGGTGAATCTCCTCTGCACCCTCTCTAATCCAGGCAGCAACCCGGTGAAACTCCTCTGCACCCTCTCTAATCCATTCAGCATCCCGGTGAATCTCCTCTGCACCCTCTCTAATCCAGGCAGCATCCTGGTGAATCTCCTCTGCACCCTCTCTAATCCAGGCAGCATCCTGGTGAATCTCCTCTGCACCCTTTCTAATCCAGGCAGCATCCTGGTGAATCTCCTCTGCACCCTCTCTAATCCAGGCAGCATCCTGGTGAATGTCCTCTGCACCCTCTCTAATCCAGGCAGCATCCTGTGAATCTCCTCTGCACCCTCTCTAATCCAGGCAGCATCCTGGTGAATCTCCTCTGCACACTCTCTAATCCAGGCAGCATCCTGGTGAATCTACTCTGCACCCTCTCAAATGCAGGCAGCATCCTGGTGAATCACCTCTGCACCCTCTCTAATCCAGGCAGCATCCTGGTGAATCTCCTCGGCACCCTCTCTAATCCAGGCAGCATCCTGGTGAATCTCCTCTGCACCCTCTCTAATCCAGGCAGCATCCTGGAGAATCTCCTCGGTAATCTCTCTAATCCAGGCAGCATCCTGTTGAATCTCCTCTGCACCCTCTCTAATCCAGGCAGCATCCTGGTGAATGTCCTCTGCACCCTCTCTAATCCAGGCAGCATCCTGGTGAATCTCCTCTGCACCCTCTCTAATCCGGGCAGCATCCTGGTGAATGTCCTCTGCACCCTCTCTAATCCAGGCAGCATCCAGTGAATCTCCTCTGCACCCTCTCTAATCCAGGCAGCATACTGGTGAATCTCCTCTGCACCCTCTCTAATCCAGGCAGCATCCTGGTGAATCTACTCTGCACCCTCTCTAATGCAGGAAGGATCCTGGTGAATCACCTCTGCACCCTCTCTAATCCAGGCAGCATCCTGGTGAATCTCCTCTGCACCCTCTCTAATCCAGGCAGCATCCTGGTGAATCTCCTCGGCACCCTCTCTAATCCAGGCAGCATCCTGGTGAATCTCCTCTGCACCCGCTCAAATCCAGACAGCATCCTGGTGAATCTCCAATGCACCCTCTCTAATCCAGGCAGCATCCTGGTGAATCTCCTCGGCACCCTCTCTAATCCAGGCAGCATCCTGGTGAATCTCCTCTGCAGCCTCTATAATCCAGGCAGCATCCTGGTGAATCTCCTCTGCACCCTCTCATATCCAGGCAGCATCCTGGTGAATCTCCTCGGCACCCTCTCCAATCCAGGCAGCATCGTGGTGAATCTCCTCTGCACCCTCTCTAATCCAGGCAGCATCCTGGTGAATCTCCCCTGCACCCTCTCATATCCAGGCAGCATCCTGGTGAATCTCCTCTGCACCCTCTAATCCAGGCAGCATCCTGGTGAATCTCCTCGGCACCCTCTCTAATCCAGGCAGCATCCTGGTGAATGTCCTCTGCACCCTCTCTAATCCAGGCAGCATCCTGGTGAATCTCCTCTGTACTCTCTCTAATCCAGGCAGCATCCTGGTGAATATCCTCTGCACCCTCTAATCCAGGCAGCATCCTGGTAAATCTCCTCTACACCCTCTCTAATCCAGGCAGCATCCTGGTGAATCTCCTTGGCACCCTCTCTAATCCAGGCAGCATCCTGGTGAATCTACTCTGCACCCTCTCCAATCCAGGCAGCATCCAGGTGAATCACCTCTGCACCCTCTCTATTCCAGGCAGCATCCTGGTGAATCTCGTCGGCACCCTCTCTAATCCAGGCTGCATCCTGGTGAATCTCCTCTGCACCCTCTCCAATCCAGGCAGCAACCTGGTGAATCTCCTCTGCACCCTCTCCAATCCAGGCAGCATCCTGGTGAATCTCCTCTGCACCCTCTCTAATCCAGGCAGCATCCTGGTGAATCTCCTCTGCACCCACTCCAATCCAGGCAGCATCCTGGTGAATCTCCTCTGCACCCTCTCTAATCCAGGCAGCATCCTGGAGAATCTCCTCGGTAATCTCTCTAATCCAGGCAGCATCCTGGTGAATCTCCTCTGCACCCTCTCTAATCCAAGCAGCAACCTGGTGAATCTCCTCTGCACCCTCTCCAATCCAGGCAGCATCCTGGTGAATCTCCTCTGCACCCTCTCTAATCCAGGCAGCATCCTGGTGAATCTCCTCGGCACCCTCTCTAATCCAGGCAGCATCCTGGAGAATCTCCTCGGTAATCTCTCTAATCCAGGCAGCATACTGGTGAAACTCCTCTGCACCCTCTCTAATCCAAGCAGCATCCTGGAGAATCTCCTCTACACCCTCTCAAATCCAGGCAGCATCCAGGTGAATCTCCTCTGCAACCTCTCTAATCCAAGCAGCATCCTGGTGAATCTCCTCTGCACCCTCTCTAATCCAGGCAGCATCCCGGTGAATCTCCTCGGCAACCTCTCTAATCCGGGCAGCATCCCGGTGAATCTCCTCTGCACCCTCTCTAATCCAGGCAGCATCCTGGTGAATCTCCTCGGCACCCTCTCTAATCCAGGCAGCATCCTAGTGAATCTCCTCTGCACCCTCTCTAATCCAGGCAGCATCCTGGTGAATCTCCTCTGCACCCTCTCTAATCCAGGCAGCATCCTGGTGAATCTCCTCTGCACCCTCTCCAATCCAGGCAGCATCCTGGTGAATCTCCTCGGCACCCTCTCTAATCCAGGCAGAATCCTGGTGAATATCCTCGGCACCCTCTCCAATCAAGGCAGCATCCTGGTGAATCTCCTCTGCACCCTCTCTAATCCAGGCAGCATCCTGGTGAATCTCCTCTGCACCCTCTCTAATCCAGGCAGCATCCCGGTGAATCTCCTCGGCACCCTCTCTAATCCAGGCAGCGTCCCGGTGAATCTCCTCTGCACCCTCTCTAATCCAGGCAGCATCCTGGTGAATCTCCTCTGCACACTCTCTAATCCAGGCAGCATCCTGGTGAATCTCCTCTGCACCCTCTCTAATCTAGGCAGCATCCCGGTGAATCTCCTCGGCACCCTCTCTAATCCAGGCAGCATCCCGGTGAATCTCCTCTGCACCCTCTCTAATCCAGGCAGCATCCTGGTGAATCTCCTCTACACACTCTCTAATCCAGGCAGCATCCTGGTGAATCTCCTCTACACCCTCTCTAATCCAGGCAGCAACCCGGTGAATCTCCTCTGCACCCTCTCTAATCCAGGCAGCATCCCGGTGAATCTCCTCTGCACCCTCTCTAATCCAGGCAGCATCCTGGTGAATCTCCTCTGCACCCTCTCTAATCCAGGCAGCATCCTGGTGAATCTCCTCTGCACCCCCTCTAATCCAGGCAGCATCCTGGTGAATGTCCTCTGCACCCTCTCTAATCCAGGCAGCATCCTGGTGAATCTCCTCTGCACCCTCTCTAATCCAGGCAGCATCCTGGTGAATGTCCTCTGCACCCTCTCTAATCCAGGCAGCATCCTGTGAATCTCCTCTGCACCCTCTCTAATCCAGGCAGCATCCTGGTGAATCTCCTCTGCACCCTCTCTAATCCAGGCAGAATCCTGGTGAATCTACTCTGCACCCTCTCAAATGCAGGCAGCATCCTGGTGAATCACCTCTGCACCCTCTCTAATCCAGGCAGCATCCTGGTGAATCTCCTCTGCACCCTCTCTAATCCAGGCAGCATCCTGGTGAATCTCCTCGGCACCCTCTCTAATCCAGGCAGCATCCTGGTGAATCTCCTCTGCACCCTCTCTAATCCAGGCAGCATCCTGGAGAATCTCCTCGGTAATCTCTCTAATCCAGGCAGCATCCTGTTGAATCTCCTCTGCACCCTCTCTAATCCAAGCAGCAACCTGGTGAATCTCCTCTGCACCCTCTCCAATCCAGGCAGCATCCTGGTGAATCTCCTCTGCACCCTCTCTAATCCAGGCAGCATCCTGGTGAATCTCCTCGGCACCCCCTCAAATCCAGGCAGCATCCTGGTAAATCTCCTCTGCACCCTCTCTAATGCAGGCAGCATCCTGGTGAATCTCCTCTGCACCCACTCCAATCCAGGCAGCATCCTGGTGAATCTCCTCGGCACCCTCTCTAATCCAGGCAGCATCCTGGAGAATCTCCTCGGTAATCTCTCTAATCCAGGCAGCATACTGGTGAAACTCCTCTGCACCCTCTCTAATCCAAGCAGCTTCCTGGAGAATCTCCTCTACACCCACTCAAATCCAGGCAGCATCCAGGTGAATCTCCTCTGCAACCTCTCTAATCCAGGCAACATCCTGGTGAATCTCCTCGGCACCCTCTCTAATCCAAGCAGCATCCCGGTGAATCTCCTCGGCACCCTCTCTAATCCGGGCAGCATCCTGGTGAATATCCTCTGCACCCTCTCTAATCCAGGCAGCATCCCGGTGAATCTCCTCGGCACCCTCTCTAATCCGGGCAGCATCCCGGTGAATCTCCTCTGCACCCTCTCTAATCCAGGCAGCATCCTGGTGAATCTCCTCGGCACCCTCTCTAATCCAGGCAGCATCCTGGTGAATCTCCTCTGCACCCTCTCTAATCCAGGCAGCATCCTGGTAAATCTCCTCTGCACCCTCTCTAATCCAGGCAGCATCCTGGTAAATCTCCTCTGCACCCTCTCTAATCCAGGCAGCATCCTGGTGAATCATCTCTGCACCCTCTCTAATCCAGGCAGCATCCTGGTGAATCTCCTCTGCACCCCCTCCAATCCGGGCAGCATCCTGGTGAATCTCCTCTGCACCCTCTCTAATCCAGGCAGCATCCCGGTGAATCTCCTCTGCACCCTCTCTAATCCAGGCAACATCCCGGTGAAACTCCTCTGCAACCTCTCTAATCCGGGCAGCATCCCGGTGAATCTCCTCAGCACCCTCTCTAATCCAGGCAACATCCTGGTGAATCTCCTCAGCACCTTCTCTAATCCCGGCAACATCCCGGTGAATCTCCTCAGCACCCTCTCTAATCCAGGCAGCATCCCGGTGAATCTCCTCGGCACCCTCTCCAATCCAGGCAGCATCCTGGTGAATCTCCTCTGCACCCTCTCTAATCCAGGCAGCATCCTGGTGAATCTCCCCTGCACCCTCTCATATCCAGGCAGCATCCTGTTGAATCTCCTCTGCACCCACTCCAATCCAGGCAACATCCTGGTGAATCTCCTCTGCACCCTCAAATCCAGGCAGCATCCTGGTGAATCTCCTCTGTACTCTCTCTAATCCAGGCAGCATCCTGGTGAATATCCTCTGCACCCTCTCTAATCCAGGCAGCTTCCTGGTGAATCTCCTCTGTACTCTCTCTAATCCAGGCAGCATCCTGGTGAATCTCCTCTGCACCCTCGAATCCAGGCAGCATCCTGCTGAATCTCCTCTGTACTCTCTCTAATCCAGGCAGCATCCTAGTGAAACTCCTCTGCACCCTCTCCAATCCAGGCAGCATCCTGGTGAATCCCCTCTGCACCCTCTCCAATCCAGGCAGCATCCTGGTGAATCTCCTCTGCACCCTCTCTAATCCAGGCAGCATCCTGCTGAATCTCCTCTGTACTCTCTCTAATCCAGGCAGCATCCTGCTGAATCTCCTCTGTACTCTCTCTAATCCAGGCAGCATCCTGGTGAATCTCCTCTGCACCCTCTCTAATCCAGGCAGCATCCTGCTGAATCTCCTCTGTACTCTCTCTAATCCAGGCAGCATCCTAGTGAATCTCCTCTGCACCCTCTCCAATCCAGGCAGCATCCTGGTGAATCTCCTCTGCACCCTCTCTAATCCAGGCAGCATCCTGGTGAATCTCCTTGGCACCCTCTCTAATCCAGGCAGCATCCTGGTGAATCTACTCTGCACCTTCTCCAATCCAGGCAGCATCCTGGTGAATCTCCTCTGCACCCTCTCTATTCCAGGCAGCATCCTGGTGAATCTCATCGGCACCCTCTCTAATCCAGACTGCATCCTGCTGAATCTCCGCTGCACCCTCTCCAATCCAGGCAGCAACCTGGTGAATCTCCTCTGCACCCTCTCCAATCCAGGCAGCATCCTGGTGAATCTCCTCTGCACCCTCTCTAATCCAGGCAGCATCCTGGTGAATCTCCTCTGCACCCACTCCAATCCAGGCAGCATCCTGGTGAATCTCCTCTGCACCCTCTCTAATCCAGGCAGCATCCTGGAGAATCTCCTCGGTAATCTCTCTAATCCAGGCAGCATCCTGGTGAATCTCCTCTGCACCCTCTCTAATCCTGGCAGCATCCTGGTGAATCTCCTCGGCACCCACTCCAATCCAGGCAGCATCCTGGTGAATCTCCTCGGCACCCTCTCTAATCCAGGCAGCATCCTGGAGAATCTCCTCGGTAATCTCTCTAATCCAGGCAGCATACTGGTGAAACTCCTCTGCACCCTCTCTAATCCAAGCAGCATTCTGGAGAATCTCCTCTACACCCTCTCTAATCCAGGCAGCATCCTGGTGAATCTCCTCTGCAACCTCTCTAATCCAGGCAACATCCTGGTGAATCTCCTCGGCACACTCTCTAATCCAAGCAGCATCCTGGTGAATCTCCTCTGCACCCTCTCTAATCCAGGCAGCATCCTGGTGAATCTCCTCGGCACCCTCTCTAATCCAGGCAGCATCCTGGTGAATCTCCTCTGCACGCTCTCTAATCCAGGCAGCATCCTGGTGAATCTCCTCTGTACTCTCTCTAATCCAGGCAGCATCCTGGTGAATCTCGTCTGCACCCTCTCTAATCCAGGCAGCATCCTGGTGAATCTCGTCTGCACCCTCTCTAATCCAGGCAGCATCCTGGTGAATCTTCTCGGCACCCTCTCTAATCCAGGCAGCATCCTGGTGAATCTCCTCTGCACCCTCTCTAATCCAGGCAGCATCCTGGTGAATCTCCTCTGTACTCTCTCTAATCCAGGCAGCATCCTGGTGAATCTCGTCTGCACCCTCTCTAATCCAGGCAGCATCCTGGTGAATCTAGTCTGCACCCTCTCTAATCCAGGCAGCATCCTGGTGAATCTCCTCTGTACTCTCTCTAATCCAGGCAGCATCCTGGTGAATCTCGTCTGCACCCTCTCTAATCCAGGCAGCATCCTGGTGAATCTCGTCTACACCCTCTCTAATCCAGGCAGCATCCTGGTGAATCTTCTCGGCACCCTCTCTAATCCAGGCAGCATCCTGGTGAATCTCCTCTGCACCCTCTCTAATCCAGGCAGCATCCTGGTGAATCTCCTCTGTACTCTCTCTAATCCAGGCAGCATCCTGGTGAATATCGTCTGCACCCTCTCTAATCCAGGCAGCATCCTGGTGAATCTAGTCTGCACCCTCTCTAATCCAGGCAGCATCCAGGTGAATCTCCTCTTCACCCACTCCAATCCAGGCAGCATCCTGGTGAATCTCCTCTGCACCCTCTCTAATCCAGGCAGCATCCTGGTGAATCTCCTCAGCACCCTCTCTAATCCAGGCAGCATCCTGGTGAATCTCCTCAGCACCCACTCCAATCCAGGCAGCATCCTGGTGAATCTCCTCTGCGCCCTCTCTAATCCAGGCAGCATCCTGGTGAATCTCCTCGGCACCCTCTCTAATCCTGGCAGCATCCTGGTGAATCTCATCGGCACCCTCTCTAAACCAGGGATCATCCCGTTGAATCTCCTCTGCACCCTCTCTAATCCAGGCAGCATCCTGGTGAATCTCCTCAGCACCCTCTCTAATCCAGGCAGCATCCTGGTGAATCTCCTCTGTACTCTCTCTAATCCAGGCAGCATCCTGGTGAATATCCTCTGCACCCTCTAATCCAGGCAGCATCCTGGTAAATCTCCTCTACACCCTCTCTAATCCAGGCAGCATCCTGGTGAATCTCCTTGGCACCCTCTCTAATCCAGGCAGCATCCTGGTGAATCTACTCTGCACCCTCTCCAATCCAGGCAGCATCCAGGTGAATCACCTCTGCACCCTCTCTATTCCAGGCAGCATCCTGGTGAATCTCGTCGGCACCCTCTCTAATCCAGGCTGCATCCTGGTGAATCTCCTCTGCACCCTCTCCAATCCAGGCAGCAACCTGGTGAATCTCCTCTGCACCCTCTCCAATCCAGGCAGCATCCTGGTGAATCTCCTCTGCACCCTCTCTAATCCAGGCAGCATCCTGGTGAATCTCCTCTGCACCCACTCCAATCCAGGCAGCATCCTGGTGAATCTCCTCTGCACCCTCTCTAATCCAGGCAGCATCCTGGAGAATCTCCTCGGTAATCTCTCTAATCCAGGCAGCATCCTGGTGAATCTCCTCTGCACCCTCTCTAATCCAAGCAGCAACCTGGTGAATCTCCTCTGCACCCTCTCCAATCCAGGCAGCATCCTGGTGAATCTCCTCTGCACCCTCTCTAATCCAGGCAGCATCCTGGTGAATCTCCTCGGCACCCTCTCTAATCCAGGCAGCATCCTGGAGAATCTCCTCGGTAATCTCTCTAATCCAGGCAGCATACTGGTGAAACTCCTCTGCACCCTCTCTAATCCAAGCAGCATCCTGGAGAATCTCCTCTACACCCTCTCAAATCCAGGCAGCATCCAGGTGAATCTCCTCTGCAACCTCTCTAATCCAAGCAGCATCCTGGTGAATCTCCTCTGCACCCTCTCTAATCCAGGCAGCATCCCGGTGAATCTCCTCGGCAACCTCTCTAATCCGGGCAGCATCCCGGTGAATCTCCTCTGCACCCTCTCTAATCCAGGCAGCATCCTGGTGAATCTCCTCGGCACCCTCTCTAATCCAGGCAGCATCCTAGTGAATCTCCTCTGCACCCTCTCTAATCCAGGCAGCATCCTGGTGAATCTCCTCTGCACCCTCTCTAATCCAGGCAGCATCCTGGTGAATCTCCTCTGCACCCTCTCCAATCCAGGCAGCATCCTGGTGAATCTCCTCGGCACCCTCTCTAATCCAGGCAGAATCCTGGTGAATATCCTCGGCACCCTCTCCAATCAAGGCAGCATCCTGGTGAATCTCCTCTGCACCCTCTCTAATCCAGGCAGCATCCTGGTGAATCTCCTCTGCACCCTCTCTAATCCAGGCAGCATCCCGGTGAATCTCCTCGGCACCCTCTCTAATCCAGGCAGCGTCCCGGTGAATCTCCTCTGCACCCTCTCTAATCCAGGCAGCATCCTGGTGAATCTCCTCTGCACACTCTCTAATCCAGGCAGCATCCTGGTGAATCTCCTCTGCACCCTCTCTAATCTAGGCAGCATCCCGGTGAATCTCCTCGGCACCCTCTCTAATCCAGGCAGCATCCCGGTGAATCTCCTCTGCACCCTCTCTAATCCAGGCAGCATCCTGGTGAATCTCCTCTACACACTCTCTAATCCAGGCAGCATCCTGGTGAATCTCCTCTACACCCTCTCTAATCCAGGCAGCAACCCGGTGAATCTCCTCTGCACCCTCTCTAATCCAGGCAGCATCCCGGTGAATCTCCTCTGCACCCTCTCTAATCCAGGCAGCATCCTGGTGAATCTCCTCTGCACCCTCTCTAATCCAGGCAGCATCCTGGTGAATCTCCTCTGCACCCCCTCTAATCCAGGCAGCATCCTGGTGAATGTCCTCTGCACCCTCTCTAATCCAGGCAGCATCCTGGTGAATCTCCTCTGCACCCTCTCTAATCCAGGCAGCATCCTGGTGAATGTCCTCTGCACCCTCTCTAATCCAGGCAGCATCCTGTGAATCTCCTCTGCACCCTCTCTAATCCAGGCAGCATCCTGGTGAATCTCCTCTGCACCCTCTCTAATCCAGGCAGAATCCTGGTGAATCTACTCTGCACCCTCTCAAATGCAGGCAGCATCCTGGTGAATCACCTCTGCACCCTCTCTAATCCAGGCAGCATCCTGGTGAATCTCCTCTGCACCCTCTCTAATCCAGGCAGCATCCTGGTGAATCTCCTCGGCACCCTCTCTAATCCAGGCAGCATCCTGGTGAATCTCCTCTGCACCCTCTCTAATCCAGGCAGCATCCTGGAGAATCTCCTCGGTAATCTCTCTAATCCAGGCAGCATCCTGTTGAATCTCCTCTGCACCCTCTCTAATCCAAGCAGCAACCTGGTGAATCTCCTCTGCACCCTCTCCAATCCAGGCAGCATCCTGGTGAATCTCCTCTGCACCCTCTCTAATCCAGGCAGCATCCTGGTGAATCTCCTCGGCACCCCCTCAAATCCAGGCAGCATCCTGGTAAATCTCCTCTGCACCCTCTCTAATGCAGGCAGCATCCTGGTGAATCTCCTCTGCACCCACTCCAATCCAGGCAGCATCCTGGTGAATCTCCTCGGCACCCTCTCTAATCCAGGCAGCATCCTGGAGAATCTCCTCGGTAATCTCTCTAATCCAGGCAGCATACTGGTGAAACTCCTCTGCACCCTCTCTAATCCAAGCAGCTTCCTGGAGAATCTCCTCTACACCCACTCAAATCCAGGCAGCATCCAGGTGAATCTCCTCTGCAACCTCTCTAATCCAGGCAACATCCTGGTGAATCTCCTCGGCACCCTCTCTAATCCAAGCAGCATCCCGGTGAATCTCCTCGGCACCCTCTCTAATCCGGGCAGCATCCTGGTGAATATCCTCTGCACCCTCTCTAATCCAGGCAGCATCCCGGTGAATCTCCTCGGCACCCTCTCTAATCCGGGCAGCATCCCGGTGAATCTCCTCTGCACCCTCTCTAATCCAGGCAGCATCCTGGTGAATCTCCTCGGCACCCTCTCTAATCCAGGCAGCATCCTGGTGAATCTCCTCTGCACCCTCTCTAATCCAGGCAGCATCCTGGTAAATCTCCTCTGCACCCTCTCTAATCCAGGCAGCATCCTGGTAAATCTCCTCTGCACCCTCTCTAATCCAGGCAGCATCCTGGTGAATCATCTCTGCACCCTCTCTAATCCAGGCAGCATCCTGGTGAATCTCCTCTGCACCCCCTCCAATCCGGGCAGCATCCTGGTGAATCTCCTCTGCACCCTCTCTAATCCAGGCAGCATCCCGGTGAATCTCCTCTGCACCCTCTCTAATCCAGGCAACATCCCGGTGAAACTCCTCTGCAACCTCTCTAATCCGGGCAGCATCCCGGTGAATCTCCTCAGCACCCTCTCTAATCCAGGCAACATCCTGGTGAATCTCCTCAGCACCTTCTCTAATCCCGGCAACATCCCGGTGAATCTCCTCAGCACCCTCTCTAATCCAGGCAGCATCCCGGTGAATCTCCTCGGCACCCTCTCCAATCCAGGCAGCATCCTGGTGAATCTCCTCTGCACCCTCTCTAATCCAGGCAGCATCCTGGTGAATCTCCCCTGCACCCTCTCATATCCAGGCAGCATCCTGTTGAATCTCCTCTGCACCCACTCCAATCCAGGCAACATCCTGGTGAATCTCCTCTGCACCCTCAAATCCAGGCAGCATCCTGGTGAATCTCCTCTGTACTCTCTCTAATCCAGGCAGCATCCTGGTGAATATCCTCTGCACCCTCTCTAATCCAGGCAGCTTCCTGGTGAATCTCCTCTGTACTCTCTCTAATCCAGGCAGCATCCTGGTGAATCTCCTCTGCACCCTCGAATCCAGGCAGCATCCTGCTGAATCTCCTCTGTACTCTCTCTAATCCAGGCAGCATCCTAGTGAAACTCCTCTGCACCCTCTCCAATCCAGGCAGCATCCTGGTGAATCCCCTCTGCACCCTCTCCAATCCAGGCAGCATCCTGGTGAATCTCCTCTGCACCCTCTCTAATCCAGGCAGCATCCTGCTGAATCTCCTCTGTACTCTCTCTAATCCAGGCAGCATCCTGCTGAATCTCCTCTGTACTCTCTCTAATCCAGGCAGCATCCTGGTGAATCTCCTCTGCACCCTCTCTAATCCAGGCAGCATCCTGCTGAATCTCCTCTGTACTCTCTCTAATCCAGGCAGCATCCTAGTGAATCTCCTCTGCACCCTCTCCAATCCAGGCAGCATCCTGGTGAATCTCCTCTGCACCCTCTCTAATCCAGGCAGCATCCTGGTGAATCTCCTTGGCACCCTCTCTAATCCAGGCAGCATCCTGGTGAATCTACTCTGCACCTTCTCCAATCCAGGCAGCATCCTGGTGAATCTCCTCTGCACCCTCTCTATTCCAGGCAGCATCCTGGTGAATCTCATCGGCACCCTCTCTAATCCAGACTGCATCCTGCTGAATCTCCGCTGCACCCTCTCCAATCCAGGCAGCAACCTGGTGAATCTCCTCTGCACC